>NC_072841.1:935249-1246999 GCF_013085055.1 Fusarium oxysporum Fo47 | reverse complement strand
CGGATACCACAGAGTTACAGCTGTACTCGGGGTTCACGGCCAAGAACCAGCATCCGATTCATTGGGACTCATCCATTGCTGTCCGCTGCCGTAGTCCCGGGGCCCGCACTCCACAGCCCACAATTCCCCTAGTCTGAGGCCGAGCTCGCCGCCTGTCTTGACGCTCCCTCGGCTCATTCCTGCGCTTCTGAATGGCAGGTCAGGCATCCGTAGTGTAGTGTAGTTGTTGGTGATTTTGATGTTATGCTATGCTAAGCTGTTCAGGCTCAAGTACAGGAGGCAATCGGGAGACTAAGGCTGGCTGGTGGTGGGTGCCCATGGGCTGTACGCTTTTAGGACTGGTGGTGAACTGGCACTGACGCTGCTGTCTGTTAGGTTGCTGGCACCTGCATCATGGCACATGGCACCTCTTACCTCACCTTACTCTTACAGTTTACTGCTCTTTTCATCCATTGCAAGCATTTCACAGTACAGTACAACACGGTAGGTACCCTTACACAGCCTTCCACCCGTTCCTTCCATCCCACTCTTACCTTACCTACCTAGCACCTACCTTACATTCCCACACACCTCACCTCTTACACCCCGGCTGCTCCTCCCCTCCCCCATCTGAGCTGCTCCCGCACCGCACCGCACCTGCCTGTGGATTAGGTTCGCTTGTATTTAACAATGCCATCGTCCCCAGCTCCTTCTCGAATCCCCTCTTGATTCCCTTTCGGTCATCTACAACAAACATCTTCGTCTTTACAAGTCAACACCACGTTCGCTATCCTCCTCACCCTCCTCACCTCTCTCAACTCTCTTAGGAAGTCCTCGTCGACTCCTGTCACTCGCTTTTTATTTCACGGTGCTTTGGTTCTGGAACAACGATCCTCCTTCACGATACGCTTCTCAACTCATATCTCTGGGTATTCAATCGTTTCCCATTGTGTATAATCAGGAACAAACACGAAGTGCAGAGACCAATTCTCAGATAGAGACCACGGCTTACACCAAAACCTTCTGGACTCCAACTCAATCTGTCAATAATCAACTACCGGCTCAAGTGGAAACGAGGCTTCTCAAGTGCACTTACATGGTCATCTTGGCTTTCGATTCTACAATCACTTGATATCCTCACTTCTGCATACCCACAGTCGCTTCCAAAGCTATCACAACTTCTCTCCAAAGGGAGGAAACCCAAATTAACCGCCATATTCGATCGCTACCACTCGTTTGGAAGACTTGGATATAGACTATCTACTGTACCACGCAGCATCACTGGTCAAGGTTTTAGATATCTCTTCAACTCATCTGGCCTTGATCATCCCTGCTCCGTAGAGTCCATCGAGCATCTCAGTCACATTAGATTGTTGAAGCCCTCCGTGTATAAGTTTGAATCCTCGACTTGCACCTCAGTACAGCCTCTCGACGCTCTACGCTGAATTGTTGTCTATTACGAGACCCCATTCACGAACTATCTCTAATTCGGACTCCTTGGATCGATTCCTGGAAACCGATTGACTGGGTACATCACTTGCTGCCCTTGTCACTCCAACGCTCGCTATAAATCCACAAGCTTGTCTTTGTGGATCACTTCGTGTATGTCACTTGAGCCTCATGAAAAGCTGTGCGTGTACTTATTTACCCAACAGTTCTAATTTACAGATACCTCTGTAACATTTGCAAAATGGCTGGTCCCGGTGGTGGTCCCCCTCGCCGCAGCCACACCAAGTCTCGCAAGGGCTGTGATACCTGGTATGGCCCATCAATTCATGATGACTTTGCACAACACTAACAATTACTCACAGCAAGCGCCGCCATATCCGATGCGATGAAAACTTCCCCCAATGGTGAGTTGTGATCCGAATAACACTTCTTGTTCCCAGGCTAACAGATGAAGCCGAAATTGCACCAAGCACAAGATTCGATGCCCATACAACGACGTGCAGGTTCCTGATGCTGAGCGCTCTACAACTCCCGACAAGCCAGACCTGATGTGGACACCCCAGATTGAAGCCGCCATTGCTGAATGGCAAACGACGGGCATCTTCCCGCTCCCCAGCCTGGGAATATACCCTGCCCCAATGCCACATCTGTACTCTGTTGAAGATCTCCGTCTGATCTACCACGTTGCGACGCTATACTACCAACTAGCTACCATCGATGCTAACAATTTCACCCTTTGGACTCGCCATATTCCAACGTAGGTCGAAATAACATAACACTCAAATTGGTATATACTAATTCCGACCCTAGTCTTCTTCGAATTGGTGCCACGACACCCTATGTGATGCACGCTCTGCTCGCTTTCTCTGCTATGCATATTGCTTTCCTCACCGACTGCCCTCTAGTTGGCAGCATGGCCTATGAGCACCGCGGCATTGCCCTCAAGGGGCTCCAGGAAGCCATTGGGTCTTTCTCCCGAGAGACATCGGATGCTATCCTCGCTGCCTCCCTCGTTCTCTCCTGGCAGGCCACTGACTGGTAAGAATCACGAATTCAACATCTAGTGACGAGAATTAACAGCATAATTAGGCGCAGCTGGACCCAGTTGATGCAAGGCACTTCATCGGTAAGTTGGCCCGATTGTGATAGTAGAACTGTACTGACCTGTAGATAGGTGATCGATGCCATGGACCCCTGGAAGCATGAG
Organism: Fusarium oxysporum Fo47; assembly: GCF_013085055.1. Taxonomy (NCBI): domain Eukaryota; kingdom Fungi; phylum Ascomycota; class Sordariomycetes; order Hypocreales; family Nectriaceae; genus Fusarium; species Fusarium oxysporum. The sequence continues at coordinate 1,244,364 of NC_072841.1, read as the reverse complement.
TCCCAGTTCGGAGACTTCATCGCCGAGAGCAGCACGTTCCCAACCGCCCCGCCATCTCCCGGAAAGGATCATCGCCCAAGCCAGCCTCGCCCTGAGGATCTAGAGGCCTACCAGCGCACGCTCGAGCAGATTCAAAAAGTCGAGGCACACCTCAAGTACCACAAGGAAGATACTACACAGATTCAGCATCTCATTGGCTTCCTCCGAGGCTCCCGCAAGATCAGCCCTACGCTCTCCATTGCTCAGCAATTTGAGCGTCTTCAGCCTCTCCGCAAATGGCTCTTCTGGATGCCCGTGGGTTACCTGCAGAACTACCATGGCTCTCCCAACTCGCTGGTCATCATTGCTTATCTGTATACCGTGGCTCTCCTCATGGAACGGCTCTTCCCAGAGATTGGCGCCGCCTATTTTGGCAGTTTGTCTATTTCTCCTGTTGAAGAGATTGCTCGGCGACTCATGTCGATCAATGTTTCTGGTGTTGGAAGCGAGATGCAAACTCCCTTGACCCTTATGGAGTTCCCCATCGACACAGTCAGCCAGTTTCGGTCGCGTATGGGATGGATGCACCCCGAAAGAACTCCCTCTTTCCCTCAGTTCAATCCTCGCAATTTCACTATCCAGGAGGAGGTGCCCACCCATGAGTCGTATCTGTACGGAAATCCTGCTTTCAGCTACAGCACTGAGGAAATGCCCATGCTCAACGCATCCGGACCACCTTCTGCAGTGAGCCCCCTGGTCTTGTCGCCGTATCCAAGCCAGCAGTACCTCAATGTTCCCTCACCGGCGTACAATGGAGCTTACAGCCCAGCATCCTCGACTTTCGAGGGCTCTGTCGCATACAGCGATACCGAGGAGTATGGATCATGGGACATGAACACTCTACAAGGCGGGCCATCCTCATCAATTCAGGACTCCCCTCAAAACTATGGCGTCGGGTTCGTTACTCCTGTCCAGGCTGTGTGGATCTAGGCTCCTCGAGACGACCACTGGCTCAATTTACACAAAGAACATTAGGGGATTGACCGTTACCACCCAGGATGAACACGACACCTACATACCCGCCTCCAGAGGACCCGAGTCTATACATGACTTCCATGACGAGCACCCAATCTCCATATATCAAGTCAGAGCAATTCGGCATGCTTCCTCTCCCCGAATCTCCCCTCTCGTCGAACGCGCCGCTCCCACGACATCGCCATACCTCGTCCATGTCCTCTGCCCCGCACCCACCTTCTCCTCTGGCACGACCCCCTGTGATGCACCAATATGACGACAATACCCGACGTCGAGCCACCTGATACCAAGTCCGACTTCGATTCACCACCGATCTGTTTTTACTGTTATGATTTAATTCGATATTCTGCTTTTTCCGAAAACGACGCAGGCGCCATGTATATCACACTCCTTCAACGCTCGCTACACCCGAACCTCCACGTCAACGACGCTGACACTCCCTACCACTCGACTAACACGCGCATTTGGAAGTGCCGTGTTATATTCCACACTCCTTATGATACCCGCTCTCAGAGGAACGACATTCTTTCATACCATGATACCCGATAGACACTCCTTTATGACGACTTATGAGATTTCGATCGGTTATAGAATTCACTCCTTACGGTTTCCGCCAAAGATGGCGGAAGAACCGTATCCGGAAAGCATAGCGACTGTTTTTTGTTTTTTTACTGCGCCTGGAAAAAAGTTTGGCGCTGAAAGGAGTTTTGAGATAGCATTTGTTTGGCGCTTTGAATCATGTTTTATTGTTTGATGTATGTATGCTTGGGATAGGTGCTTGCAGCGCCCCGACTCTTCGCAGAGCCTGGAGCAGCGATGGAACAACACGGAACAGAAGCACAGGTTGCATTTTGACTTGGATTTACCTGGCTCTTCAAGAGAGGCCATGGCTGGATATGTACGCTTGGATGATATGAAACATGCGATGGATATCGTGTGAGGATAGACTGCTTGTTTGCTGTATGTTAGCTACGATTATGTTTTTGGATATGTAGAGAAGATTGATGTCTGATGGCAGTTCTTTTATGATCGGCCCGGAGGTTAATTGATAATCTACGATGTTTACACTCATTATGCTATTGGTACGAATGTGTGATGTCTTACAATGGAAACTGTGATAGTTGACGGCGACCAAGTACTGAGCCAGGTACCTTTCATTTTCAAGTACATGCACCAAAATAATTGACTCGCTCAGCTTTTGGCCCCTACACACAGCAAATCTTGATAATATCGATCGAAACTCTGGTGGTCAATATGAATTATGAAAAGCAATGTATCTAGATGATTTTCTACTTCTTTCTAGTTGAGTTGGGGGATTTGGGCTTCCTTTTTCTGAACAGGGCCATGGGGATAGACTTGAGTGGTAAGTACCTCGGAATGAAAAATACATCTAGGCAAACGCATTTCAGCTCGGTTGCCAGTCTTCCTGTCGCAATGCTGTATATCCTGTAGATTTATTCGATGCTGTAAGTTAGAAGACAGTTGTTGAGCTGTATGATCTCGGCGTTGAAGCCAATATCAAAGGTACCTTGTGGCACCGTACCTTAAGAGCGACAGCTGGTACATTTAGGATGGGCAAGGAAGAGGATGGCAATTGTCCCTAGGAAATACATTATACAGTTGCCATCAATCTAGACTTAATAAGGAGTGGTTGTTGTAATTGATGATCAAGGCCATGGTCTCTTATAGTGCAGTGCATAGAATGCGACTCCTGTAGATGTAGGGCGTTGTGAACATCAAATATCATAAGTAGTTAGGAAATGATAGGTACTTCGTATAAAGTTCTATGTTTAGCTGCTGTTATTTGGTGACTCTAGAGGGTCAGTTGTATAGTGCACTACCTCAACTAAGCCTTATGAAGCCCACATTTTAGAGCCCGCCAGAGCCATCGTATACATAAGCAATTTCGCATCACCTGGCTTCATGATATCGACACGTGAAAAGGTGCGATAGTATAAGTGGCTGTGAATTCATATCGAGAGTACTTCCACTACTTTATACTCAAAGTCGCCCCTTTTATTGTGAGACAGCGACCGAGGCATCATCCAACATCAACGCCCTTATGGCCATCAGTGCATAAGCCACTATCCAAACATCCATACGCTCTTCGACCAGTCCCAGATACGTAGTGGGGGGCCATGTTTAAGGAAACAGGAAGCGTCAAAATGAAAAAAGGAGCGCAAATCCATCCAGGTTGTTGGTATCAATATTCCATTCCGGCCCCCTTTCCAGGAACTCATATCCAGCCGGTTCACAACCCCGAGACCGAAGCAGATTTCCTGTCTAAAAATACAAATAAAAAAAGACGACTGCCGACCGTTTGGAGGCTCTTATACCTCGGAAACGTGCGTCTGTCAATGCTCAAAACTCCAAGGCGCCTGTGCGAGAAAACAACGATTGAAATGGACCATGTATGGGGATCGGTCCTGTCAACTCCGGTATCATATGTCGTCGATGCTGCATCTCTTGAGCATCGCCGTTCGTCTTCGATGTCATGTTCAGACGTTCATGAATAAATGTATAAAACTAGTGAATCAGCAGGCCGCATTCGAATGCCCACTCAAGCAGAAGTGCTACTGCGAGGTCTATTGGATGGCGTTCGGTTCGGTGGCGGTAATCGAGCACTATCACTACGGTCACGACCAGCTCCTTGCCGCATAGCGTCACTATAGCTGGGTACTGGTGGTTGGCGAGGACTTGGAGTTTGCCGTGAGGGAAGCACCGTAGTGGAAGAGTTACCTCGGCTGCGGTTCATTACGCGAATAAGAGGCGTATCTTCCTCGCTGTCACTTCCATATCGACCATCTTCGCTACCTGAATGGTCGGGACTTTGGTATTCAGGAGGCGGGTTTGTCGCATCTTCGAGATGCAGATGCAGAGGGTTGTGGTCGTGCGTCTCCTGTTGAGGTCCGGCATTGCTGCTAGCTTCGCCGTTCTCCTCGTTGGGTACAAAATGAGCCAAAGAAATATCGGTCGAGCTTCTAACTGGTCCGGGACTTGTTGGAGGAAGGACGCGAAAGTTACCACTACGTGTTCGTCCATGCGAAGGGTTCAGATCGTTAGATGGGTTGCGTGTGTTGTAAGAGCTTGCAGTGATGGAGTGGCTGTGTTGCCGTCCTTGAGGATAAGTGTTGCCGTCCTTGGTGCCAGCTTCCAACAGTATGCTACCCTGCTCAGATCCATATGGTGGCGGAGGAGCCAGGCTTCCAGTCACAGGAGCCAGACCCCATTTCTTGACGTTGGCCTCGATGAAGACGAAGCCGGCCTGACCAAGGTTGACGTGAATAGTAGCAGGGCCGTTTGCACCGATGGCAGGGAAGAAGTTTTGCGCCTTGAGTCCGTGAACAACCTCCTCGAGCTTCTTACCATTGCGAGTGAAGAAGATAGCACCGGTTCGAGGACGATAACCCACCCCAACGACATCGCCTTGCACCAGCGGGGGACCATAGGGAGTCGCGCCAAATGGTTGATTGTAGCGGCGGGCACCGGTAGATTGATATCCAACAGAGTACTTGTGATAACCTGGCATTAAAGTCAGTAAAGGGTCGTGGAGGATCAAATTGTGACAAAACTCACCTGGCAGTCGGAAGAGAGGATAAGGCTTGGTAGCCATGCCGATACTGAGAAGAGTGTTTTCGGGCTTTTCGTAGATCTTGGCTTCCCAGTAGTAGACATCGTTCTGCTTGGGAACAGGGAGATTGCTCATGACGGTGCATTCCGAGTCAAAGAATTCGATTTCGGTACGAGCTTCGACAAAGCAGTTGGCGATCTCCAGTTCAGGCTCAAATTCCCATGCGGAGACACCCTTTTCTTGTATGGCGAGGTATTGGGACAGAGAGATATCAGTCTGCATTGATTCGGGAGGGTTTGCAGTGACCCAGGCTTTTGGACGCAACGGATGTTAGTAAAATACATTCGCCAGATTAGCGAGCGCGAACGTTTGGTGACATACCCTTTGCACGTAGATATTCTTGGCGAGACATATCATCCATGACCTCAAGGGCCTCAGCCTCATCGCGTGCGAACGCTTGTTCATCATCGTATTCGCCAGGTCGACCGAGACGATCGAGGATGATACGGCCGGTACTCGCGCAGCCAGAAACCCAGAAGATGAAGATAACTAGGGCGATGAGGACGATGGAGCCGAAGGATGACACGAGGCCGATGACGACGCCTGTAAAGGCAGACGACGGGTTGGAAGAGAGCCCCATGATGGGCGACAGACAAAGTATTTAATGACCGCCTCTTGATTTTGATTCGATTTGCTTGTTCTTGATCGGGTCGAGAGATTATTTCAAGGAGAATTGCGTTTGGCTCGGATTGTATAGATCGTGTTGTGCAGATTAGTCGATCGATCGGTCGGTCGGGGACAATCAAGGCACGGATCTTGGCGGACGGCGTCACCGCCGCAAATAGTACATGTAAGAATCAATCGCGCGGCGAGATAAGCAGAAGGAGACGTGGCTGAGGAGTCAGTCGAAGACGAAGTCGCTAATATTGATGAACGGAGGAATCGAAAACGCCGAAAGAAGGTGAAGATGAACTTGAGGAGGATGGGGAATGAGGCCAAAAGATTTGGTGGTGATGGTGAAGGAGGAGAATGACGAAGACGGGGGAGGGAGAGACGAGAGAGGCGAGGCGCCTTTGGGTGAGGTGGTTGGCTGTTGGTGTTAGAGGATTGGATCAAATGTGGAGGAGGATAAGCCTACAGCACAATACGGGCCTAACTAGATTTTAGCCCACGCGATATCGCCACTCGAACGCAAACTGCGGACTATCAGTAAATCAAAAGTTGCGAGATGATTCTTTAAAGAGTTCTTTTAGAGAGACACTGACTTAACACCAGCTTCTTAACGACAAGCTTCTCTATACAGAGCGAACAATTGTCTCTAGCACTGACAAAACACTATCGTCATAAGCCCATTGAAGCAGACAGTGGACGTTACCAGTGGCCTCCTGGTGGGGTGACCTCTACCACTTCCCGACGGGGCACCCGCAGGGGGATCACCTTCAGTGAGAAGCCTAAAGAGGGGCCCAAGGGTCGACGGAAGCAGCGGGAGCGGGCTGATGGGACATGGCAACGCTTGCATCGTGTTAGCGCGGATCACCACTTTACACTACATAGCACTAACACTCAGCGTAGGGCCTCATGTATCCCAAGGCTGAACCAGAACCATCATCAGTCAATGGAATCTCAAAGTGGCTGATGAACCTGGACCTGGAACCTTGTCAGACCAGGACAGGAACCAAAAGAAGCGAAGCGAATCGAAATGCGACGCTGATGACGACGTCGAGAGTTTTGTTACTGACTTTACGATATTGTATCTGTGACGTGAGCAGTAAGAGACCTAATCACCTAATAATCACTCACTCACTCATTCACAACAGCAGCAGTCTGCAGTCTCCAACATATCGCATAATACCAAGCAATGCAGATGCAGTTTTGTTTCGGCCCGGTGTCTGTACCCTCACAGCTAAGACGCCCCCAGGTTTCACATCCTCCATGGATCTTAGCGCCTTATCCGTCAAAACAACAGAGCATCTCAGCTCGTGTGCTATTTTGAGCCTTCGCGATACGCCTTGCGTCTACTAATTTCCATGAATTACACGTCAGCCAACGAATTGTCAAATCTTACAATCCTGACAATATTCTAATTAATGTCCCAAGGATCTGAAACATGAGCTGCTTATGGAAGGTAGTAGCATGTTTAGGGAGACATGTGAGACATTGGACGATAGTTTCATTATTCGCCCTTTTTAGTCAAAGTAAACAAGTCGTTGCAAAGTGAAGATCATAACCTTGGTCACTATTATGGCTGAAACCTTCATAGTTTAATGCCCCAAGTACCTCGACATTAATGATGCGCCTAATTATATCTACACATTCACGACCATAACTTCATTTTCATACAAGCCAGAGCATCATGTTTATTCAATGCATTGCCTATCTCAAAATCTAACAATCTCAGCATATCAATTCATGTCCGTGAGAAACCGTTACCATGCCTATTTACATTAACGTTATACATCTACATGCACGCAGTGAACCCAACCCAAACCCAAAGTAAGAAAATCGCATTTTACCTTATAGCCCATTCAAGACTTTCGTCATACCCATATCACGTCAACCTTAACACTCCTCTCCTCGTCCTCGTCGATATTCCCTCTGCGCTCTTCGTGCCCGTCTCTCCTCCCTTGCCCTCTCCCTCTCAAGCTCCCTCAGCTCAGGCATCGGGTGGTGGTAACTCTTGGTACCCAGATCGCCACTATCGTCTGTGGTACGAGTCACCTGCGATCCATCGAGAAGACTCTCACTGACCTGGCTGTCGGCGCGGGTGTAGCTCTCGGCACGTTGGTAGCTGAAATCACGACGGGCTGCTCGGCCAGCTTCACGAAGACGACGGGCCTCGGCGCGCATGCGCTCTGCCTCACGGTTCTCACGACGATCAGCGGTGGAGTAGACCTTGCGGATGCCGCCCTTGGACTTGGTAGGTGTGGTTGTAGGAGTGGTCTGACGGTCAGAAAGAAGGTTTGTTGAGACGTTAGATTCGGTGCCGGGGTTGGTAGAGCCGTCCCACTCGGAGCCTTCACTCTCCTTGTTCAGTCCACCGACGCGGGCAGGTCTTTCATGGCGATAGCTGCGGAGTTCCTTCTTGGCTGCAAGTTCGGCTTCCTCGTCTTCAACACCTGCTTCGCCAACGTGACGGCTAGTCTTCTTGCCCTTCTTCGCACGTTCACGGTCTCGCTTTTCCTGCTTGCGGCGTCGCTTCTCACGTGCACCAATGTCGCTTGCTCCAGCTGTGATACCAGTAAGTGTTGTGCTCTCTGTGACTACAGTCGTGTTGTCATCGTCCACGTCCTTGTATACACTACCACCACCGAGGTTTGTTGGTCGGGTTGCGTTAGAGAGAATAGTGCCGTTAGGCCCGGTGCGTCGAAGAACCGTAGATTTGTAGTCATCCCAATCTGTTTCCTTGAATTGGAAGCCACCGTTCTTTGCCCAGAAGAAGAACCAGATACCGGTACACACGAACACCACACCGATCAGGGCAAAAAGGAAGAAGAAACCGGCATTGCTGATGTCGTGAGGGTCGAACGAGCCTGATTCAGGTTCGACCGATGGTTTGTGTCTATCGTTCTTGTCGTCGTCTTTATTCTCTCGAGCTAGTAGCACTTTACTGCCCTCCAACAAGTGTTCCGAGAGTGTGGAAAAGGCCTCGGCAGCACGAGGGGCGTGCTGTGTGAGTGAAGACGCACTGCGCAATGAGCGGATGATAGCGGGCGCCATGATGGAATGAAGTAGAATGAAGAGGTCTCAGTCGAGTATGGATATGTGCAAGCTAGGCTCAGGGTGCTGTAGCCCAGCCGAGCTCAATCGTAAATAAGACCAAGCAGTTGACGTGAGTATTCTTGATATATCAATCGAATGAGTGTGGTAAGTAATGGTTATCGTTAAATGAGTCGTGAAGTGTTGATTATGGAAATAGTGTTATTTTTGAGATAAGGAGAAAGAAATAATGGAGAGAGAAAGAGTGTTGCGTGGCTCAGGCTGGGCGATGGTGCTTGGTTAACCCAGAAACGAGGCCTGTAAAGTGCGTGGCTGGGATGCGCAACGGGTGGTTGGGCAGCTTCAACGTGCGCGTCACAAATTCTTACAACGTTCTCGAAGCTTGACAAAATGATAAAAATAAGGTAATGATGTTGGAGTATATCAAATCAGAGCTCGAACTATTTCCTTGTAAAGCTTACATCAGGTTCAACCGCTTTTTTTGACCTCCTCATCACCAGAATCCAGCCACAATCTTCAAATGACGTCGAAAGTAAACAACACTGGACTGCTGACCAGGCAACCTCGCACAGAAAGCCCATTTAGTCATCAACCAATGACAGCTGTCCACGACTTTGATGCTCCAGATTTGTAACGCACACGCCCCCCTTCAAGTTCTATTCGTGCATCTTGGGAATGGGACTGACGAGCTCTATTTTAACCCGCATAAAAAGAAGATTCTAGGCAGTAGCGCCGGCCTTTGTGAGACAGCTATTGTCCTACCTAAGATTTGCATTAAGCAATTGTGATACTTCGAACCATCTTGTTCAAGTTTGACATCGGAATGCCACTAGGCTACATATTTGAGACCTGGCGGACCATGTCTGATTCTACCCCTGAGACAGCGTCAGCAACTGCACTGCTCACGTTTGCATGAATATCTTGGGCGCTTACACCGGATGAAAGCTGTTCTGGAGCGGTTAATCTACACATACAACAGATCGCCAGTTTCTTATGCACAAACTCAGACACCTGAGACAGGAGAAAAAGGGATAGCTAGCAACATGTTCCCAGTGTTATGCCATGGTTCAAACTCAATCATATCCACCCAGTCATTGCCTTGTTACTCTCTCAGTCTCTCCATCCCCAAACGATATCTTCCGTTTCAACCAAAATCCTTCATCTCTGTTCGGCCCACTCACAATCAATCTGCCACCCTTTCTCCACAATGATCAGCCGAAGATCTTGTCACAGTTCACCAGTTAATGTCTCGGAACAAGTAGAATAGAGAAGCCAAACATGCATGTCATGCTGGTTGTAACATAAGATTATTCTCTGCCGGGCAGCAGGTAGAGGCGCGAACCTCGTTTGCCCGTACAATCTATCGTTCTGATGACAAGGGTCCAATGGTAGTTCCAGCCAAGTCTCAAGTTCCTCCTCTTACACTATGCTCAACAATGCAATACACAAGCCATATCCATAACCGTCTCTCATGCAACTTCCCACAGGGATTTCTTGTTGATCAGATCGCAGCAAGAAGGAGTGCAGAAAAATAATGGGAAATTGTCTAGTCCCAGTCCAATCAAGGCCAGTCCTCCTGAACATGAATCTACACCCTTTAGGTAGCAACGACCATGCATCGGAAAAAGACACTTCGGTTCAAAGCCACCACAAGGTAAGTCATCTGTTCATTGAGGACGTACTGGTGCCCTTCCACTACCCATCCAAACTCCAAAACAACCCATCTGGGCGTACATGATTTCCGGATAAAAAAAAAGTTGAGCTTTCAGTAAGCGCCGTTGGTACTGGTACCTCGAGATGGTAGAACCGGGCTGGTAACTCAGCTGGACCATCAACTGGATGCTTCCACCATCACCGCTTTTTGGGTATCAACTTTCTGCCACGAAGCCAACGGGAGGGTTTGACCCAAGAATACAAGCATCAAGATAGGAGCTGAGTGTATAAATTCAACTCTGAGCTCAAGACCGCAGCTTGAATGTAATCAAAACGTCCACCGAAATGCTCATCGATGGCCAAGATTCAAGATTATAGGCGAAACGCTGCCCATCCCGTAGACATTTGTATGCAGGAAATAAGAAAGAAGAAATAGATATAGTTCAAAAAACAAAAATGCAAAAACGCGCTGATCATCAACTTTGTCATCTCTCATAAGAAAAAATCATCAGTAAATGTAGTCGTCCATGGCAAAGGACGGATCATATGGTGCATGGTTTCCAGAATATCCACGGTGATGCGAGTCAGAACGACTGGGAGTGTGTGGTCGGTAAGGGAGAGCCTTCTGTTCAACTCGGCTGCGGACATCTTCAAGCTGGTAGTAACTGCTAGCGCGGTCGCTGCCAACTCTAGAGCTGCCGGTAGGTCTTGAAAATGTGATCTCGCCTCCATCGCCGCACTCAATCTCAGCACCCGACACTCGCACGACGGCCGAGCCTGACACTTTGATCGTGACATTGTCAGTATCGCTTGAAGAAGAACGGGTGAGACCAGTGGTGTTGCTTCGCTTATATTCGCTATCATCATGGCTGCCGCTGCTTCGACTGCTCCCGCCGCCAAGCCGAGGGTTGCTAGCTTTGCGTAAGGTTTCAGCAGTCAATGGCATGGCGGGACCGCCATTGATGTCGTCTTGGTATCGCATGGCGTCCAGGTATTTATCCTCATCCAAACTGACACCTCCACCACCAAGTGAGCGATCTTCGTAGTAGGAATCTCGTCGAGTTCGGGCAGGCACAATGTCGATTCCACGCTGTTCATATGCAACGGAGCCTCGTCGAGTGCGAGCAGGTACAAGATCAGCACCATGGTGCTCATAAGCGACAGAACTGCGTCGAGTACGGGCCAAAGCTGTACGACGATCGAAATTGGCCTCGGGAGAGTCCGCAAAAAGACCGGGACTGTCGTTGTAGTCTTCATCTTCATAGCCTTGGTCAACAAACCCAACACGGCTACGACCCGAAGGCGGTGGCCGCGAGGGAGTCCTTGTCTTTTGCCTTGTCAATGACTGAGGAGGGGGGCGGAATGGAGTGGTTGGAGGAGGCATTGCAGACTTGGGCCGTGGGATGCTGTCAGGAGGAGGCATACGCCGGCGATCCTCGTCATTCTGTTGAGGCCTCTTGGAACGAGAGGCACGTCTAATGAGACGGGGATCAGGCTGTTCCTCCTCCTCAAAGTCATCCTGAGGATACCCAACGTTTGATGGGGAAGGTTGCTGTTGACGGAAACCCATGGATGAAGCTGGCCGCTCAAAACGGTTCCTGAGGTGGGCGCTGGCCTGCTGCGAAGGCATATCAAAGAACCCAGGTGTTCCAGCACCTGGGCCGGGCGAAGGCGGAACGCCGACCACTGAGGGAGACTGTCCTCCAGGGAAGTAAGGTGGCGGCGGGAATGATCCGACGGGGAAAGAAGCTTGAGAAGCTTGGGCATGGTGCCAGCCAGCATTGGAAATTGGAGGAGCGGTTTGTCCTGGGTAATAGCTATGAGGTCGAGTCTGAGCACGGGGGCGCATGCCAGAGACGGCAGGCTGCTGGACACCATAACACGAGGGATCCTCGACACGACCTCGGCGATATTGTTGAACAACAGGCTCAGTCTTGGTGTGGGTGAGGGATGTTGGGCGAGGTCTTCTCACAGGCTTGGGCTCACGTTCCTTGGGTGGTTTGGCTTCGGCTCGGACCCTCCGTTGTTGCTGCTCAGCAGCTTCCTTCTGCTTGCGCTCTTTACGACGTCGATCTTTATCTCGCTGTTCACGAGCTTCACGTTCATAGTCTCGGCGGGGGCGCTCTTCCCTACGAGGGGGCTCTTCATCGGAGAGCCCTTCACTGGGAGGAGAAACCTGTCGCCGGCTGGAATATCGCCTGGTTTCACCGCGAGACTTTCCTGTGTTGGGGCGTTCCTTGGGTGGACTGGCGGGACCGGGAGCTTCAGAAACAGCATAGCGACGGGTGGATTGGATGCCCTCGAGGACAGAGCTGCCTGAATCCTCCTCGGCATCCTCGACGTAGCAGACGTGGTTGGACATGGCGTAGTTAGAAGATCGGAGAAACTTGAGAGCGAATTCGGCTCCAAGAAGAGTCAATTCGAAGAGGGGGTTCGACGGGATCGAACAGGGACCACGCTAGGTGGGACGGCACAGTTGGTGGATGAGATCGCAACTCCAGGCGGTGAGAGCGCCGGTGGCGTTGGTGGTGACGGTATTTGCGATCGCGAACGCAATGCTTTAACGTCCCCTTTCGTGAAACCTAACAAGCGACATGTGAAGGAAGTCGAATTCGTTGACCAAGACAGCTGCAGCCGAAAAAAGTCGCGAGTAAAATGTCACTGGTGAGTTGGATACAGAAGGCGGTGACGATAGTGGCATAAACCAGGGCGCTTTCGATGGAGACGCTAGTAGCGACGGATATGTAATGTTCGATGCTTGGTAGATGCTGATGCTATAATGTTGTTCGAGGTGAATATAATGCTCAACTGGAAGCGAAAGCAGAGCGAGGAATCAAAGAAATATGTTTGTTTTAAAAAGACAATGTATCAAACTGTCATAGGAGAAAGACAAGACAAGAAGGAGGGGAGGAGGGGGGAGAAGCGATGGGCATGGATGGACAGGATGGTCTGTTTTTAATAAAAGTGCCCAGGTGGTGGTAATTTCAGGGCCTAGGGGGGTTCAGCATTTTCTGAAGCAGAGAGTGTGGGGGCGTGCAGGTAATCAGATCCATCTGTTACCGGTAGTGTTAGTGGTAATGCAGCACTATTACCGCCCAGGGCGGACACGCAGCCACAGGCCGTTGTGGCCGTTGACGTTTTGATAGAATGAGCCAACGATGAGAGGCTATTTCATTCAAGCCCAACGAGTAGTCATGTGAACAACAAGAATTGGATCATGCCATGGAAGACTCGATACCTCGAGCTTGAAGTGATAGAAAACTCTATATAATTGATAGAGAAGAGGAGGGAAATGAGAAAGAATGAGAAAGCGCATGAGTGTGGATGGGCGTGTGAGTAAACCCACCTCAAGGTGCGACTCTAGAAGAAGCAAGGGAGATTCTCGTCAAAAAGGGAGGGGGTGGTTCTACTACCACGGGACGATGGACGATCAATCAAGCGACTCAACGCTGGAGCCAGCACAGCAATGGAACTGCACACTGCAGTCAGTCAAATCAAATCAAATCAACCACGTCAAGTCACTGAGAGCAATGACGAAGGCACTGACACAAAAGCAGAACAAGACGCAGATAGAGATTGGTTGTCGTTTGTTTTTACTCGTTCGTTTACCCAAAATATCTTGATTCATCAGCACCAGAAAAGTCAGCCAGTGAGACAGACACTCACTCAGTCGCTCACTCACTCGATCCTCGTTCATCCAGCAACGGATCACTACGTGCACTATTATTAACACAGCAGCCACAAACATAGACATCCGTCGGTTCGTTCATGCTTCCCGCCTCTTGCTTCCCGACTCATGTACGGATAGTGAATGTCAATGACTCCTGAATGCGCTGTATCGTATTCGTCAGCATCTCTGTCTCTCATCATGGACACTTCAGAGGTGGCAGGGGAGCCTTGAAGGTCTCTCGCTCCGGCCCGCCTCACTCAATGCGTTGGCAGTTGGCATTTTCTCCTGCTCAGCTAAGCAACATAGTTGCACCAGATTTCCTTCTTTCACTCCAAATTCCCGTCTACCATTCCCTCCTGAATATTGGAAACTCAAAATACCATAGAAAACAGTCATGCTCTGCAGAAATTGAAGAGGTGGGGGTGGCTACTGTACTCAAACCAGGGTCCTCACTCTTGCTGTGTTGTGCTTTGCTGGTCGTGGTTCTGAATGGAATGGATTATGGAGCCATCCCGCTCACGGCCACCAACAAGCAAGCGAACTGGATGATGGAGTTTTCACTAAGCTTCGAGTCACTCTCAAAACTATGCTGGGGTATGCCTGTAATGATTCAACGGCCAAAACAATTGTCAGTCGATATGGTCTTTTAGATGGAAACTCTCTTCTTTCTTGCCTCGTCGACTACTCTTAGCCGTTTATATGGTCACGATATCGAAACTACAAGCGCATTATCGATGATGGCTAAAGGTAACTAGCCACCGAGCCCCAAGTTCTGGCTCATTTTCACCGACTTCAGCCATCAATTCAGACCGATCCATGTCAGGATTACAAATGGACCCTGGCAATTCATTGAATTGTCATGTGAGTTGTTCCAAATTGTGAAACATTCGCGATGCAAAACACCAGCAAACAGTCGCTAAGCCATATAAACATTCATCCATATAAACCACAAGTGAGGCGGTTAATCACTGGCTCGCTGTCGATAAAAGCTGCTAGACGCTTTCGAATCCCGAATCCTTGCGACCCAGCAACCCGACCCAGCCCTCTGCGCCGCCGAGAATGGATCTGATCTGTCGACACGACCCCAGATGGTGCCCTGAAAGCCCGCATTTGAGGGATTGTTGAGAGACTTTCTGGCGGGTCTGGGTGTTATCTTACAGGGAATGCCTTTGTATGACTGGCGCCAGTCGCAAGCAGTCAGGCCCAACTGTGGATCTTGTTCAGAGCCTTTGATCCAACGATTCTTTTCGAATCTTCCTCGCCTTCTCTGTCTGCCAGTCACGAACGATATCCGGTGCCAAAACCCGCATTGCACACCTGAACGAGGCTGATGGCACACCCCTCCCAGATGAAGAAGAGAAGGATTGTGGCTCACTCTTGAGGAATTGTGGTTTCTTACCAGTGAACAGAACTGCTTCGAATACTGCACTCAGCACTGCAACGGCTATGTTGAGATAAACCGCGGCTGACTACAGAATTTGCTCCGTCCAAACCTCGAGGAAACAAGAAGAAGCGTAACAGGTTTGTTCGCCGTTGGATGGACCGTTCCCGATAAGCGACAAGTAAATGACAGGCCCGAATCTCAACCGCTCTTCTAGGCAGATCGGGCTTGTGCACCCATGGCACAAGGGCTTGACGAGGTAGGACAAGATACACAGAGTAGGATAGCCATGCGGAACTCGCCAAACGGCTGTGCCTCTGAGAAATCAATCATGATTATTGAACCTCGTACAGAGCTTAGAGATGCCCAATTACCCTCAAGAGGGGCGTAAAACGCCATCACGATTCTCCGTTGATGTGCCTCAAGCCGCCTCCATCGATCTACGCCTCCACCAAAGTGCCGTGTTTAGCCCGCCCCCGAGGCCTTCTTCACCTTCGTGCCTAACTGGGCGTAGACCTTTGCCCAAGCTGGCTCAATTCCCTTGCTCGGGTACCAACAATGAACCCGATCTACACCAAGTTAATGCCAGACGTGAGTGCAGCGCGGGGTACACGTGGGATATCGAAGCACCGCTGCTAAACCTGGTCGTGACAAGCTGTCTGCCATCCATGTCTGGGACTTGTGACTGGTTGTCGCGATTGAGTTGAGGCTCCGGGCTTGGCCGTCTAAGTTTGGAGGTTATTGTAAAGTTGACTCATAGCAGGAGCAAGAATGTGTTTCGTTTACTTGCGACAGTGCCTCTTTCCATTTCTCTGCGATTCCTCCTCAGAAGGCAAAAAATTGCTCAAGTGTGCTGTCACTTATTTCAACGCGCTTGCGGCGCTGACGTTTCTATTTGACAGGTGTAATGGATAGATAGCTTTGCCGCAATGACCATCCATGCTTGGTGCTTGCACGGGCCTGGTGCCCAACCTCCAGCGGCCATATACAGTGGCCTCGGAGTCTTTCCATGACCAAGTTCGGGCGGTTAGCCCCGCACTCGGCGATGCTGCCGCCAGTTCATGCCCTGTTAATTTCTGGCGATCCGGCCCAGCCTCCGTTCAAGCATCGTGTCGCACGATTCGTCACGGCATGAATACGTGTCCAACACAGTTTCCTGTCCGGCTTGGAATTTGGTGGGTCTACTTCCGAGCCCGGAGCGAGTGACTCCACTCTCTCCGGCTTCACCTCCTTGTCCTTCCGCGCCCAGACCGGAGATTGGCCTCCGCTTTCTCCGTCCTACCACCGACGAACAACAAGCACAGTATCGCTTCTAAACATGTCATGTGAGTTGTTTTTGTTTCATACTCAAACCTAGATTCGGACGGGCGCTTCCGAGAACAACAATACATACAATTGTAATTATGTCGTCGTTTGAACTGTGCCCGGTTACCAAGCAGCCAGCGCTCTTGAGCAACTTGCATGGAGTAATTCTGATACTGTACTGAGTCGGTGACATCCTCATCAGCTGACCTCGATGAGTCGCAATCGAGGATGAACACGCTGCTACTTCTTATTCGATCTACCCATCCAATAATCGACATCTGTTGTCCCTGTCCACGCCCCTGCACGGCCATCACCTTGCACCCTCTAACCTCAAGTTTACCTTTTGCTTTGCACATTCGCCCACCAACTTTCCACGTCGATGTCTCGGATGTTAAACCAAGATGCAATATTCGGTCAACTCGAGGTTGTTGATTGGCTTCGTGTCTGCTTATACATGCCACGCTGACAGTTTGTGTTTCCCAAGATCTCTGGGACTGTTACGAGCTCGCTGCTGTGTTGCCCTCGCTCTATCTTGACAGGCACGAAGACGATTGAACATCTCCAGTTTGTGAATTGCCGGGTTCGAAGCTGCTGCTCGCTAAGCCAGACGGGGACACCTTTCAGCCGGGGTTCTCTCGGATGGCTTGCCTTGGCTTTCAGATTGTGTGGGGATAGGCTAGACGTGCATCCAAGGCATTGACGCAGCTCTACAGGGCCGTCAGCCGGCATGATTAGTTCACGATTCCAGCCATTCACTGAGGTTATGTCTAATCATGTGTGGTTACCATCAAAATATGCGTTTATGAATGCGGCTCCCGGTGGCCAGTTTAGACAGTTCTATACAGATCAAGTTGAAACAATTTGACAGGCAACATATCGTGAATCTCAAGACATCTCGTACACCGATGGCTACCAATTCTCCCTTCTCTCAACGAGTCAGACTAGTTCTGAACTACAGTGGGTAGTGCAACTATATTAGTCTTGTTCTTATGGATGACAAGCATAATTGCAACCATCAAAGGCACAAGCATCCGGTACTAGACCGCGGCCAGGTCTTCCTAGTATTGTATTCCTGGGGCCGCGTATAACGGCTCGCCTTGAATATCTTCAAGAACACGCTTGAGACAACAATAGCTCCTTTCGGTTGCCCATGGCTGCATGAAATCACAAGTTGCATAGCACCGCTTGAAGATCAGTGGAGGCGAACGCTTCTTTGTCAAATCTACTATTTTCGACCTGTGATCAAGTTTACACCCTCAGAGAACGATGGTATCTATCGTGTCCCCGAACTCAACCGTCGGTGCTGCTAACCACCACAACGAGAAGTTGGAGAGCGCCCCAAACCCTCTTCTCCTCCACCATCTTTCACACACCGCTTTTTGCGTTTTGCCCCTCAATGCGTCCAAACATGGGGACCATATTCTTTTTTGCCGAGCAGAGCCTCATCTTCCGAAGATTCCCATCTCGGACATGGCTCATTGGCATGGTGTCTCGCCCAGGCAGCCAGCCACGGTTACGTTGTTTTGTCGTTGATAGGTCAGTTTCCGGCGTTCGGCCAAGAATATGTAAGTCTGCGATAACGAGATGCTTATTACTCGCCGAGTTGCTATCTATGCTTGGTGATGATCAACACAGTGATATCTATGGTTATGCATGTTTCCCGTTCTGCTAGCTTGCATGGCACCTGCGGTTGAAAGGATCAACGTGAGAACGGGTAGCTACCCCATCGTATCAGATGCAGTCGATGCAGTGATTCTACGATCGATGGCGTGGGATTCGAAAGGCAGTGCTCAATCTCGTCATACATGGAGAGCGAGTTGCATACTCACTGTGGCTGTTGACGGACTTGTATGGCCGCTAGAGCCTTGATGTGCAAAGATAACAGTCGAGGGTTCTTCATCCGGCTATCAGTAATCAGATATGTTTCAAGTGTCTGTCAAATATCAAACTACAACGTGGGGCAAGTCTTATTGTATGAGTATTCTAAAGGCCACGGCAACGGTGTTCAAATAATGTCTCTGCTGTCTTGCTGGCATGTATGCAGTGAAGCCAGCGCCACAGCATCCTCATTAAACATACATGCACCATAATTGAGGTATTTAGCTATTGACAATCTGTACTTGTCTGAAGAAGCATATGTCAACTTATCACAGACTGCACTCACGTTGGGCACAGTACAACCCTGTGCCCGATCAAACCACAATGTCCAGGTCTGACACGACAGGTCGGTGATCAGAAACACGAACGCCATCATCAAACCCATTCGCTAGAACCCCAAAAGTATTGACATGAGCTGTTCTCGGCTCTTGGATGAACAGGAAGTCGATACGCGAGGGTTGCCAACCCTCCCCGAAGCTCGTGTACGTAGTTTCGTTGCCGTAGTGTTTATGCTTGGGCACCAGGTCCGACACGTCAGAGATGCCTGACCCAGACGCCGTGATAGTCTTGTACGCGCCATCCTCGGGCTCGCTGTTGAAGTCGCCGCCGATGAGCACGGCCGATGCCTTCTTGTCGCCTGCTTGGCCCCATTCTTTGGCGAACTTGATGAGGAGCTCGGCACTGTGCTGACGGGCCTTGACGCCGATGTGGTCGAAATGTGTGCTGAATACTACGACGCGGGTACCTGTGACTCGGTGTTCGAATTCTCCCATTGTGACGATTCGGTTCAGGACTGCATCCCAACCGCGAGAGGGCTTCTCAGGTGTCTTGCTCAGCCATCGGACCTCCTTCCGTACGTTCTTCCATACATCGTTGCGATAGAAAATAGGAGAAAACTCTCCGTCCTCGGGTTTCTCTCCGCGTCCACGGCCAATGTGTTTCCAATGAGAGCCCAGATCCTCCTGGATCTCGTTGACTTGGTGGTTGAGACATTCCTGGAGGCAAATGAAGGGGCTCTCATGACCGGCGGTGACGAAGTTCAATTGATTGATGAGCTTAGGCCGACGCACGTCCCAGGGTTTCTCATTATGTTCGCGATTGTTTGTTGCGTAGCGAACGTTGAAGGTGAGGATGCGCAGAGGCATTCTCTGGTGCTTGGCGAGGACTTCCATTCTGAGAGATGCGGTCGAGGGGATGTCGAGTTGAGTCATTGTGGGGTTTACAGTGGTGATATTAGAGGCTTATCAAGAAGTGATCTTCGATCAAAAACCGAGGGAAAGATAGGTAATATCTAGGAGTTTTAGGCTTGGGAGGACAAAGATGAAGCTGTCGCGATACTGAATGTTTACCACGAGCGTCGTAAGTCGGGTCCGAGCGGACCTATCCAATGAGGTCATCACGTGGGGATACATGCTGCGATAGGCATGGCGTCTATTTACCCCAGATTTGATGCCGCAGGGGTCCTCAGCCACCAACTCTTCTGTCTCTGATATTAAGCTTGGTGCATTGATGTTTTCAAATCATGACCATACTCTTGCCTTTTGTTTTTATATATATATAAAGACCCACCTAATTCTTCTTCGAATTGCGACCTTGCAGCAGCCAATACCTCTGTTTTCTGTGGCTAAATGGGACTTGCTAATGAAGATAGGAGGAATGCACTCCCTAAAAGGAAAATCATCAAGTGCTCTAAGGGTCTACAATTACTAGAGTTTTAGCATGTCCGGCCCCCTCGAATATCACGGAGAATTCGGCGTGAGTCATTGTAAATCGGACAATATGCGAGTGTTGCTCGGGGAGCATGGGGCTGTCGTTGTTCCCCATTATGTATATTTGGTTGTTCTCGTATAGCTTGTGTCAAAATTCAAGGGTATCGCCATAATGTCATAGCAATACTGTAACATTTAATCAGGCACTCTAAATATTGGATCCTCATTGCACTTAACCTCGATGTCAAATACTTGGAAGGAACGGCGATTGGTGTACGAATCATGGCCGATGTTACAAAAGCTACCTTCGTGCAAAAGGCTTGTAAAGGCTTCTCGAATAATACTTATTTCCTTGCATAGGAAGTAATTTATGTCAGGGGAAGAAGTTACCTTGTAAGGCTAGCCCTGTCAAAATAGATCATGGGTAGCATCACTATCATGTTTATTGTGTCCTGTGATTTGCTATTAGACATGTCTACTTCATAAGGCGCATACAATATTCAGTACTATGACTTCTTTAATGGCCTATTCTTGTCTATTGTTAGTCGATACGGTGAAATTCTTCGTATGGTCCAGCGTTATGTGGTTCAAAGCGCAAAGTTGGATTTAACAGGCATCCATACATGAATGACACTTTCAAAATCTACCACTTCGATAGATATTCAATATCTATTAACGATGTCCTCTTGGAAGGCACGCAGATCTGTCTATAACTATTAAATAGGACTTGCGATAACCACGCAAGCTCAATGACCTGCCATTGTCTTGAAGATCCCCACCCTATACCAACCTCGTGGGCTTTGGCTTTTGTCGCGATCATGGCACCGGAACTCCACGAAAACATCTTCACCATTTATTATAATACTAGAATCACTGAATGTGTATTGATTCGGTACCTATAGCCTTTCCTTTCATTTCCTTTCCTTTCGTTGTGAATGATGCAATTGCGAAAATGCCCATGACATTACACCTGTCCTCACTCGCGTCCCACACAACTCGTATTACCGAAGGAGACAAACATCATTATCTAAGCTCGAGTCATGATTTTGCGTTGTTCTATGCATAATAATTACTGACTTGCATAATTTGTTATTTTCTTCGCTCTTCAGGTTACAGTAATGATGGATGCCATGCTCCCCCACTCTACAGTTCGAATAGCCCGACATGTCAGAATAGCTATTGTTCAATAGTTCAAACTCTCATGCCACATGATTAACATGGAATTGGATGTCTTATTGAACTAATTCATGCATATTTACAAAGGTGGCGTATAGACT
Organism: Fusarium oxysporum Fo47; assembly: GCF_013085055.1. Lineage (NCBI taxonomy): Eukaryota > Fungi > Ascomycota > Sordariomycetes > Hypocreales > Nectriaceae > Fusarium > Fusarium oxysporum. The sequence continues at coordinate 1,223,189 of NC_072841.1, read as the reverse complement.
TTCTGACGATGATCAATCATTGACCCTTAGTTTGCTCCGTCTCGGCACGGCGAAACGCGATCTTTCGATGGGCACTCATTCACGGATTCTTAGCTTCACATACAGAGCTCACTTCGCGGTTGATTCATTCGAAGCAAACCGCAATCGGAGACAAGCTATAAGAAACCGTCTCTTTGCTTGGAGAAACTCAAGGATAGCAGTTATGGGTGGCTCTGACATGCAAGGGTTAGAGATTCCACTCACAATGCGCAATGCTGTCGAATAGGCGTTTAGGCGTTCACAGAAGTAAATGTCTGTGATATGTCAAGCTACCACACCAAATCAATCGCACTACGGACAATATCGTAGTATCTATGCTTGAGTTTAGCCTTGTGAAGCAGAATTGAACCTTAAGGCGCAAAAGCTGATGCAGTAGGGCCAAGTCTTCAAATCTTCCAACTTGCGATCCAGTTTCAGTTACCATCCATACAGAGAATACTAGGTGTACGCCATTCTCGTATACAAGCAGCACTCGGTTGAGATCTATCACTAAAATTGTCATGAGTGGCTCGTTCAGGAATCATCGGAGCCAGCGTCACCGGAGATTTATCTCCCACCATCACTAAAGAGCTGTCAATTGAGTCCTAATGCCAGTCAAAGTACCGTATTAAATGTTCACGTCATAGTAAGCGCCAAAGAAATGCTACATCGTTTGACGGGTAATGTCATAAACATTAGCCCAAGGCAACCTACTGCTTAGAAACTCATCCTTCGCCTACGATATCTCTTGTTTCGAGATAAGAGTTGCTTTGTATATCGCATTCAGAGTCTGAATTCCTATGGAAATGGTCCATAGTCTGAAGCCTTTACTTACATATTGAAGAACATGTCGCTATAATAGACGAATTCCGGTCAGAGTCAGCCGTGTCGTCACAAGGACCTGCAAGCTTATCTTCGCTCATGACATGGTTCAAAGGGTGACCAGTCATAATTGATTGACCCTGGTAATAAATCAACTGCGGCTGAGGTTGAAGTGTGGCCTCCGAGAAATAGTGGATCATAACCCGGAGGGTCGCCGGGTCTAGACCCATAATTGCGGCCCGTGGCCGGGGTCTTCAACCAGAAAAGGCATATTCTTCGGTGGGTGGGCGTTTCAACTATTGCTTCTAGTCAAAGTTTACTTGCAAACATGTTTTGAATTAGTTACGGGATGCATCGACGCCGTTCAATGCCCACTCAAATCCAAGTCTAACGAGAACAGACAAGGTCCCGTCTTGTCATGCACGGCTGAACTTTAAGTGATGATTCATGGCTTGATACCATGTGGTCTCAAACTGAAGCATTTACACGATAATAGCGGCCAAGTTTTGTAATGCTTCGAGGTGAATAGTGGGAGATAACCTCTTATCGCCGCGTGTTTCTCAGCTTGTAAGTAAAAAAGGCGGGTCTAGGCCTGTTGGTGGCTGGGGGGGCCATGGGTGTGGTGATCATGAGACCAGGGGGAACCACCAGATTAGATCAAAGCAGGATTGAACATTGGAGAATCTGGGGGAGGCTAGAGAAGCTAGAGAGGCTGGCTGGACTTTTGCTGATGGGGCAATTAGAAAGCCATCTTTTCTTTTCGAGGCAGCCAACAGAGGACAGGCGCCCGCTCACCACACCCATTTCTCATTTATGGCATCTCCGGACTTGCGTACTAATCCACGTAATCGTTGATGATCGTCGCAAGGGTCCAACATCAACATGGGGGAAATGCCCGCAACTTGTTGCTGTAATTATTGATAACTTGAATCAATAGAGGCGGCCCTCGTTTTTGACTCATCACTCTCACTTCACAACCGCGTATTACTCAACTCCGTCCTTGGCCGAAACACCCCGTGGCTTAGACTTGCGACCCTCCAGTTCACGACGCCCAGCTTTCAACTTGATTGCCCTGCAAGTCCATGGAAAAGTTGGCAGTAAAACAGTAGAAAGCCCCGCGTGCTTGACACCCGACTCAAGCGTGATGGCCCAAATATGGAGTCTTTGCGGATACGCTATCCAAGCTGCAAGGCACCATGCACAACAGACAGGTCCGGATGGCCTCAGTGCGATCGATCTTGCAGGAAATGCCCGATCGTGAATTTGAATCACTGTTAGTTCCTGAGGAGTTCAGCATGACTCCCTCGCCGTAGTCCGGTAAGGCCGGTGGAGCTGAGAGACGTGAAGGCACAGTCAGATGAGATGAAATGGCCTTGTTGGTGGTGTCGACCATGTCTCACTTGATATAGCATTCTCCGGAGAGTGTCACCGACCCCGCGACCGAGTTTGTCAAGGAAATACCATCGCAAATGTCCATGACCAAGCCAACCTCCATGTCCATGTGAGCGAATGAGATGCCATAATTCAAGCCGACTATGGAGGCATCTCACCATCTTTTTTGTTTCTGTCGATCACTGCAGATCGAGTTGGCTGCCCTTTTATGGTTTTTACTGGCGGCTGCAGCGCTAGACTGTGGACCCTATGTGCATTTGAACCTGTTTATCACTACCAAACTCGAGCCCGTGGCATCCAATATTGTAGCCCAAAGAGCTGATTTATCGTCAGCCACCAACTTCTCTCAGCTCGTTTCTCTTGATTATCAACCCGCTAACTCAACCCATGACTTCCATTTTCAGACCCGGCGCCTCCCGATTATCCTATCGACGGGCCGCGTGGCGTCGTGCGCGCGCGACTCTACAGTTTCGTATTCATCTTGGCTGAATAGCTTCACGTGCGAAGATAGGCAGCCCCGCCTATTGGAGGCCGATGACCACCCATAGTGCTCGGAGTCCTCTGCCTACCACTCACAAGGCCTTCGGGGCTTACCAGAATTCCATGATATGACTAGGAGTTGGACCGTTTTTGGAGATACAGCCCTGCTTTGGGTGTGGATTCTTGCAGCCCTCTCTTTCTTGGCCCTATTTCGATGCCTTGAAAGGTACCGCACGGCTGATGCCTGTGTCTCAGATAGTGTGTGTGCAGTAGGCTATGAATTGGAATGTGAGCTCGTGGGGAGGCTTGTATATCTGGCTGACTGACTAGTATATAGTTGAGGCGTGCTCGCCCGTTCATTGTAATGCCTCTCTGAGTCCTATACCGCCGGCCTTCGTGTTCTGTTCAGTCCTCTCACACAAAGCACAAAGAAACTCTTCTGCCTGCGGTGAGTGACTCCAAAGGGTCTTCCATGGAAAAGACGTCAGGGCATCCACTTCTCAGCCTTAAGACAACCGGTCTTTGTTTCGCCTGGTTCATACCTGTTTTTAACACCAAATCGCGGTGAAGCTTTCTAGCACCCACCCACTTCACTTACAAAGAGGTCCCTGCATACATATATACCTCGCAGGCCTCAGTAGACCCTTTGAGCAAATCAACTTTACTTTACTTTACTCAACTCGAAATTCATTCTTACGAATCTCCACTATGCCGACCGAGTCTGAGATGCGGTCTCGTCGAGACTCTTGGCCACCTACCCAGATGCGCCTCAAGCCTACCATCTCTACCAAGAACCGACCACTTCCATCTCTTGATGATATCGATGATGATCCTCTTACATACTTTCTTACACCGGCGCCTCTTCTTGACGACGATGATATGGATGACGTCTTGCTAGACTTTGATGCGGGTATTGAGGATGCCAGTTCTCCTCGACCATTTGTCCGCAGTGTAAGTCCATCAACACTCGATGGACTACGCAAGCCAGGTCTGCGTCCCATGTCACCTGATACCAGCTCTGAGATCTCAGAGTCCAACAATGAGGATGATTATGATGACGATGATGAGGACTATGTCAGCTTCTCGCCCAGCAAGCACGGAGGACTCCTCTCTCTTAGGGATCTCTTTGCCAATAGCCGACCAGCAGTCCGGCCCAAGAGCCCTGCTTTCAACCAGTCGACCAACAACTCTCTCCTCTCACCTACGGCCCTTTCAAGCAGCCCAAAGCTACGTGGCCGATCTAGGGGACGTGGACGCCACGGAGCCAGCTCCCGAGGACACTCAGCAACACGCCGCTCAGGACAACTATGGCGGGAGCCAAGCCCCGATGTGTGGTCTATTGAGGAGGAGACCGAGGAGGAGATGATGAGTGAGGTTGGAAGCAGTGTTGGTGCTCACAGTGACACCAGCGATGATGAGGCTGAGAGTGAGAGGCGAAAGGGGAAGAAGGCCAAGTCGAACAAGAAGGTTCGCTTCGTCTTGCCTGCTCAGGAAGTCTAAGGGAGGATGGATGGATACTGCATAATTCGGCGTTCAGGTCTGCATCTCTTTCGTATTCATTTCTTAAAGCATCACTGGAGGTTGCATCTGCATAGGTGGCGTTGGCTAGCATGGTGGGAGTGGTGGATCAAGAGTAATGACTGGTTCAAGGAGGATACCTATTTGTCTGGCTTGCATTTATCGGGTGCATTCATTGGAGGAATATTGAAGCTGGGACACATAGCTGGCTGGCATTTTGCATATCATAGTTACATTTCTTCAGGAGCAATCCGCTTTCGATACCTATTTGGATTTGGAGGATTTTGCGATAAATTGACTTTAGTTTGAACAATCGGTTTACCTTGTGGTTTCTATGATGCTACAGTGACTCGTGATACAGAGCGTCCGATCTTTTGAGACAGAGACCGGTGATCAACAGTACCTTAGCCATGCTGGCCTCGTGACTTTACTGCTAATTGCGTTGCCTCGGAAGACTAAGGACATAGCCCTTTGAAAGAGTCACCAGGTACAACACTAAAGAAAATAGTATGCTCAGACAGAATAACAAGGACAGTCAGTAGCACGTAAAGTCAAATTGAAAACCAATACCAGGAACTTCCCTTGTCCTCCCTTGAGACCTAGGTAGGTAGTGATTACAAAGGGGTCGAAGCATCTGGGGCCAACCTCCAAGACACTGTGCTCGAAAAGATGCTTTTGATACCCCTTTTACCAAAAGACTTGCGTAAGAAGGTTTTCTTGAGGGTTGCTCGCTACAAGTGGGTAGGTAGTACTCTCTTTAAGTGAGATCCTTGCCCCTCAGAGCAATCTGAACGTGGCAGACTGCTAGTATTCCTCGATTCAGATACCGAACCAATTTAGGCATATCAAAAGGCCATTCGAAGTAGGTTAAGGCAAACTTCTACCTTTCTAAGGCCTTTGAGACAATACATTCAAGTATTCACTCCGTTTTGGTATTAATAGTCGATGATAATCTCGCAAAGAATCTCGGCACTGTGGAATATATGGACCAGGACTCAACTCGGCCCTTAGGCATGATTCGACTGAATGTGCCCTTTACTAGTCATGCAGCTGATACAGCCTGGGTCTCGAAAAGATAATATGAATATGATATTAATGTGCTTCCTGACAGGTATGCGGGGATCCCGATATTCATTCCTTTTTGCGAAATTGATCATGTCGCTTCATACAACGTGATCATCTTACACACAAATACGTAGATTATTCGCTGGCATTTAAACATGCCTTCTATGGAGTTGTCAACATATTAGCATACTACAACAGTAATTTTTAATGTCAATTTAAATTAATCTATACGTTTTCGACGCAATTCTTGCCCCAATTGCATTCGTTACAGGGTAAGTATTCCAAGGCCCATAGCGAAAGAACAGAACCTGGCTATTGCATGATAAAGTTATCCACGCCTCTCGGGCTCGTATAGCTTGGCCCTTCAGTTTAGGGGATAGGAAATAGCAACTTAGACAGTCTTGGAGTTGACTAAGCCAACTTCTAGACCAGGTTCTTGGGACAATAACTGTCTATGGAAGCTGAAAATCATCGACAAGGTATGCGGGAACGTGAGAGCGTTGAGATCTCGGCAGGGTATTCCGGCGCCACGATTCCATAGGGTTCCAGGGTCAATCATGAAACATCAATCGTTGATACCGAATATTGCGGGTCGATAAAAAGCGGTATATGAGGGTACTTGGCAAACAATAAAGGCTCATGCTCTTCGCTTGCAAGCACAGGCACAATCCTTGTTTTTTTGTTTATAACTGGGTAGAGAGTAGCGAACCAGAACAGGATCAGATTCAAGGATGGATGCCCAACGACATACATAAGCAGGCTTGCCGCGTGTAACTGGACCTCTCCGCAGTCACGAAAAGTCTAAATGTATAAAAAACTTGGATATTCGATACTGGCTTCAAGTCAATGGCCGAAACACACATGGCTACAGCAGAAGCCCATATTGGATGGCCTGCCTTTTGTTCTCGCTTGATGGTTGTCGTCAGCAACGAAAACAAGGCCGGACGGTGCATTGATACTAGCAGGTGTTTGGCCAAGAGAATGGAGGGTCACCCATGTCGAGGTTGTGTTGTCCATTCTTGATATGCGTAATATATCCGTAATGGTAATGCAACAGTCCAGAGTCATCTATGGGATTCCGGATCTCGATATGCTGTCCAGTCTTGGTGTAGTTATATGCTTGGCTAGCAAAAAGAAAAGGAGAGGGGGTAATTATAGAAGCATAAGACATCTCAACTCACAAAAAAGAAGCTTATCGAAGATCTTTCCACGTCGAGTCAGGACAAGTGGTAGTCGGTTGGAGAAAACTGACCGAGATACAGTAGCACCGGGAGATCAGATTCAGCCAGGCTCGGGAGGCTTGGACTTGTTGCAGTGGGCAAGCTAGCCTATCACGCAACAGCCACCCGCCATATCCCACTTGTCTGCAGCCATGGCCTTAAATGATTGACCCACTGAAGCCCTGGAAAGGTCCCCTGTCAGTCGAGCGCCACATCCCTCTATCCCTGACCCTGATAGGTGGGATGGTCTCAAATGTTGTTTACACTGAGCTCTATTGTGGATCCCATTTGGTTACTGGGACACCCGCACCTCAATAATGGCCAAGTCAAAGGTCAACGACGCAACCTCCAAAAGGTCCCTCCAACGGCTTGAGACGTGGATGGCACAACAATCTTAATCTTGCGGTGCATTTCGCCTTTGGAGAACCCTCCACTTCCTATCATTTACACGAGGCTTTTGCCATTGTCTTTGTAATCACAAACCTTTTCGTTCTCCTACATTTCATTTACCCACCATCCAATTCATTCGTTCGTTCTTCTTGTTCAGTTGCATGTGCAACTCTAACGGCTGCTCCGCCCTCCCGCTGCTTCTCTAAAGCTTCCTGCAAACCTTCCCGGACGGTCCGATAGCACATTTCAACGACGCATAATCGAGTCGAACGGTAAATTGCTGCCAACCATCAAGACAGCGAGTTCGGCCTCGACTGGGACCCCACCGCTTCTCTGCTACAGCTGCACAGCATGTTACCGACCTTCAGGTATGAGTCTGACGTGCTCTCCCGTCTCCAGCGCATCGCACAATCATGTTTCCCCGCCACAACTGGGTTGCAAAATAAGCTCACCAGTTTTGTCTTTTTAGGTAGCTGAGATCATGTCATCATCAAACCCCGCCTCTCCAGAGGAAGCAGTAGACGAAGCAGTGCTAGATCCTGAGCCTGAACCCGAGACTCCTCTGAAGCCTTCCGCACAAGACGAGAATGATGGAAAGGAAACGCCCAAGTCAGCACCGCCAGTGGCACATCGCGGGCGACCGCGTGCCAAGTCGACCAGGGAGCCTACACTCCTCCATGACTTCCTCCTGGGCCGGCCCTCAGCCTCGCGACAGGCTGCCGAGCGTCAACGGCGGATGAGCTTGGAAGCTGTCAAGGCCGAATTGCGCCATGAAATGAAGCAGTCTCAAGTCAAGCGCATCCAACCCCCGAACGGTGTCCGAGATCGGGTCAAGAAATGGCAGAAGGCCAATGCTGCCGCTATGGAGAATACCCCTGACGACGCAGCAACAGAACCCCCTGATATTGCGTTTGAAGAAGAGGAGTTCCAGAGTGTAACAGAGGAGGATCGAGTTCGCATCAAGATGAGAAAGAAACTCAAGCGACCCAATAACAAGACGAAGGAGAGTCTGGCCACAGGAGATGAGGCTACACCTGATGAAACACCGACGACACCTACACCGGCAGCAGCGAAACCGCCGCCTAAGAAACGTGTTGTTAGCGACGAACATTGGCGGAAAAATCGAAAACATATACCAAAGAAGACCTCGCCTGCCAAAACACCTGCTCCAGCCAAAATACCGAAAGATTTTGTTTTGCGCACCGCCGCTAATCCTCGCGTCGCAAGCAGAGTCAAGGCTTGGGCGGAAATGGTTGAGATTCCGGATCCACCTGCACCCAGAAGTCATAAGTCTTCCAAGTCGGTCGGAGCGAAACCGTGGATGGATGATACCGACAGCGAGTTCATGAGTGACAGCGAATTTACAGTGAGCAATGTCACTAGCAGTCGGTTCACAAAAGCGCGATCCGCCAAATCAACACCAGGACCTGATGATGGCATTCGCGTTAAACCAATCCGAAGGGGAAGGAATAATGATGATGGTATTCGTGTGAAAGCTGTCAGGACAACACTCACCGACGACGAAGGAATTAGAGTTAGACCTATGAGCGATATCTCGTCCAACGCCGGAACTTCAGTTCGCACGGCAAGATTGCGGCTCAAATCTGCTCCTAGCTCGCGGAGACCTAGTATGAGTTCCGTGAAACGGGAAATGAAGAAGTCGCAGTCAGATAAATCCAAGATCGAAGTCATTGAGGATCCTTCGGAGGTATCGACAAACAAGTTTATCGAGGTTATTGAGGATGATTCGGAACTGTCTAAAACAACAAAGACAACCGACAAGTCAGGTTTATTTGGGACTGCACCAATTGAAGTTATGGAAGACGATTCGGCGATTGACACTCCAACCAAGAAGAGAAGCGTATCAGCACACAAGTCAAAACCTCGACCAAAGAGTTATCAGCCTCCCACGACAAAACAGAAGGGAAAAGAGACATGGGTGCCCGAAGAAGAATCTACAATCGAGCCCTCTCAACTTGACGGGTCAGATTTGTCTTCAAGTATTTTGGCAAAGTCAATAGCAGACATCCCTGGAGAAATCCCCTGGGGTAACTCTGCATTCACTGAACTTGATCTGCCTCTGCGAGCGCGTGGGGGACCTCTTCGCAGCCGACCCATTCGCCCTGCTCGCCCTGCCAAGCCTGAAAGAAATACTAGCTTCAAGTCCATGCCCAAAGTCTTCAAGAAGGTGGTGGAAGGCGCCAACAAGATAATTCATGAGATGAACGAGCATCCCCCCCCAAGGGACACTGTGCCAAACAACCCTCGGAGTATCGAAAAGTGGCTCAACACTACCGTGGACCCGTTCGTCGAGGAGCCCAAGTCTGAGCCAGCTACAACACCTCTGAGCGAGCATGTCCCAGATAGCCCATCATCCCCTGGGACGGTCAAGAGTCATCGCCGCTCGTCTCGCACCGAAAAACGAAGGGTGTCGTCCTCAACTATGAGTAAACCAGATACAGCTGACAGAACTGTATCGAGCGAAAAGTTGCCTGTTACGCCGGAGCCTGCGAAGGAGCCCATCAAAGAGAAACCTACACCATCACCTGTATCAAAACCCGGGCCTGTCAAAGAAACTGCCAAGGAGCCGCCCCCGGAGCCTGAGCCACCGAAGAAGTCAACCCCAAAACCTAAATCGGAGCCCAAGCCTGAACCACAGCCCGAACCGGCCGCTGTGAAAGAGCCTGCACCAGAAGAGGTCTCGCCACTTTCCTCACCAGCTCCCTCACCAGAGCCTGAAGCCAAGACGAAACCGAAGCGGCAAGATACAAAGGCACCAACCAAAGCTCCGGGTGGTTCGGGTCTCAAGAGGACCAAAGCAACTCGAACTACATCTTCACCTGTCAAGTCAAGCCCTAAGAATTCGCTCTTTGGGATGCTCAAGGAAGCCTTTACCGGAGAATCAGGCAATTCTCTTCCCAAGGTGAAGCCTTATCAGAGTCGAGAGGAACGACCTTACGATGACGAGCCCGAATCCATGTATACCGACTCCAGATACAATGATTCTCGTTATGATGACTCAAAATATGATGATTATCACTATGAAGAGTCTCGTTATGATGACGAGCTTACATACGATGACTCAACCGAGAATTGGACAGAAACAGAACTATCAAAGGCTGAAAAGTCGAGAAGTGTCAGATCCCCGTCTCCCTTGGAAGAAAAGAAGAAGCCTCAAAGCCCAGAGCAACCACGGGAACCTATTCGGGAACCGGCGCGAGAACCAGAACAAAATCGTGATGATCGATCGGCTTTGCCGTCGGCGCGAATGGCGGGCCCTCGTCTTCCACCACCAACTCGAGGTCAATATGAGTTGTCTACAATTCTTTCTGAGGAAGCTTCCAGCGCTGTCGAATCGGAGCTTACCACTGATGTCACGCAATCCACTCTTACGCAATCCACTGGCGTAACGAAAGAGACCAGACGTTCGAACTCTCGCTCGAATTCCAAGAGTCAAGGGTCTGGCCTTAAGCGACGACTTACTCGTCACTCTGATCTTGTCTCAGTCCTCTCGCTACCCGATGACAAGAACGTCCCCAGCGCCATCACAAGTAACCGCTCAAGACCCAGTATGCGGAAGAGCCGAGGTGGGGCCACAGATGTGACAAATGACGACCTGCTCAAAGAATTTACCGAAGATGAGAGTCTCTATCTTAGAGAGTTGAAGACACTAGTCGACGGTGTTATTCCAGTCCTACTATCACAGGTCGTCAATGGCGACAACGCCACTGATCTGTTTGGCACTAGCACCCCAGTGACCAAAGCTGATGCTCTCTCGAAGTCTGTGGTGAACATGGGTGTTGCCCTAGAGAAACTTCGCATGGCTCACCGCAAGGCTCCCATTCATGATATTCGTCGCCTGGCTTCCTGGGGCCATGGCGTCGTACCCATCTACCACAAGTACCTCGATGCCTGGAGGCTGGGCTTCCAGGATCTCGTCGTTAATCTTGCTCCCGCCGCTGGATCCCCAGAAGACGAGGATTCTCTTGTCGGCGCCATGCCCAGGAACGAGTCTGGAGATATCGTTGATGCTACAGGAGAGCGTGTTGATGTGGCACACCTTCTCAAGAGACCCCTCCTCCGACTCAAGCAAATCACAAAATTCTTCAAGTGTGTCGACTCTATCCTTGGGACCAACGATACTTATGATCTCCTGAGTGACTTTGAGGACCTTCAAGAAAAGGCTCGCCGTCGACATCGAGAAGAAATGGCTCGATTGACTGACGAAGACGCGATCAACACCGATACAACCAGATCGCGAGACCTTCGAACACTTGCTCCAATGGAGGCTGTGTACATTGAGCCATCACGACAAGTCAGCGCCAAGGACTTCTTCTCTCTCGACTTGGCACATTCGAATGGTCAGCGCCTTGAGTGCCAGATTGAGTTGGTACACCGAGATAACCAGCGTTATCCTGAAGATAAGGGTGATATCCTGATCCGCGAAAATGGGGTCAAGGGTCGATCATACCTTCTATTCCCTCCAGTACCTATTGAGTTGATCTCAGCCAGGACAGGAGACGGCAACTTTGACATGGTTATTATGATCCGAGGAACGCACAACGACAGGCCATGGCACGAGCTACTCACACTCACCACTGACAACGAAGACCAAATCTTGGACTGGCTCGATATCCTTCCAGTTTCACCTGTTCCTCCCAGAGAGCCAGAGCCAAGTATAATCGACGATGAAGAGCCATACTCACAATCTCGGATGCTTGATGTCCCAGTTGGCGTTCGAGGATCCTCTCGCAAGTACTCTGCCCAATCTCTTCGGAACTCACACTCTCGCCGCACATCTGCTGCTGAGTCTCCTCCAGCCAGCCCAACTACACCGAAGCGAGCGCTGCCAGCCAGATACCGTCCTCGATCAGCATCTCCGATAACTCCTTCTCCTATCAAGTCACCCGATCAGTACGATCTGCAGAGGACACCAACACAATACGACTACGGATATGAGGACAGGCCAATGACCTCGCAGAGCATGCAACCTGATCCCCTCAACATACGCAAGAGCCCAAGTAGTTCATCCTACAGAGACGATGGCGCGCCGCCACCTCCAGCTCATCGAACTTTCAGTCCCAGCCCTAGTCAACAAGCTCCTTCTAAGCCCAGGTTTTCCAAACCACCGCCTCTTGAGCCTCCCAACAGCAGCCGCGTCAAACGCCGTACCTCATCTCCGCTCAAGCACGAATACCTACCTTCAGACCAGTCATCAATCTCTGGCACTGATATCACGGGCAGCTACGAAAATACCGAGGATGACTACACCGAATCAGACTACAGCTATGATTCCTCGGACGATGATATTGAGAGCGTTGATCTCCCAGAGACTGAGCTGGGAGTTAGTATCAGAGATGAACACCCAGCTCGAGACATTATCAGAGAGGAGTTGGAACATCAACTTGAGACACTTGAAGAGGAAGGATCTCTTCACGACTACCACCAACGACATGAACTCCATGAATCCGTCGTATCTGGCTCAATTGATAGCCTGGCTCCATCAAACTCCGCCTCCCAGGCTGGCCTCCACGGACAAAAGGTTGCCCCCGGAGACAATGCTACAAGATACGTGGCTACTATTTCCAGGTGGTCCGACAAGGGAATGTGGAAGGATATTTCTGGAGGCAACCTTGAAGTCATTGTCACTCCAGGCTTAATCGAGGCGTATGTCGTGCATAGCGGAGCTGAGCAGGGAGATAAGCCCATGCTCGCACTCGACCTCACCCCGCTCGTCCTCATCCGTCAAAGCACAGCTCTCGACCTTGAAATCCGCTCATCAGTCCGATCTGACTGCCAGCTTGCCAGCTCACACGGTGGAGGAAACTTCCGCTTCCGATGCCACAACGGACCTGACTGCTACAACCTTTACATGTCTGTTCACCACGCTCGTCTCAACAACCAAAAATTCATTGAGCTTGAGAATGAAGCACGGTTCAGAAGCTTTGGTGAACATAAACCACCTCCCGACAACGATGACACAAGCAGTCGACGACGAAGCTGGTTCGGCCGTAAGAACAGCTACCGTGGTTCAGTTCGTGCGCCTGCCCAATCTCACGATGGTGCAAGCACTACTCCCTCATCTACTCTCTCCGCATCAAGCTTCCTCAAGAGACTCACTGGTCGCGGACTTCCTTTCAGTCTGGCTCGCTCCTCTGTTAACCGAAACAGCCGCTATGGTGGCACCAACACTCCTGGATCATCATCTTATGGCGGCAACACACCTCGCTCACCCTCCATCAGTGTTGAGAACAGCGGCCGCGGCCCCGCAAGCTTTGGTACTGAAGACCTCAAGATCCGCCTACATCTCCTCGTCGCAGCCGCCAAGTGGGAGGACTTTGGCAACTGCAGACTATCCATTCGACGGCCTCCTCCAGGCTGGCACCAGGCTCTTCGTGCCGACCACGGTCTGGAGAAACGTGTCACTGTCACCACGATTCCACGCAAGGACTCAGAGCAGCCAAAGATTTTGTTAGACGCGGTCCTGGGCAGTGGATGCTTCACAGCCATGGGCAGCCGTGGTATTGTATGTGGTGTCTGGGAGGAGATGAAGGACAGCAATGGCGTTGTCGGCGTCGTTCCGGCTACGGGCCCTACAGGCGGCAACGTCAAGAAGTGGTGCTTCCAGTGCGCTAGCGTTGCAGAGGCAAGCTGGGTTCTGAGGCTTGTCCACCAGGAGGTCATGACAATCTAAGCGACTCTACTGCCACCCCCTTCAACAATTTATACCTTCTCTTGTATTTGATTACAAGCACATTCACAATCTGGTTTGTCCCCAGACTCATTGCATTAGTCAGTTTTCCTATTTTGATATCCCGGTGTTGCTCAGCACACCATCGTTTTTTACATTTGTTCTTATTACTCTCGATGCATGGCATACGGCGAGACTCAACGATACCACATTTCCTCAAACCTTTTAATACGATTGTATATACCAATCTCGTTTCTGCGTTCACGCATCTAGACATGGGCGGATGGCGTCTGGATGGCAATGGTCTGGGCTACTGGAGAAGTCTTGGGCCGGGGGGAGTACATCAGCATGCATTTTGCAAGTCATCATGAGGAGGACGTTTGGGGTTTTGTTTTCGGTGAACATGGTAGAGGGAGCGAAGAGAGCATAGCGAGGAGAGAAGTATATAGTGGATGACAATTGAATTATATTTACACAACTCGGTCCGATGTGAACTGTTCAAGACATCACAAGTTATTATCAACTCCAGACTTAGGGTTGCTTGCTACCACTCCAGCCGAAATCATCATGGATCACAATACTGTAAAAGGCTGGTATAGAATAAACCATGAAAATGAGTTCAAGACTCATACGTAGTATTTAGTCGACCAAAACAACTCCGTTCTCCATCCCGAGACTATATAATGCCGTCGTTAACTCTGTTTGCTGCTGTATGCAATGAGAAGTGGGATATTTTAATTGTTATACAAGAAACCCCATGTTCAAACATGCTCCTTGATGTTGTCCAATGACCCGTCTTTTTTGTAAACGAAGAAGGACCACACCGTTCTATAGACGCGTGGCAGCTAATCATCCCAAAACACGAATACAATAAGTTCAGAAGGGGGACTTTGCCCCATAAATATAGAGTGTCGTAAGCTCATGAAACGGGAGTGATAGGTTGAGGTTTACCGCCATCGACGATAATCTGTTCGTGTACACGGGCAGCTATGTCTCCGTATTCGAGACGTTTCCAAGTCTTGATACGAGCCTCGTTTGTATCGACTTCAAACAAGCGTACTCGGCGATGGTAACCACCGTAGCCGGCGTAACCGCCGAAGCCAGAGCCACCAGCGTAGCACATCCACATGGCTGGGACCTTGGTCTCGCCTTCACCCATCAAAGATAGGGAGCAGTAGTCATTGCAGTGATCACTAAAATATTGATTAGTATTTTTTCAAGATAAGATAGGAATCCAAAACTTACTGTCCTGCGCTGACCATAAGGACACCCTGCTCTACAAGGGCATCACGGAAACCAGAGTTATATATTGGGGCAGTGACTCCTTCTTTCCAGTCACCGACACGGGGTAGTTCCGGGTTAGCATACTCTGTCAAGGGAATATGAATGAAAGCGATGTCCATATGCCGGCCAGTGTACTCGTTGTGATTCTTCTTGAGACCAGCGGCAGTCTTCTTGAACCATTCTATTTGGTTAGGTTTAACCCAGTCGTAACCAGGAAAGTTGCGCTCATCGGGCGTGTAGGCGTGCGTATCGAGAAGATAGATGGTCAGAGCAGAATGATCTGTCTTTCCACGGGCCAGGACTTCGATATAGTAATTCCCAACACCCTCGATATCAGCTGGCCCAGCAATGGAAAGAGAATAAGGAAGAGTCTCCATAATGGCCATCTGAGCCTCACGAGACATGGTTTGTTCGTCGTCGTGGTTACCGAAAATGGCAGCATAAGGAATCTTTCGCTCAATCAGGAGCGAGATGATCTTGAACATGGCCTAGATGGTGTTAGAGGCGAACACTATAATGTTAAGCCAGGCAATACTCACAGTAGGTGCATCTGGTGCTGTGTCACCGTTGACTTGGTCGCCACTCAAGACTACCAGATCGGGCTTCTCGTCGTCAAGGACTCGGCTAACAAACTCCAGTGTCCTAGGATCGGCCTCGCATTTACCGCCGTTGTAAGAATCGGGAACTGCCTCGCGACAAACACCAACTCCTGTACTGAGATGCAGATCACCGATCTGCATAATCTTGTATCGACCATCATTGCGGATCCTGGGCGTTGGCTTCTTGACCTCTCGTGGAGGACCTCGGCGCACGCTTAGCTGGACAGAGAGAAGGCTACCACCCGTGTTGAGGAGCAAAGGCGTTCCCGTCACAGCATATCCGTCTCTTGCTTCAACAGCATCATCTCCGAAAAGAACATCGAGATCCGTCACTGCCTGCTTTGAATCGCTGGCTTTCTTCTTAGCTGAGCGCTTGATCCAGATACCCGATGGACGAGATTCCCATGAGTCGTCCGTTTCTCCCTTGGGTTGAGGTTGGAGCCTGCCGACCGCAACATCCACAACAACACGATCGTCCGCAGTAAGATCCCCCTCATGCTTTCGCATGATGTACATGTATGCGCTCGTAGTCCATGTCTTGCCGAGATACAGCTCCTTATCGATTCGGTGCCATTCTTTGCCGAGGTCGCATGAGGAGAAGGGGTTAACGCTCGAGCAAGTGACTATTGTGACATCGGTGACGACCAGTCCGGGGTGGTGGGAGGGCATATAACTATGGATCGAATTGGGGAGGACACGATAATTGCGGTCGAGGAAGGCGATAACTAGAAAGGTGAAAATGGCAGCGCCAGCGAGCTGAGCAGCTGTTCGAACCTAGTGATGGAATATGGTTAGTCAACAGCCTCCTCCGGATCAATACTGATCATGAATTTACAGAGAACTTGGGCCACATACAATTCTTCGAGTCATGATGTTTTAATTATGAGAGGTCAACAGGCTGATAAGAATCGCTCTGAACGTATCCAAGTAGAATATTCAGGCCACTTCAAGTATGAACGTCCAGATAACGACGTTCGAAACGGGCATTCGGGAGTTTAATGGCAGGCCGAACTTTTCGCATCTTCTAAGGGGTCGGATCGGGGGTCCTATTGCATGATTCGTGGGGCCAAGTCGGTAATGGATATGATGGGAATAATGCGCGCGCGTCTCTCGATCAGGTTGAAGCTATTGCAACGGTCGCGAGGGTGTTCTCTGTAAGTTGAGAGGTGGTGGTTATAAATGTCGATATGAATTGAATGGGAGATGATGATGCGATCGACAGACAAATCGTGGGGACGGAGGGGACAGTCCGTCCTTGTTAACACTAACAATGTTGGTTGTTGATGGAACAAGTGGCAACGCAAGGCGACACTATTTTACGAGAGAAGTAGCGAGATAGAGCCAAGAAAAGCAAAGTAAAACACCTGACATTCACCGTAACACGGGAAAGAAGGAACCAAGCTATCCCGCACCTTCCTGACCGTAAAAAAGGGCCAAAAGCCAAGAAATCATTCAATTGTGATACTCGATCTTTCCCCTGGTGAACCGTCAAAAAAAGGGTACTGTAAGATAGTTCTATCAAGTGTGGAGCGCCCGGTTAAGGATCCGGATCTCGGGTTACAGGGGAGTATTTGAGTTTGTGGCTCTTTAATGTCTAGAGAATCTTTTACTTGAATACGGCTATTATTTTGTTGGCATTTCTCTATACCTACCTAATGATGATTCATTAATAGAAATACATTCAGACAGTCTGTCAATTTCTTGCACATACCTCCACTTGCATAACTCTCCTGTGAGCACACCTAATAAACAGGCGTGCTCAGCTGTACAGGCCATTCTGGGGTTACATCAATAGATGCACTCTCGATATGGCCACGTGAGGTGAGGCCCTCGATTACCATCCAATACTGGGATCATGTGGCATCCATCCTAAGCAGCCCTTTCTCTGGCTAGTATTTGTCTGTGCAGGCCAGTCTATGATGCTGCAGAATGTGCGATATGGTTCGACGAGACAACCCGTACACTGCTTGAAGTACCGTTGCTCCATGAGTCGACTTGCATAAGTGAGGGTGTTATTGTCTCTGGCGCATCCTGCAATGCAAGGAGACCTGATGATGCCAACGAATGCATAGTCTAGGATGGAGAGCTCTAAAAGCGGGCAACAAGAGCTTTGTCGAGCTTCTTTCAGAGCTTCGTGGCCCGTGCACATCTCCCTGTGAACAGAGGCAAACACCGTCAAGCCAATAGAAAGCACGATTGGCTTCATAACGGAGGCATCATTGGAAATAGAACAGGTTCAGTGGGATAATTGAAGCCTGATCCGGCGAGTCAAACAAAAGAATAGGCCTTGCAATTTCAGTAGTCTTCGATATCAAGTCTGCCATCTCTTTGTTTGATTCGAGATAAGATAAAGAGTTTACCCTTGGCTAATTCTAGGGGATGACGCTTGTATCACTGTGGGTCGCTCCTATCCATTCTTTGTTTGAGGCGCGGACCTTGCTTCGCCCTCATCCGCTCCATCGAAGCAACTCAGGCCTTTTCTCTTCTTTCATCAAAACATCGCAGTCTAAGTCGCAACAATCGCATATCTAGCCGTGCTTCTTCTCCGATCGTGAAAAGTCTCCTAATCATTAGTTAACGCGCTTCAATCGACTTGCGCAGCATGGCCGAATATTCGTCACTCAAGGTGCCCGAGCTGAAGAAGCTGCTGGCTGAGAAGGGTCTGCCTCAGACGGGCAACAAGGCGGATCTTATTGCAAGGCTCCAAGAGAACGATCGAACCTCCGAACCCGCTGAGAAGCCCGGTACGTGATTCCATCAGACCTGCGATCCAACCTCTCGCGCGTCGCGTCGCATCGCATCGATAACATCGGCTAATTGGATCCTTCACAGCTGAGAACAAGGAGGATGAAATCAGCTACAGTGATGACGAGGCTCCTGCTGAACCCGCCGCTGCCGCTCCTGTAGCCGCCTCTGAGCCTGTTGCTGAGGTTCCTGCCACTGAGGCTGCACCCGCCGAGGCCGCCAAGGCCGAGGAGACGACAGCAGAGAAGCCCGCGGAGACAGCGGAGGCTCCTGCTGAGCCCGAGAAGTCTTATGCCATCGGTCTACAATCCACCGCTGCCGACGACGAAGCCAAGAAACGTGCCGAACGTGCCAAGCGGTTCGGTATTGAGGAGGACGAGGACGCGAAGAAGCGCGCCGACCGTGCGAAACGATTTGGCCTCGACGAAAAGGAACTTGCTACTACTCTTGACTCGGCACTCCCAGAGCGCTCGCGAAAGCGAGGCCGGGATCGCACCACTGAAGGTGAAGGAAACCGCCCTGGGAAGCGACAAAGCCTGGACAGAAGAAACGGTGGTGGCGGTCGACGACGCGGCCGTGGTGGTCGAGACGGCGGTCGTGATGGTGGCGCCCGAAAGGAGAAGACGTCTACCAGAAGTGGTATTCTTGACGACCCAACAGAGAAGGCCAAGGCAGAGAAGCGTGCTGCTAGGTTCGCTGGAAACTAATAGTTCTCATGGTAACCAACGCGACACGAAATTTGGCAAGTAAAAAGGCTACCAATTGAGGATCGGATGAAACTGGGCAGAGCAGCAGACTTACGTGAATGGACCATTTCTACTTGTACAACATTCTTATTTTCATATTCAGGCGCAGACTATCAAGGATAAATGAATAAAGAGGAAATCGGCGTCTTCGGTTCGACCAATGTCCACTATCAATCAGAATCTTGAGGTCCATGGTAAGTTCTCTGTCTCTAGATCTAACCAGTTGTGATGAGCAGCCTCGGTAAGAGTCCCGGAGAAGACAAGCCGATGCAAGGCAGCCAAATGGAAGAACAATAAAAAATCGTCAATTCGCAGGTCCTCAAACGGCTAGTCTTTGCATATAGCTTGAACCAGTCAATATCGATCCAGGTGATCAAGGATTCAACTGTCTGAGAACATACCGATCTCCTCTGAGAGAGCTTGGGGGCGTAAGGAAAAGCACAAAGGGTTATCCGGCCATACTTCGTCAATAAACATCTTACCCCTATCTCGATGTTGTGCGAACACGGTGGCCTTGCGTGGAGCAAGATTCTACTGGGATCATCCTTCAAAGTCGGAAGAATTCGCACGATCCGAATGGTTACACTTCAACTAGGGAGAAGCGGAACTTCAAGATTTTGCATCTTGTCAGACAGGACGGGGCCCGATTCAGTTTAACTATTTTTTGTTAGTCTTGTCGCCGGAACGACAAAGAGACTGTTCGGATACGAGCCGTAGATGGGGCCAAGCTGACTTGAAGCTTGACATGCATATCCACTAACACTCAACACCATGACCTTGCCTGGGTCCCACTACAGATACGGCGGAATTGAGCTTCCACGGGGAGGCCTTCCTTTGACTCTAGCTCCCGAGAGACTTGTGCGCCGTTGCACGACTGCCGGTGCCGCGGTCCTGGTCTTGCGATGCCCCTATTCTTGGAGGACCACTTGGAGTGCAACTTACTTTCTCCTGATGGATGGTTGAGCTAGGAGACCTTCATGGGGGGAGCGAAAAACAACAGAAGAATTTTCATTCTCTATCAGGAAAAGTCGCATCTCTGGCGACAGCTGAGCTTAGTTACAGCTGGTGAGCGAAAGCCGGCCGAGTGGGAGACCACGCGATTTAAGTTCAGCGTTGATACTTCATATTGGACAGACCGATCTGAGCATCATATCTGCAGCAAAGCACGAGACTCTTTTTATCAGCCCTGCCAAAACTTCAGGATGGTCCAAGTGCCGACGATTCGTGAAAATCTGTAGCCATAGAACAGATCGATGTTAAAGATGAGTATAGCGGAAGGGGTATACCTTGATCGGAACAATGACATGTCTGGCCCAACACTTCGGACCAAGGAAACACATTATGAATAGCTCGAAAACGTCTGGAACCAACGAGAAACAAATACTCGCGGCTGCGCTAATCCCGCAATCCCAAAGGGGCTGATGGTTTCTTCAACGACGCAAGCCACGATCTCCGTTCTCGGACGATAGTTGCAGTCTCCGAAAGGGCCCGGACAAAACGTGCAGTGGCTTCCATGCCTCAATGGCCAATGTTGGTGAGATGATGAGCAGAATAGAAGACACTATAAAGTAGAAGGAAGCGAGATAGGACCATCATCACCAACAGGTTTGATCGTGTGGTTGTCAACGTTCCCAAACGCTAAGCTCGAGCCAAGTCTCAGGCAACAAGCCAATCATGAGGGCAAAACCCCTGCTCTCGCGATAAAGCAGCCCTGGTCGCCGAGCTGTCTGGCGGCTATGGTTGGTAGAGGCGTCTAATCAATTGGACCACTCCGACTCCAGCGACTCCAGTTGCCGTTGGACGCTTAGAGCCCGTCGTTGTGCTCAAGTGTCTAGCCAGGCCCGCTTGATCATCGCAAGCGAAGAAATGGCTTCACAACCGAAAGTGCTGGGCTTGCGCATCGCTTCACATCACGGGCTGGCAAATATTGCAGTTTGATGAGTTGTCAATGAGGCAAAGCTGCACATCGGGGCCATTTGCATGCATTCACCGCTGCCCAAAGTAGAGAGTACTTTGATCTCGAATTCGAGTGACTTTGCAAGGGCCAAGCATCTCAGATGGCACCTTATTCGCTCGGCCGACTGACAAGCCACATGGACAGGGGGGGACCTGGCCTGGGTGAGGCTTCACGTCTGCCGGAGTGGCCAGCCACGCCCGATCTGCCACGTCAGTGAAGGCATCTCAAACTCCCAGAAATCAGGGTCACCAGCCTCAAGGATCTGAGAACCTGTGGCGGATATGGGGAAATTTATGCTGTGGCGGAGTTGCATGCTGCATATGGGATGCCTCTCTTGTAGCCACTTTTGGAAACATGTTCCCCAAATCATGCCGGGTCCTGCAGCAAGATCTAAGACTGATCCAGGTACGACATGCTAGAATTCATGGACAATCGGTGAGATATCGACGTCAAGACGCGTTTGCCGCCTTGCCAGCGCATTAACCCATTCTCGCCTTGCCACTATCCGAGCTGGACTCGCACTATGAGGTCTTCTTTCAGCCAGCCAAGCTTGCTTGAGAGACAGGGCCTAGCCGCACACACCGATCTGGGCCCATTTGGAGGCTCAAACTCTCACCGAACGTTTGGAACCTGACCTCGTGATAAGGCTGCCAGCACGTATGAGATTCCAGAGAATGCCTTGTGTCTTAGAATGACGTCGAAAACACCAGGATCGTGCGTTTCTTTTTGACTGCCGACCGTTTTACCTGGGCGTGCTGTTTTGGTCTCGTGGTGTCTTATCTCGTCCAAAGTGCCCGTCACGAGACTAACAATGCATGGCGGTGAACTTTGACTGTCTGCCTACGTTGGCCAATACGTAGACCTATATCGCGCAATCGCTCTTCGCTTCGCTCATGACTGAGCGATCCGTTCGACTAACAAGTTTTTGCTCTGCTGGATGCCGACTTTGAGCTCCCTCTTCGCCATCGCCTCTACCGAATTATAGTACCCCATGTCAATAGTTAAGGACAGGGGTCTGAGCAAGACATAGTTTTTTGCAGCGAGGATTGGCGAACGATGAGACGCATTGTGGATTAGTCGTTCACTCATCATAGACTTTTTACAAGGAAAAGAAGACATGTAGGAGAGAGGGTTATCATTATCCTGGTGTCCATTCTGACGGGTCGTAGAGTGAAACGAGAGGGTGCGAGTGCGTGTGAATCATTGGTAGAAAACCCTTGATCAGCAACCAATGGCATCGATGAGTCCTTTGGCGATTGACACTCCTCGGCGCTTTGCGTTGGGATTTTCAACGAATAGGAGGGAGGGCGAGAGACGATGTGTTCGTGTTCACGGGACAAAGCAAATTTGTAGAGCGGGATAAGGCGGGACGGGATGGCTGAACGCTGAACGCTCAAGTTGTGAGTCCTATCCCGTCTGTCGAGTATTCATGCTCTAGCATCGTGAGAGGCGTGCAAACTGCTGTCGCTATCCCAACATTCTCGCGTCTAGCATAGACGCCGCAAAAGAATGGCCCCATGAAGATGGACTCCTCGTGATGCTATTCTTGTACCAACTTGGCCGCTACCTTGGCTGCAGATGCAACTCATGCAGCTGGTCTGGGGCTTGGTGTTTGACCGACAGGGTGTATTTCGCCCCAGGATCTCTCACCCCGGTCAGTGACCAACGACGACCAAGTCCTGTCACTGAAGGAGTTGATTCGAGGTCTGGGACTTCGTGTCATATTGCGAAAATGGCAAAAAATATATACAATTCGAGATGAATACTGTCAGATCATCCTACGAAGGATCCGATAATGGTAGACTTTCCCCAATGTGGGGCACTTTTATAACGGGACTCGCCCGTTGGGACGGTAAAAGCTTACCCTGAGTTCTAAAAATGTGAACGCCAGGTCCACTCATCGCTGGATATGAAGATCCATGCAGCACTACGTACAAAGTTTTGTTGTTATTGCAATCGTGATTACTCTACTCGATGAGACGAGATGAGACGATAGGTGCCTGGTGTTTGCTTACGCTCATCATATTGATTAACGGATTTGGAAGGTGAGGCTGGCTATGGGCAAGACATTTTAGAGACATGCAGACCAGATTAACCTGTGGGAGAAGAACAAAGTAAGACATTTGATATGCATGTCTAAGACATGCATATGCCTCCAACGACGTCGCATATTGTGCTGAAGAACAAGAACAATGAACAAGCGCCGTCACGTTTCTACCTCGGAGTCACGGACAGTTTCATACTCCCATCGAGATGATGATACCCTGCTCCAAACTCTCGATGTCTTCACACCCACGGCTCTGTCCTTCGGCTCCGGACATAGATTCATGGCCCCTGACTATTGAAAATCGAGACGTCAAGAGAAAAGATAATCAGTCGCTGGGAATACCATTCCTGCCCCCCCCTCACACAGCTTCATCATTTCCAAAATGGGACACAACCGACATCTACACCCACCAAATGTCAGGACTATACCCTGCACCCGCATCAGTTCTTGGTCAGGCTTTTTTATATGAGAGAGGTATTAGACTATGATTCGATGCTATCTTTTTGCTGATAACATTTTATCTTTCCGTATCTGTGCACTCCTTTCTTCTTGTTTACCCACCCTTTTGTCTCTCCTCCAACATCTCGGGTTATAGAAATCCAAGATTGGTCCATGATGAGCGGCCATCGGCCCATCCCTTTCTGGTCCACTCTACTAACTAACTAATGTCAACGGTCCAGCCCAGCCCAGTTCAAGGTTAACCAGTCGTTTAAAGATATCCTTCTCTCATGTTTCCGTCCCTGTCTCTCTTTTTAAGAAGCCCCACTATGGATAGCCCACACCAAGGGTCCTTCAAGGCGACCAGGATTGGGAGTGCAAATCGCTACAAGGGTGTGATGCCCAATCACTGCGTCAAGATGCCATGAGGGCTTTCTCATAGGATAATATGGATATGCACCCCGAAGGAGGGAAGGCGGCGCAGTAGCACGCTTGAGTTAATGTGCTCCGCAGCGACGGGTACTACAGCTGCAGCAGTATTTTTCTCTCGCTGACCAAACGGATGACTCAAACTTGGGGAGGGTTTTATCGCATCGCATCGCATCGCATGGCATGGCATGGCATGGGCGGACTCCACGCCTGAGATGCGATGCCTGGCAAGGCAATGCCTGCAACCTCCCAGGCCAGACCAGGATTGGGAGAAACGCCACACTCAGAGTCCTCCATCCTCTCCTCTTCCAAGCATGTACCTCTGCCCATCCGTCAATGTATTCATGTACCAGATGTCGTCGTCCACTCATGATGATGGCCCCAGAAAGGTCGTCCATTGCCTAAATACTACCTGTACCTAGTTATATGCTCCCGTTTCCGTCTCGGCCCTCCCCGCTGCTACCATCTCTTCTTGACTTACTTACTTTTCTTACCTTATCATATCTATACCCATTCGCTCTCTAGTTTTGCCACTGTCTTGTGTCTTCTTGTCTACCATTGCATTGTCTCTCATCTCTTAAACTTCAACTCATCTAATTACCCTTTCCCCTTCCTTGTCCTGTCTCACTTCCTCCACTTACACTCCAACCTTGAACAACACTACTGTACTAAAGCCCGCACCTCAAACACTCATCACATCAACCGAAGCGCCAGCTCTACCGTCAACCAAACTTTTAGACGCGGGTTCATCCCACAGCCCACACCATCACCCAACGAACTAGGCCTCTTCGAGCTGATAAATTTACCCACACCAATTCTTAGAGTAACGATTCCCCTCCACACTAATAACGACGACTCTACCTCGCTCTCCCAATTCACGGTCTCGGTCACTTTTCTTTTTTGACTTTCATATATATCATACACCCATTCAGAATCTTCCCAGCGAAATATGGGATTAAGTATACGAAATCGATCCTGAAGAAGGTTGGAAGATGGAATCTTACAGATTGGGGTCTGGTATCCCGACCAGGCCCTCGGAGCCGTCTCGCATAAGACGGCCTGGTCCGGGAATGACAATGGGAACTGAACCTGGAGTTATCTCATATGCTCCTAAACCACTCAACAGATCAGGAAGGAGGGAAGAGATTCCACGACCATTACCGAAGCCCTCTTCCATCTCACGTCCATCAGCAAGGGCTCCTCAACCTTCTACTACCCGGCGACCATCAATTCCTCAACCTGTGCCACGACCTAGCCTTAATCATCAAGCCCAATCATGGGGTTCTTCTTCTACTTCAGTATCCACACGATCAACTGCCAACCATCGTGGAGGTTCCGGATCATCAGCATCAGCCCAGTCCATGGACAACCCAAGGTCTAACCCAAACGTTCTGCGTAGGAAGAAGTCATCGTTATCCGGCGATGTCAAGACGACACGGACTGGCTCATCTCGGACAGACTCTTCTTCTTCGTCCCAGCATAAGCGCCAAGGCTCACTCGACCCTGCTTTCGGCTTCCATCTGGATAGAGAACTTACCAGCAGTCCTGCCGAGATTCAAATTGCTGAGGTTGTAGAGGTAAAGAAACCTTCCAAATCACCAGTGATCTACCCAGAACTGGACCGCTACCGCAACATTCGACGTCCTTCTGACAGCTCGGATAACCGCATCGAGGTTCCGTTCCGGTTAGCGACACACGATCTTCCACCTCCAACTCCAGCCAGCCTACTGTTCTCCGGAACTAGTGGAAGCCCATCTACTAGGTTCTCCGAGTCACCTGGACCAGGATCGTATAGTCGCGACACCACTCCAACCTCAATTGCTTCTCAGTCTCCTGGTCTTGTTGCACCTCTTCGCACCCAGAACAAGAACCGACTACAAAGCCCTATCCTCAACAGACCTCCTGTGACACGAAGGGCTGGTGGAAGTTTTCCTAACGAAGTTGATGCCATCACCGTTGATCCTCATGGCCTCGCAGCTGTTAGAGAGTCCCTGACTTCATCCTCGTCGAACTCTACTGTTCGAGAAGCCACCATCAAGAAGAAGACCAAGAACCTGCCTCCTCCACCACCCAGTCCTCCACCACGGAAATCATCGCAGTACTTTCGTGAGGAGACATCGTCGCCCAAGTCGGTGCGCAAGGTATCAAGACCTGTTTTGCGATCCCCTTCCCCTGAGAGAAGTGCCCAATCCTCCGCCTCCCCAAGAGCCGTGCCCCCTTCACGACCCAGCAGAGATGGCACCCCCGACATGCAATCTCAACTGTTCAACCCCATGCCAGTCATTCACAGCAATCTTTCCACTCAATCCCTCCCAACAACTGAAAGACGAGGAAGCGAATCTGCTGCTACAGCAGCTTTGTCGCCCCCGAAGCCACAGTACACTCATGGAGGTCGAACAGCATCGACTTCACAGCTCCCCATCAAAGGCGAATTGTACGCTCAACCGGCAGCCAAGGCAACAGCCGAATCGAAGAAGGGCAAGGGCCTCGAGCCACCTCGAATGACAAGCACACCGAGTCCTAATGTGGCAACCTCTTCATTCTCACGCTTCCCGTTCTTTAGTCGTAAGAAGCACGCCAACGGAACACAAGCCGAGAAGAATGAGAAGGAAAAGAAGACTCTTCGCAAGGGTCCTGTAGCTGGCACAGGCCATGAAGGTTATGGACGCATTGGTGCTTCCAAGAGACGCAGTGGCAGTATCAGCAACATGACACGCAATTCTCCTGGTAGTCAGACAACTCAGGAACCCCGTTCTAGCAACGATTCCTTCTTTGCAGATCGGGTCAACCCAGTGGTCATCGCTGGAGGTGCAATTATCGAGAATAGAAATGCAAGCTCTGAAATCTCTCGGAGTGTAAGCTCCCAAAGCTTGGCGACCGAGGAGTCGAGGTTCGGAAGCTCGCAGTCATTGGCAACTTCTCAAGATCAGCCTCGAAACACTTTGTGGCCGTCGCCCATGTCACGCACTCCACACCCAGCCTTTGGTGCTCGCCGCCCATCCGAGAGCAGCGATTCTGAAGGCCCTACAATGAAGTCGACTTTGGCTTTCCGAAGATCTGTCCATCGTCTCCGATCTTCGCCGGATGACCCCCTGAAGCTGCCTCAGCCTATCAACACGTCAGGTTATGCATCGTCGCCCATGACAAGCTTTGATACCAGTGTCATGTCTGATGAGTCCCACTTCGAACTGCAACGGGAGATTTCTCACGAGGCCAAGTCTTCACACCCTGCGCCCAAGAAGCTTGTCAAGAGGCCGCGATCTCCTCGAAAGTGGAACTTGTTTGGAAGGTCAACCCAGACCCAGCAGCCTAAGCAGAGCGAGAAGGTCTCTGCCACTGTCAAACCAGTGGAGAAGAAGCCCCTTGCCTTTTATGCCATGATGGATTCGTCAGAACAAGAGGACAGCGAGCCGATGGACATTCAAGATGTCTTGAGGTTTGCCGAGGTTTACGGAAAATCACCTAGTGTTGGTGGTACTCCCGAGCTTTCGCAAGGCACACCAGAGATGCGATCGTCAACCAACTCTCCGGTACGGCCTGCAGAGCCAGCTCAACCCCCAAGGCGGGAGAGCGTCGAGATGAAGACCAAGCCTCGGCTGCCTGTACCCCAGCAGACTTTGATGTCCAAGAAGCCTACTCTACAGCCTCCGTCAACAAGCACCACTGCTGGTCGACGAAGCCGACTTCCTCAAGTCGGAAGAATCCCCAAGGTTGTGAGTAACCGTACTGAACATGTGTCACCTATGAGCTTTTCTAGACCTTTCAGAGCTAGCATGCAGTTGGCACCTGAAAACCTTGAGGTCTATGATCCTGAGTCAATTGCCAAAGGTCCCTCACCTTCCAGGCCTTCGACTCCTGTTCCTGATCTGACTACCGATGGCTCAACAGCAGGAAGCACCAACAACCTCTCATCAAGAGACTCCAACCCTCCTGCTTTGAGCCGAGTTGAAAAGGAGTTCTTGGCCTTTTCGCCTCGCAAGGACTCCGAGGGAACCATTGGTACATCTAGCTCAAGCTGTTCTGGTATTCTTGCTTTCTCTGGCTCTACTGCCGTGATCCCACAGCCTTATGACCCCCCCGCAGAAGATGAGGTGTGGGATGAGTATGATGATCTCCTTGGAGAAGATGCTGGCAAAGCACTTCCCTCGGCAACTTCTTCACGAGGTACACCGTTCCATCTTGAGACTTACGAGTCGAAGCTGGCTAGCAAGGAGAAGCCCTTGGAGTCGCCGACGATTGTCTTCGATAAGAAAGCAAGCCGACAATCCAAGGCAACAACCATCTCCAGCACTTGCAGCGCTGATATGACTGAACGCCTTCGAGCGGCTTTCCAACCTCACCCAAGCCCCAGCACTCCCTTCTCAGTCTCCAAGTTTGTTTCGGGATATGAAGACCGCAACACCAACACTGAGGCGCCTGCAACTGGTGAGGTATCTCGACGAAGCAGTCGTTCTTCCCGCAAGACGAGACGATCTGATGCCAGCTCCTCTTCGGAGGATGGGTCACCACTCGCACAAGTCAACCTCAGGGTTGGTTCAATGACGGTAAGCAAGTGGCTCACCTTCGGGCATGTTCTCTTCAGTGACGTTCGCCATGAACTGGTTCCTGTTGAGGGATCACTGAAGAGGCACTCAATCCTTGTAATTGATGGCCTTGGTAACGATGACTGGTCATTCTACGCTGCCGAAACATACCCGGCTGCTACCTTCTTCAACCTGTCTCCTCGCGCTCCTCTTCCAGAAGAACTCAAGAGTTCGTCTTCAAGCTTCCCTCTCAGCCCTCCAAATCACCATCAGATCCAATACGTCTCTCACCTCGACAAGTTCCCATTTGCCCCTCAGAGCTTTACAGCTGTTGTGTACCGCTTCCCTGTCGCAGCTCCTGAAGCATACTACCGCAGCATCCTCACTGAAGCTCGGCGTGTACTGAAGCCAGGAGGTTTCATCGAGCTCTCTATTCTCGATGTCGACCTGAACAACATGGGCAACCGGGGCCGACGTACAATCCGCCGTCTCAAAGAGAGGATCAATGAGAAGACGCCTGATACTAGTCTTGGATCAACCGCGGATCTCATTGTTCGTCTTCTGGGCAAGGTTGGTTTTACTACCATCAAGGCAGCACGAGTGGGTGTGCCTGTCGCGAGTTCGGTCACTCGCTCAGACAGCAAGGCCGACAAGGGTAAGGCTACTGCTGAGAAGAAGAAGGACCCGCCGAGTCTATCCGAGATGATGAGCGACAACAGCCCCCTGGCGGATGAGGGCATCACCAAGATGGTCAGCCGCGTTGGCCGATGGTGGTACACACGATGCTACGAAAATGCAGCTCAGAACCCCTCTGGAAAGAGCATCTGGAGCGATAAGTCTCTGCTCTCTGAGTCTGAAGAGCTCGGTACAAGCCTGAAGCTTATGGTCTGCTGCGCTCGGGCTCCTCTTGAGCGCATCACCAGTGTCTAAGCACTCAACACAACACATTATTTTCTTCCTCTACTTTTCCTTATCGGTCACAACATTGCGCAAGATACGCAAGTTTAATTGGAAAGCATTACAGGTTGGAAGATTCCATGCGGCGCAAGCCCATTCCTCAGAAAAAGAGGCTATACCACAAGATTGACCCATGAAAAACAATCTTTATTTCATTTCGTTCCTCTGCAACAGAGGCATAAGTTCTCTTTTACTTGTTTGGTTAATCTTCGGTGCCGCAGGTCGGGTTAGACCACGCACTGGATGCACTGGTATTTCAAGCTAAGGGCCATTTTTTTTTTTGGGGGGGGGGGGGGGTTCTTAATATGGGGGAAATGCTGGACATTGCACTCCGCACAATTTGGAAATGGAGTGCATAGGATTGGGGAAAAAAGAAAGACGGAATAGGAATGATTATGAAATCTTGATGATTGAATGTGAGGAGGAGATACGACTTGATATTTAAGCATGTTGCATAGAGATACCCATTCATGCTTTTGGGAGCCAGAACGAGATAGCAAGCGGCATTACTGTTCTTCCACTCTGATTACATTCGTTGCTTCGTCTATTGTTTGCTTTATACATGTCTAGACTCTATAGGTTTAAAAGTCTACTATACAGATTGTGTTGTACAAGATTCATGAACATCATTCAGTTTTCGTTGGCTCATTCTCCGCCGTGCCTTCAGCTTGAGTAGTTTCTTTAACTTCTGGGTTGCCCTCAGCTTCAGAAGCTCCCTTATCCTCAAATTCACACTCAACTTCAGAAGAACTCTCCTGTGTAGAGGACTCAACTTGCGAGCGTATCTGGCCAACAGGCCACCGCCTGAGAACAGCTACAAACCCACCACCGGTGACTCGCTCACCCACCTTGGGTCGCATCACCTGCACTGCAGCGCCTTCAGGGTTTTCTCTAGGAATAACGGTTTTGACATCCCACTCCTTGCCGCCACCAGTATCAAGAACGCCGTCAGCCGTGGTCGAAACCTCAAGCTCAATAACCCTCTCAGGGCGCATGGGCTGGCCTGTGCGAGCAACCCAAGTTTGGAAGTCGGCGATTTGGCTAATAGAGGGTGTGAAGATGACAAGAAGGCCGTTGGGGTGGAGGGCCTGAATAACTTGAGTAGCATGGTCGTGAGCGGAAGGAAGGTCAAGGATTGCATGTGACAGGAAAGGCTGGTTATCCGTCTCAGCCAGGCGGGATGAGATATACTCGTCTATGGAGCCGACATGGAAGTCTATAGTAGGGAAGTACAAAGAGCGGCGGAAGTGGCGAATCAGTTTATGTGCTGCGCGAGAGTGTTTAACGTTACGGTCAAGGGTATGTAACACGGCGCGACGACTGGACCGGTAAGAGTCGAGGGCAGCCTGGTCCTCTTCGGCAAGATCGAGACCAAAACCGTCGGTCCTGTAGCGTGCCGTGCAGAGGGTGTTTCGCAGGCTAGGAGGTACAGCTGGATTTGCTGCATGAAGAGCACGAGCGAGGTGTAGCGTCAAACTCCCCATTCCAGTACCAGCCTCAAATATCTCAAACGGCTGGGTTGGATGATTGGGATCCGCGTCGTGTTCTTCTTCACCAGGCCGGGAAAGGTTTAAATCGAGGAGCGACACGATGGTATTCGCATGATGGGGATATATCTAAGAGCCAATTCCATATAAGTAATAGCGATTGAGTTCAATTGGCACTGTATCGTACCGGTGTGGCCTGTCGCGGGCTGTTAATGATGTATGAAGCCAAGGTCGGCTCGTGAAGAGTAACAGGACGTCCCGAGCTATCATTCAGAACATCAAGCACCTGGCGACCAATGAGCTCGGACGAATTAATAGAGGCACCATAACCAAGTCTTATTTTCGTATCGGCGCGAAGAGGAGACGTAAGATGCCATTTGGGAGCTTTAATGCCCTGTTGGCGCAGGAAGAGAACATCATTTTCTGGAGGACCGTGGGGTTAGCATCCATGATGAGACTTCGGGGGGGCAAAGGCGGGAATTGACTTACTTTGGATGGTGCGCGATGGAGAGTAGAAGCGTTTCAAGGGGGTAGAAGAGAGGCCCGCAAGGACTGAAGGGTGGGATAGTCGCATGATGGGGCTTTGAGCGGTGGAGAGGCTGTCATGATGAGAATCTTTAGAGGTTTTCGTTTTGCGCCGGGGATAACTCGGAGATAAGTAGCAGGGATCATGGCTGGAGCGCCCATTTGAACCTTAAAACTGATGAAGGACGGTATAAATACCTAGTAATGTTTTCGAAAGCAGTTGTTGGAAGCAAGTACAATATATATATATGTTTTGTAAGGTAAGGTAGATAAATGTCTATTTGTATTACCTGATTCCACTACCAAGGTATCGACTTGTAATTTTGGCCCAGGGTATCGCCTTCCCTCGTTGTGGAGGGGTTTGTTCATGTCCTTCCTTTCCTTCCTTCCAACCTTAGGTTCCTAACCTTCGCGCCTGCCTTGCGCCTTCTCAATGCAAACCTCTGCCATCCCGTCTCTTTAGAGCGCCGTCATTTTGAAGACTCCCCAAACTCCGCCATCATCCAGCCTCATCTCGACTCATCAATACCCGGCGCGCCAGTTACTATTATACAATGGGGGATGTCATATCATAATCAACCAAAACCAAAATGTTCAAGCACGCTTCCCCCGAACCCTGATGTGCTGTGCTGGCTAACGTAAAACCCCAAGAATAAACGCCGGTCCATGAGACGTTAAAACCCACAAAGAAAAGATATGCTTGCTCGGTACCAGACTCCAGGCTGTGTACTCATCAATGGGATCATGATCGAATCCAAAGTTATCGGTGCCAAGATATGTACACATACTGGCAACACGTGTAGTATATCGTGCAGTCGTTGAAGCCGCCTCCGTCACCAATACTTGTTGAAAACACCGGCTTCGTCGAATTACATACGTCGAATCCTGATACTACGCATCAGGACAAAGAACAATAAACGATCTGAGATCCTGCTCAGATGAACGAATATTTTGAGCTCGACATGTGCTGCTCCATCGCGGCCGCCCACGAGTCCTGTGCTTGGAGCTGTTGTGGGCGTTGCTGCTGCTGCGACTGCCGATGCTGATATTGGTGGCTCTGCTGGTGCTGGCGTTGATGCTGCTGATGAGGAATATGTTCTGGTGCGTGCTCCGTGGTATGGAAGTCCTCCTCGAAGTACACGACAACGCGAACCCCGACATGTTCTTCGAGGAATTGAACACCAGAATCGTATCGACGCCGACAGCGCTTCGTCCAAGGATCGACCTTGACAGGACTGTGATAGCAGAACATGTTCGGTTGCTGGCTACGAATAGGGAATAGAAGTCCCATGCCTCTCATATGGTGCCAGAGGTCGATCGTTGCTTGCTTAGTCGCATCAGATTGAGGGTGCGCCGCGAACATCAACTGGACAATTGTATATCGCAGGACGAGGACATCGACGTTTTCAGGGCCTAGTCGTTGCTCCATTTGTCGCTGCA
Source organism: Fusarium oxysporum Fo47 (assembly GCF_013085055.1). Classification (NCBI taxonomy): domain Eukaryota; kingdom Fungi; phylum Ascomycota; class Sordariomycetes; order Hypocreales; family Nectriaceae; genus Fusarium; species Fusarium oxysporum. Next base: position 1,190,416 of record NC_072841.1, on the reverse strand, counting down.
GCAGTCGCAGTTCTCCCACCAATTTCTCGAGTCGCTCCTGATTCACATGGTTATAAAACATGGCCAGGTCAACCCATGTTCGAGCCACATAGGGATGCTTGCGGCCATAAATGGCCTCCAGCTCCTCAGCGATGGTTGGAATGCTTCCCCACAGCAGTTCTGATAGTGTGCCTGGTCCATGCTTCTGTTGCACCTCATACAAGCAAGAGAAGATCTGCCGTAGGGGATGTGACCTCTCGAAGTTGGTCGTCGAGTAAGCCGCTAAATACTTGCAGAGTGCCGTCATCATTCCTGGATCGCGATGGACCATGCCCAAAAGCAACTCCTTGATGCCCTGAGGAGACAGCTTCTTCAGATCTGATTCAAGCTGTTGGAAAGCCTTCATCAGAAAATGACCACCCTGATCGTGGTCCTTCATCTCGAAATAGTGGTTAGCCTCGAGAAGAAGGTCACTTGAGCCCGCTCCCCACACCATGATAGTTTGCCATCCAACTTGGGCGTCCGTCTCGACTTCGAATTGCCGACATTGTAAGAACGCTTTTCTCATGTTGCTGATGATGATTTCTTGAGCCCGAAGGAGATCTGGTGATTGAAGATACCCTGGTGCTGGAGGCGGAGTTGGTGTTCTGCATCTGATGTGTGCCGGCAAATCGGCAGGTAGTTCGAAATCCACCAAGTCATACTCGGTAACACCCTTTCTCTTCAAGTAGGTACCCAGGTTAACAACCTTGCCGTTACGAACGAATTCGGACACCTTGCCCTCGGCGTCGCGCTGGAATTTCATGGACAGCAGGCGCTTGACTTCCTCTTCGGTATTATTCTTCACAAAACCCCATTGCGAGAATCGAGTCTTGTACATTTTTGGTCTACAAAGGATGAGCTATGGCACTCAGTGGGTGACGAATAGGGACTTACGTTGCCTGGAAGCCATACTGGTCGGCCATGACAGACATGACCTCTTTGAGTGGTTTCCTTTCCTCAAGATACAGTTTACGAATTGTGTGCTTGAAGGATTCCCATGCCTCAGCCGGGACCTGTTCTCTTGAAGGACGGCTTCCTACTTGAGATCGTTGAGATACGGAAGTTCTTCGTTCATTCTGAGAAGAGTTAGCAATCTGTCCCCTCGCTCTACATTTTCACGAAACATACCGGAGGCAACATAGAGGAGGCAGAGGCTTGAGAAAGTTGTGGTGTGGAGGGTTCACGTTTAATAGGAGGGCTAAAAGGTCCAGGTGTGGACATTGATGATCGGGAGGGTTGTCGAACGGGCCTGGGTGGTTTGACAGGCGGCTTCGCTGGGGCCTTGCCTTTAGCATTCAAGGTGGAATTGGTATTGAAATCCAAGACCAGCTGGCTTCCGGCGTTCATCACGGGTTTAGGTGTAGAGGGGATCGGAGGTTTTGCGAAATAACCAGAATTTGAGGAAATACTGCTGCCTTGTGGTTGATCCAAGGAGGGCTTAGAAGTCGTTGGTACGGGTGGTCGCCATATGGCAAATCCAGGTGTACCTGGCACACCTGGGGTAATTGAACCGGGTGAGGTGACTTTGGCGTTCATGCCAGAATTTGGCATCATTGAAGGCCCAGCCATGGATGCTGTCTCCATCGGCGTCGTCACTCTATTGTTGTTGACCATAAAACTGTTCATGTTTCCGAAAGGACCGGACGACGAACCAACACCTGGACTGTGGACTGGTATATCATGAAATCCGCCAAAAGCGAGGGCGGGCGGCGGGCTAATGATCGGACTGGTGACTCTTGAATGGCCACTCAAGAGTCCATAGTTGGGCTCTGCAGGACTGGCGAGCGGACTTGTAACGATAGGCGAGGTGACACTGAAGTTTCCGAACGGCGAGGAAACGGGAGGTTCTTGATGTACTGGGCTTGTTACGACGTTCGATGGTCTTGGAGGTAGAGGGGGCGCAAAGGATTTGTTCTCGAAATGCGCAACCAGACGTCCAACGCCACCTCCTCCACCATGCGAAGAGCTCATGTTATCGAGTTCGACATCTTGAGACATGTGGTCGTGTTGATCGAATCGCATGTCATATTCTGCCGACGGAGTTGGCGCCCAATCCATGCCGGATGAGTCGCCATAGGATGCGCCAGCATCGTGATATGATTGCGAATTTCCCGCCGAGAAACTATTTGTGTTGTTATTGTTCATGGTGAACCTGTGCCAGCCTTGGTCGGCGAAACCATACGACGGATCCTCATTGTTGTCGGAAGGGCGAGGCCCGCCTGCTGAATGGTTAAACATGTCGCCGGTGATGCCCAGGCCGGACGTGAGAGGCCCGGTCTGCTAGCTGAAAGGCAGTCAATGACGGACTGAGGCGAGTCGAAGGCCTCGGCTGTGTCCTCAGTCGCCAATGCGAGAATTCATCACTCGTCAATGTGGCGAGCGGGAGAGCTCAGATGGAGGTTCAAGAACGGGAGGATGAATAGGCGGGCAGAAACGCCCATGACTATCGGTACGTATAATAATAAGGAAGAGCGCTCGAACGGACGGTACAGGCAAGAGCAGAGCAGAACCAGACCAAGAAAGACAACCCAGCGGACACTACCAGGACTGGGGTGTCTGCCGCCTGTAGGACAGTGCAGTGAGTCGCACCAAAGTGACGGCCAGGGCTTGCTAACGTTATCGTTCCCCAGACTTGACACAGCAGCTAGACAAGATATGGGCGGTGCTGTGATAGGACCATCAACGCAATGGGAGCCAGAAAAAAGACGGGGAGCGTCCACGGCCAGAACGCCAAGTAATGCGCGTGAGAGAGCGCCAGCAAAAGTTCCCTCGCCAAAGTTTCCCAGAAAGGCAACCCAATATGTTGTCTAGAGGAGGCTGGAGTGGGCTCTTTGAGGGAGATAAGAGGGAAGCAGACATATATCCTCGGTTCAGCAGTTCCGAGGGTTTATGGTTAAAACCAAACGCGGTCAAAATCATTCAGGCACAGTTAAAACACAGGAACAATGACTCTCAATGCCAACGGCTCGAGTTGACGGGCTGTGCAGAGGCGATACTAAGAGAACGACCTCAAGAGGACGAATTATGAATTTGAGATTCAGCACCACAGAGAGAGAAGGGCCGATAAGGCTGCACTAGAAAGACAACGCCATCCCTGGGGTCGATGATACTCAACCAGTGAGATGAAAGCTTTCAGGGGTGCGCGTGTGAGAGCATGCGACCATACTGCCAAAAACAGAAGGTGGACAAGACGGAGACACCACCCTAACCTAGAAGCACCAATCATATTGACTCGATACGGCTCTGGGGGCTCGTACCGACAGGGGAATCTGCCGAGGGGATGAGCATTCCAGCGTGTTATCCTGTGTTTATGCTCTGAGAATATTGAGTTCTGAGATATTCCAGAAGGCTTCGTTATCTTGGTTTTCTCTCTCAGTTCAGCTGAATCGAAGGCACCACGAGAGACAAGACGCGGCTCTATTCCCCTGATATTGTCAGGTGCTACAAGAGTGACAACAGGATCGGCACGGCAAATTCGGCAGACAAGAAGAAATTGGAATGGTTTCGGAGAAGCCTGGGACTTGGACTTGAACTTGGAAACTCTACTGGCCGTCCGATCGCTTCGGCCGTGGCGCACGCCACTGTCTGTTTGACCTGCTGTTTCTGAGGCCACACCGTGAGTTGGTCTGAGTGGCTAGTGACGAAGTTTCCCAGGCGTTGTCACCCTGGAAGGATTGCGGCTTGAGCGCGAATCAGGGTACCGAGACACAGGCTCTGCTGCGAAGCTCAGTATCTCGACGCGACGGAGCTCTATCGATCTTCAATCAGTCTGCTCCAATCAAATGAGGAGACTGCCCTGGGACAGTGGTTATCTTGCAAATTGAGGGAAGATACAATGTTGTGGGGGAGCGAGAACCGTGCTTCTTACTGGCTCTGTAGCCAAGCCGGCTCCCGCCGATAGCCTACAAATGAGCCTTCAAGGCTTCCTGTCGTCCACATGGCGCCGTTGTCTTAAGTTTCGTTTTCCCGTAATTTGTTCCGAAGAGAAGGAAATTCCGATCGTTTTGAAGAGGACTAACGTCGCCTTACTGAACCCGAATAACGCAAGATCAACCTTGAAAGTCTTGCTTTCTTGAATGATTTGACGACTGCAAAGTTCAGAGAGAAATCATTTGGCCAGCTGTGATTGAATGTTCGCTTTTACGAGAGGGTGTCTGAATGGGCTGAAAATGGAACGTTCCATGTTGGCTGGAGCCATGACATGCCACACAGCCCCTGGTCCGGCAACGGCTCCCATAAGTCGAAATGGACTCGGCCGAGAGAGCGGCCGAGTTATCTCGAAGAACTGATGTGTGTCGTTCAAAGAAAACGAGTCGCTTGTTATTCTATGCAATACTCTTTCAAATATCCCACGGATATGACCGTCAATGCAACTCATCAGAAGAACAAGTCTTTGTCTGTAATTCAGGTTGCTATGATAGCGTCTGTTTTGTGCCCGAGTGTCCTGGGGATATGACCCAAGACAGCATAGTCAAACCCATGCTTGCCTTGCCTCGCCTTGCATGTGCTTTGCTCGATGCCGGCACCCCCTGTCCCCTGCTCCCATTGAACGATGGAGATCATGCCGCAACTCCATCTCGCACGATCCAGTAAGCTCGTCATCAGGTCCCTGAAAGCACTCACTACAGTTTACTCCATAATATCACTCCAGATGCCATGATGCCATACGAGATTTACGGTGTCTTTCTCAGGGGTCCAATTGAAGCAGATTGATGAAGAGCAAGCCGCTGCCAAGGTTGAGATCAGCAGTAGGTCAAGCCACATTGTACACGGTAATCTGGTCCGCATCCGTCGCGTCTCTAGCTAAATGCTCCGAGACATAGTCTACGGCCCAGCCGGTGCATATCGCTGGATGCGGCATCATGTCTGACAACCTCTACAGCTAGCCTGCTTGATGTGCCCCCTACATGTTCCATCCGTCCTTCTTTTCTTCCTTTCGAAGGATAGTGATAAGGGGGGAAATTCAAGGCAGCAAAGGGGAGCTGAGTTCTCGTGCTGATATTGAACTGTGTGTTCATTGGACGGCTCCTAGTAGATTGAGTCGACTCATGACTTCATGGCTCGTTGTCAGTTGCCCCCAGCAGATAAAAATAGCCAGATCAATGGCCAGGCTTTGCAGATCTCTGAGCTGATACAGAGGGGTTGAAGCTGATAAGACAAATGTGACCTTGTGTTAAGCGACTGGTCAGTCATCAACGGGGGGGAACAAACCCCCCCGAACCGGAGTTAGACGTCAATATAAGCATATTTTTGTCACGGGAATCCAAGGCGTCAACCCAAAGCCATCAGTGGCATTACGACCTGGGATACGATGTGCAGTCAAACCTTGAGTCAAATCAACCTTTGCAACAAACAACAAACGGGCCGGTAACTCTATCAACGTCGACCGTTGTCATATTTTGCCTGTAAATGAAGAGTAGGTTGTAAAGAAGATAAATAAACATGTCCCTGGATGAGGGGATCGTCACAGCACTTTTGAAAGCATGGAAGAGGGTAGACATGTCTATGGGGAAGACAAGTCAACCAGTCATCTTCAGAAGCTATTGTTCTTTTTGCAAAATGGGGAAGATAATAGAATGTTCATTGCTTGTATACCTTATGAAGGCATTCTTGCAACAGAATCATGACGATGGAATCAGACGGTGTTGATAAGAACACGACAAATAGCTTTTCAATGCGACAACAGTTGTTGCGGCGCAACAGAGCAAACAAACAGCATTCTACAAGCGAGGGGGGTTCACGCAGCAACTGTCTCAAGTCGTACTCTGGAAAACATCACCATATTCAATGCCTCGTAAAAGCCAAGCCAGTGTTACCAAATTGTACGTTATTCTAGACACAAGGTTGAGTAGTTAAATCCGTGTAAAAATAAGTGAAGACTCTTTTGTTGCAGAGTTTCTCACAATTGAGAAGGTCGCTTTTCACACAAGGCACAAGAACATAATAGAGTATAAAAACACCTTTCTATCCATTTTGGTATAACCTTTTTCTACTCCTGAAAGCCTACGAGTGGTATGGTTTAATATAAAAACGAAGAAACAAAGTGGGGGTAATCGAAGAATAAAACAAGAAAGGATGTCAAGATAGACTGAACCGAACCCAAGACAGCCAAAACACAAACAAATGCTAGAAATACACAACCGAACCGCATCATACTAATACCCATGAAACAACACCTTCCGTCATTCTTCCTGATTTGATCAATCCGTTACCCATGTGCCCCTTTGTCCCGTCATGTAGTCGTATAAAGATTCGTAGAAGGGGCGCGCAATTGATTGTAATGTAGTTGTAAGGGAGCCGCCGGCGTGTTGGCAGCAGTGCAACCGATGGTTTCAAAAATCATCGAGTTGGTTATGGGCAATATTTGAGAACAGACCTCTGGTCCAAGTTGAAAGAAGTCAGGATACTTTCAGTGACTTTAGAGTCGCACAAGTGAATGTCAGGAAACTTCCTCGCCGTCCTTCTCTTCGCGGAAACGTATTCCGCCTTCGACATTGATGGCGCCCTGAACCCAGGGGGTCTTGGCCACCTTATCGACGGTCCAACGACCCCTGGCTCGCCTCAGCAACCCTTCTGTGATCTCCATAGCACCGAGGAGACCCTTTTGCTTGAACTTGGCTTCGTCGCCATCGTGGTCGGTGTCATCACCGTAGTATTCTACCCATTTCCATTCGACTCTCGCGATACGGTGGCTAGTGCGACTGCGCATGCGATGCGCTTCACTCATACCTGGGTGCGGATCGAAGGGAAGTCGAGCCTCAAGAAGAGCATACAGAAGAACACCGAGTGACCAAGCATCGGTAGCTCGTCCATCGTAAGGTTGTCCCATGATGACCTCAGGAGCTGCATAGTCTTCTGATCCACATCGAGTTTCTAGTTTCTCATCATCGGCGATGCGTCTCGAAAGGCCCAGGTCACTCAGAATTACCACCGAGTAAGGGTAGGTAGCCCAGTCGATCGATGGGTCTGCAAGCTCAGAAGGGGTGAGGTTGACGAGGACATTCTCGAGTTTGATATCTCGGTGAACAATTCTCCTTTCGTGGAGATAGCTCACAGCACCAACCAGTTCAGCAAATATTCTTCGTAATAGTGGCTCCTTGAGCACACCACGATGAGTGGTCGCGATATCAAACATATCACCTCCAGGGCAATAGCTCAAGACAAGAATGGCCCGAGTAGGCTCAATGCTCCAAGCTTTTAGGTCGACAAGCGAGGGGTGGTGGATGGAAAGCATGATTTCAAGTTCACGTTTTAGACTCATCTCAACACGTTCCTCACTGGCGCCGCCCTTTGGACCATGCTCGCAGACCTTGACGGCAACCAGAGTCTTACGGTCAAGGCTCTGTTCCGGTTTTGGTGTCAGTCTTCCATGGTCAACTTCGGGAGAGTCTTCGTCGGGTTCAATCTGGCTTGTAGCCAGCATGACCCTACTGAAGGTTCCTTGACCAAGCATTCGCACGGCCCTCCATCGGCGACGCTTCTTATCATTGCGTCCGTTTGCTTCGAAATATTCGAATCGGGGTCCTTTGGGCTTACTGGCGCCATCAGCAGAGTCTCGCGAAGACTCGCTTGGTGGAGGAGTTGGTGGCTGAACCACCGAAGGTGTAAGTCCTCGCGATTCTGCAAGGTTAAGCTCTCTTCGAAGCTGGGGTTCATGGGACCGTGCTGAAGCCTCGGCGTTGGGTCGTGCTGAAACGGATATTTGTCTCTTAGGAATACCCATAGGATCAGGAACGTATTCGCTCACACTTCGGTTTCGCGTATGCTGTCGTGGCTGCTGATTAGAAGGCGATTGTGTATGAACATGGTCGCCAGGCTCGAGGGTTGAATAAATTTTACGTTTAGCACCATTGGAAAGTGCTGCATCAATCGATTCACCTGTACTCGTAACCAGAACAGAACCCTCTCCTACGCTTTTGAGGCGCTGTTGGGGAGGTGACGCAGAACCTGCGCTCAGCCTCTTCCAGGGTCCTGGGGAATCACCCGACATGAGCGGGCTTGGAAGAGGCGTCATATCCCCCATAGCAGAAATAATAGGACTAGGCACCAAACTGCTTGTGCCGCTGGCAGAACCAAGGCTGTTAGTCAAGGCAGCTTTAAGACTTGGTGTCCGGGAGATGGGATGAAGGCTGTTGGACGAAGCCCTGTGGTTCAACGTCAACGAGCCACGGGATGAACCACTGCCATTTCCGTTGCCGTTGTTAAATGATTCGCGGCGGTCTGGGGTTACGGGACGTGCAGCAAAGTCAGTTGAGATACGCAAGGATCCCACAGGACTGACGGAGCGTCTTGGAATAGCAGGTGATCCAATGGACAGGGTATTGGATTGTGGTGGCGGGAGTTCGCCCTCTTGCATGGAAGTCGGTGCTATTGTATCCGCACGGAAATGGGCAAGCGGCGGCGTTGTAACAGAGACATCAGGAAGCGTGAAGGACGACAAGGGACTGGTGGACAGTGTAGCGTAGGCGTGGTCGTGCCGACGGGAAGTTGGTGTAAGGGAGGCCCCAGCACGAGAAGGTGTATGTGCAGGAACTGGTATGGGACGAGAAGTTGAGCGAAGGAAGGTATCACGACCTCTAAAAGAGTTGTTTCCTGTGTCTTGAGAGTTGTCGTCGAGGGGCAGGGCCGTCGCAGTTCGGGGGGCGTGGGGCGTGTTCATGGCTCCGCGCTGTCGGGTCGTCGGAGTCGCTTAGAACCAGATTAAGGTCTAGCGAATTTGAAGGAGGGGGAAAGTCGAGGAATCGTCGTTTATTTAGATCGCAAGACTGTTGAATTGGCTGTCAGCCTGCTGCAAATGAGATGAGTACGAAAATGGGAATTGGCTAAGTCGCTGTATTCCGAAATCCAGGTGGGGTGACGAGTATTGATATTCAGAGGCAATGCAATTATGAGATCTTGAAGGCCTTAGGAACGTACCTTGGCGCAAGGTAAACTCTGGGGGAATGCGAATGCGTCAAGGAGCACGGTGCTAAGGAATGGCCTTGGCGATGCTGGTTGAGGGAGCGTTGATCGAGTCGAAGGAGTCCAAGGGGTTTGTTTATAAGGACGAGGAGAACGGCGGAAGGATGAGGAGAAATGGGCCAAAGGCTCTTCTATAACGCGAACATGAGAGGCGATTCGAATCGTCGTTCAGAGGAGGGAGGGTGAATGTGTCGACAGTGCCGCTCAAACAGAGCGAGAACAAGAGAAAGAGAAGAACAGAAAAGAAAGAAGAGGAGAAGTCAAAGGAGTCAAGATCGACGTGAACAGCCAAGATTTGGGTGGTTGATCGTTCGTGGGTCCAGCACAGCACAGCAGCAGTAGCATGGAAGGTCAGGCCTTTGACCTCTGAACTGTGAGAAGCAAAGACAGGCTCCCTAAGGGAAGGGATGTCAGAAAACTGAAAGAGCTGATCATGGGCGACAGAAATATTCAGGCAAGGTCTGTGATAAACTAGGAGGTGTTCATGACTGCCTTACCTGATTATTTTAGCCTCCTAATCCGATGTCTTGGGTCTTTTTGCGCTCCGAGGGGCACCGCACTTGGAGGGCGTGACTGCCACTAGCTTCAAGGACTAGCCTAGCACAAGTGCAGGTGCTAGCACCAGAGATTGGGAACCGGGGATCGGAGCGGGTCCTTCCTGTCTCTCGTTTGTCCCGTCTCTGTGACTCCTTCCGTCTGAACTCGTCTCGCTGTGTCGTCTTCTGTTCTTTTCTCGACCATTTGCGTTTGGACTCGCTTTCGGAATCAATCCGCTTCCCCTTATATCTCTCTTCCTAAATGGAAAGGAGTTCTACTTTCTTGAGATGAACTGACCTTGTTAATCACCGCGGGACTTTCATCCACTGGGCTCTGCTCAAAGCTTTGGCGGCGGGTGAGGAAAACTGGGGCCGTCACAGTGATAAGTCGATAGTAGCTTTAGGTACCCCTGCAGCGTTGAGCGCTTCCAAAGCTACTTGGCCACGATGGAATCCTTATCGCTAGAGCTGCTCTCTGCTTGGAGACGAGAGGAAAAGGAGGAGTTCGAGGTTGGGATTAAGTTAGGTTTGCGTTGAATCAGATCCAGGTAAACTTTGTTTTGCTAAGTCGTGGACGTTCGTTGATGTTGTGCAGGCGATGGTGTCAATTGAGGTGACGGCGCCTTTAATGAGGTGCAGGGAGCTACAGCTACCTACTTAAGTATGCGGCAACGGTAACTGTAGCTGTAGCAGTGGCCAAGACGGACTCGAGAGCTGGGGAAGCAGGACAATTGGTCTCGTGCAGGAACGTCAAATATTGCAATACGGTCACTTTTACGGATATGGTATGTTGTTGGGCGTGGCGTGGTGAAATTCAGGTCACGCTGAGCTGAGCCGGGAGTGCATGGACTTGTAATTTCCTGGGAGCAGATTTTGTCCTAGGGTCAAAGATTTCCCTCAATTGAAGATGCAGATTGATCGTAGATAAGAAAAAAAAAAGATCTGGTGGAAACAGAAGGTCAAAAAGGACACGCAGCCCGTGTTAGAATGGGGAATGAATGGATGATTCATGAAATTGGTGTGGAGGTTGATGATATTAACGTTACGACATCTTAGATACCACCACCCAACAAATAAGCCGAATGCCCAAGCACAAGCGTTGACAGCTGACAGACTACACGACTATAACACGAACCTCAATATTAATTATTCCGTATTCTAATTATTCTGTGATTATTTCCACTAATTAGCAAAGACTATACGAGGGGATGAATTACGGTAATTCAATAAAGTTGGGCAATTAAGTTTACCAAACAAATCTAACTTTTCCAAGAGGCAAGCTCAGATCTGATAGGGAACTAACTGATTGACTTAGTTGAGACAGAGGCCAGACGCAAATTACAGAACATTTGATACTGATACAGTACACTTCAGTACTTTGCACTTAACTTACAGGGGTTCATCTGCAAAGTAACGTTTGGCGCTGTGTTGCTTCGTTACACCTGCATGCATTGCCCCATATTTCCTCGACCTTTGCTGTCTCTTTGTGGCATCCCGAGAGAGGGAACCAGGATTCACATAAGCGAAACACAGATGGTCGCGCAGTAACGATAGTGACAAAAAACGCCGGCTTCGATTTATGTGTATCACCTTTCGGTTATGCATTACTTGCATTGGATCCTTTTGCTCTTGTATTGACGCTGGTATCAGGCAAACATTTCATCAACAGGCAAGCATTAAACTCTCCCTCATACAAACACTCTCTGGGCTCTCTCTCTGGAAGCTCTCCAACTCTCTCCACTCTCAATCCCCGCTGCCACGCCGCCCTATCCCACTGCCGCTGCAGAGAGCCCACCAAGGCGGCCACTAAGAGCCCTATAATCGCCCACCCGCTCCATTCCTACGCATTTCTGCGATCGTCCCTTGATTCCATTGCAAACTGGTCCCCTCACCCCTTGTCACTTTTTGCTTTATCATGACGTCGATAATTGTAACTTCATGAGTCGTCACATGTACCGCTCTTCTATGTCATCGCCCGATCCCTCCGCTCCGGACCTCCGGTCTCGACTGCCGAAACCCTCCCGGTCCTTCGGCGTCCGTAAAATACTAGCCTCACCTCACTCACTGTGAGTAAGCTCCACGCAATGTTCGCTTTGCTAAGTCTTGGTGCACTCTGGCCAACAAAGCCTTCGATGTCACCCAAGGAAGCGTCTCAAATGAGTAAGTCCTTGATTGCATTATGAACGAACATACTTGAATGCCGCGCCGTGCCGGAGATCCTTTCGGACCACTTGCGTCACCGAGCACCCATCCATCATTTTTCGGTTCGAGTTTCTTTCACGCCTCCGAAAGTCGTTGCCCTTTGATGTGATCCTCTGCCTCGACCACATGGCCCATCCGCTGACATTATTGGCTTACTTGCGGCGACACTCTAATTCTACAGACCATCGTAATGACAAATTATACCAGGCGCTGAAACACCGTGGTATCCTTCTGAAAAGGTTCAATACGTTTTCGGATAGACCTTTTGTTGTTACGGATACTGCTTTAGGTCAATTTGGAAGCACTCTGTGTCCAGTCGTCAGAGGACGATGTCACTTACATATCTGTTTGTTGAACTTGGTACTGAACGTCAGCATTTATCGTGAGTTAGAGGTACCCAGCCAGGGAAACCGTTTCCCAGAACTGTTTTTGCTGGGCGACATTCCATAAAGATAACACTCATTACATACGCTCTTAGACACTGCTGCACTGCACTTACAAATGTCTGACTTTCGCATACGGCCTAAGATGTCCTACTAAGCAAGATACCAAAGATCTAGGCAAGGACAGGTGTGTGAGGCACCTCTGTTTAAAACATAAAAGCCAAATCACAAGTCTAGGCTTGAAGGGAAAGCTTATTATATTACTTAAATATAGCAGAGGCTATATATACCTCCTTATGATTATAGGTCAGGTAGGATTAATAATTAATATTAATACCTCCTTTAAAATATAAATAGTATTAATTAACTCTTTTCCAGACTTGTTTAATTCATCCCGCCAATAATAATCACTTGCTTGGTTGGTCAATTGGATGCAAAAAGAGTGATGCATCGTTTACAAGAAATGCAAAAGAGAAACTCCGGTACAGGGAATCGAACCCTGGGCTCCGCGGTACTAGTCCCTCAGGTTATGAGAGCGCGAAATGTTAGCCACTACACCATACCGGACGTGATAGTTGAACTGATGTTGACAAATTCATTGCAAAGAGATCTTATAGACTAAGCTAGCCGCTTCTATCACGGCCTTTTCTTATCATTGTCCTGGAATACTCATGTTTAATAAAGTACTGTGAAAGCTCCTGTCCGTTAACAGAGACACCACAGCTTCTGTCTCCCTTGAGGTAGTTCTAGGAGACAACGAGGGTAATGGTTCCTGGCATATAGACTTCTCCTACATGTTGTTACTGTCCAGGTGCTACTGAACAGAGCCAATGGTCTGGAAAAAGATCGCTGTTAAACTTGTATGGTATACCGATAAACTGTCATGATAGCTCACTACTATCTCCATTGCCTTGTTTTCTGCCTGCATTGTTCGTCAAGCATCCCCATGAAGACTGCAAGTATGCAACCCAACCCTCCTATTCCACAACGCACTCAACAACGCACCCAAGAGCAATATTGAATGGCCGCTAATGCAGGGGTCTTTTATCCAAGACAGGCTGGCTTCATTGATCACACAGTTGAGGTTGTTGCCTCGTTGCAATGCAAGACCGTATCCCCAACGCAAAACATCACGATGTCACTTTACACTTGAGTAGTCACATCATGAAAGACAGAGTCAAGAACAATAAAATAAGCTTTTATAAGGTGGATCAAGTCTTTGAAGATCCATGATCAGGTCCCGCTTCAACTAAACCGATGTACACAGCCCCGGGAGGTCGCCAGTCGTGGCCTCGAAAAATGATACCGCTTTCGTCAAAGATGCCCACCAGCTAGTCTTCTAGCCTGATCCTTCTTTCAATCATCTGTATTTCAGTACAAGCAGATATTTTCCTCTGTGTCTCTTGAATTCATGCCTAATGGTGTCTTCGTCGTAATAAAATGTTAAGTCGTAAAGCGTTAAATCCCAAAATCCTCGCTCAATATATACAAACAACGCCATATTCCACATCGTATAGTACCCCCCTGTATCTTGAAACACAATTCAGTAAGCATATGCTGCAGGCATCATGTCAATCCCAAGGTAGGCATCGCACTACCGTGCCCATCCTCACTCCAGTGCCAATCAGACACTTGCTGAGCGTCCCAGCTGTAACTATCGCCCGGACTCACGGCCGCAGCGCAGGATTCAGGCAGATTTGCAAAGGTGCCTGTCTCCTTGGCAAATTCTGATAGCCGTGTGAGTCGTAGCTCATGCACTTGGGCTGCCTCGTCAGCCTCTCCGCTCTTGCGCAGTGCAGACTCAAGGTTTGCGAGACATGTGAGGTGGATCCTCTCGTCGCCTTGGCTGGCGGTTATGAGGCGTGACGCTTCACGGAAGCAGTCAATTGCCAAGGAGAAGTCACCCATTTGATAGCTGTAGTTGCCTAGTTGAATGTTCATACCGGCTTGTTGTTCTTCGTTCAGGTCCCAATCTTTTAGCGTTTGAAGACACTGCATTGCCTCTTCGATCTTCCCCTCGGCTGTTTTCGCATTGCACATGATGCCTGTTTGTAAGATTGCAAGTTCGCGGAGCCAAGGATGTCGTAATTGTGTGGCTTCTGCCCGGGTTCTGTATTGTGTAGCGACACTGAGTGACTCTGCTGTTTGACCATGATGGACAAGACAATCGATGTGGTCGCAGTATAAAATTGTGGTTAGGGAATTGGCGAATCCAATTCGCTCCTCAAAGAGAGGTACGAGAGAAGAGTAGAGTCGTGTGGAGAGTTCGTAATGATCGGAGAAGTCCTGAGACCCAATAATTTTCCAGATTCGTGTCATCGGGTGATCATGACCCAGTACAATAGGTACTAAGCCAGCGAGGTAGTTCATGACAATGTGAAGAAGGTCTTCCTTGTGAAATCGATGGAGATACCACAAGAGGAAAGCTGTGCGTACAGCGAAAACTGGGCTCTCGGAGGCGATTATCTCCTTGAGTGACTCGAATGCTGGAGTGAGGAGAGTGCTTATTGAGATCTCGTCCTTTCTCATCATTGACCTGTTGACAAGACCAAAGCTGGCGACGACACGTTCAAACAGCTCAACGCTTCGATCACCCGGCTTTAGGCTGACACAGTCGCCGTTATATTCATGGTTCCATGCTCCATTGGTGAAAGATGTATCGAAGTAGTCCCTAAATAGATTGAGAACTTTTTCGACATTGGAAATCTCCTTCGGTGGTGGTAACGAGTGATGACTTGGTGTTGGTGACGGTGTTCGACATTGGACCTCGAGAGTCGTCTGGATGCTGGGCACAACACCTGCTCTGAAGCGCGCAACAAGTCCCGGATTCCGTCGGATGTATCTGTTGATGTTATCCAGATCGACTGGTTGACCACGTATAGTAAACTCTGATATCTTTCCCTGCGCCTCACGTTCAGTCCTCAAGATAAGAATAGCGAGAACCTCATCACTCTTGAGCTTCTTATCAAGACCCCACTTCCAAATCCTCGACTTGTACATCTTGACACTGCAAAAAGAGTCAACACCCAAGACTTTTAGAGACAAAGAGGTTTACACACGTTGCAGTGAAGCCATGTTCACGCTCGAGGACTTCCATGACCTCTTTGAGCGGGCGCTTCTCTTCCTGGTAGAGCTTCGTGATTACCGGGCGTTTCTTCTCCCATTCTGAGCTGGGGATACGTCTTCCGGGTGCGCAGCGAGGGAAGCTCATATCGGTGTCGTCAGAGTCACCGGGTGACGTGCGACGTCGAGCGGAGAAGACGCTCGAGGTAGCCATCATAGCATTTCTGGTGGGTTACGTTTTGCGGTGGTAAGGCTGACTGATGGATGTGTTGCTGACGCGGCAGTTGTGAGTGAGTAATTGTTAACGGAGCGAGGGCCCATATGAAAGTTGATGGGAGAGGGAATGAGGAAAGACGTCACATTAAAGGTGAAGATGAAGCAAAACGAGTAGGAATGGATTCAAGGTAATTAATCAATGTTCAAGGTTTGACATATTTAGGCCCAAACCCTGTCAGTCAATCCCCTCTCATCAGCGCGGCACGGCACAGATTGGATGAGGCAGCCTTGAGGGATCACCCCAGTCCGTTCCATTCCGCCCAGCCCCGTAGGGCCAGTGAGAGTAGGTAAGACGGCTTCAACGCGGTATCTTCCCCTCCCAAAACTTAGCGATATCTCACCTTACATATGTGCTAATGTGTTATCCATGTCAAATGCGTTTCTAGGGTGGGGGCCGTTTTCTCGAGTCATCCATGTCGTAGGGAACACAGAGTCACAAGTCATGGGATACCTCGATGGATGATGCGAGTATGCCTTGCGATAATCTTAGCCCCGGTGTCTTATGCTTATCCATCGGCTCACTCTTAGTTTGTCTAATTTTCTCATTCATAAAACCCAAACACGCATTTATTATCACCATCGTTAATTATGCCAGTCTTTTGACCTTCATGTTACATTTGTTGGTTTCATCTCTTCAGCCCTACAGAAATGAAAGCCACCGCCCGCCCCTGTAAACATGCCCCATAAGCGCCCGGCTATCTCCACTTCTTCGGGAGCGAGAGGCGCTCTAGCAGCCGTTGCTCCCTCCCGTCGCATTCATCAGAGACCGACACCCACCTCAGCCCTCGGCCGTGTGGTCTAGATCTGGCAATCACTGCCTCCATCTAGCTGATTACGGAGAAAGATAGGTAGACAGAGGGTGCTTTGTAAGTGGAGGCCTGAAGAGCAGGATGTCTTGCAACAAACTACCTACGTCAACAAGCATCTAGACAGTTCTAACAAAGCTCAATCTTGGTTGACATAGATGGTTGACAATGATTTGATCTGGGCCTAGCGATGACGAACATGGCACTGTAGAGGTATGGGTTATACAATTGCACTCAGAGAATTATGCAGTAAAACAATGTATATTTGTTGCGGTACGTACTCCCGAAATTCATTCACCGGCACCAAAACAAAAATGAACCTCTATACCCTTATGCAACCCATGATCATTACCAATCCTAAAAAAGAAGATACAAAAAATACACTCGCGTTTGTCCCAAATTGGGATCACATATGCACAACTCTTCTCATAAAACTCGTGAACGCATGTAGTCGTAGACTTGGCCTTACACCCAAAACAACTCCGTCAAGATAGAGCCTGACAAAACCTCCCCGATATCCTACAACTCTACAAAGAAACCCATGGTGTCCTGATTAGGATCCGAGGTGGGCATCTTACTGCATAACCGGAGCCCAGGGATCGTCGGCGCCCTCATCTGGCATCTGATAGTACATGCTGTCTTCAACAGAAGTGCCCATGCTAATGCCAGAGTCGTGCTGGTCTGGAGCTTGATGATCCTCGCTAGCCCCAAATAAATTGTCTATTTTGTTTTCGGATGCATCCAGATCCGGACCTTGATCATAAATTTCTTGAATAGCTATGTCATTTTTAGTCTAAGTATCGACAGAGGCATGGCATGGAAGACTTCCCGGAGGACGCTTGAAGGAAGAAATCGAAGGCAACATATTGCAGTTGCGCAAACACGTTGGGGTTGAACGGGTGCATGTTTGCAACCCGAGGAGGAAGCCCTTCGTTTCCTGGCACGGACAAGGGCTGCGCCCTTGGGAAGGACTTGAGGGCAAATGCGGCACCAACGACCTCTTGGAACAAGCCAAATGGGTCTGGTTGGTTCTGGGCACTCAAGGTTTTCCATCGACCAAGATCTTCATTGAACCTAAATACGGTCAGTAATGCCGAATGGCGAAAATTAAGCAACACTTACTTCTGTTCCAGCTCTTTGACTTGGCCTGGCGCCTGATGGATCAAGCTAGACGCCACTATGAGAGCGGAAAAGGCTGAGATCAAATCAAGTGGTTGATAATTCGTCCCGGTAAGCCTCAGGTAATGGAGGCCATTCCCTAAAACAACCTTTGGATGCCGGAAAAGTCCCTGGGTTGTTCTAAGGCGATGCTTTTCACAACCCGTCACACTGGGTTCTTTTGTAAGGAATTTCTGTAACCTCCGACATACTAGCTTAATTCGCTTGATGAAGTTCCGTGCTGAGTTATATCGAAGCCTGTAGCTCTCTGTGTAATCGACAATCTTGTCCGTTGGCATTTGGGGGTATGGGGAAGAGTGGAAGTCATGAGGCCCCGGTTGGGTGCGCTGAATCAGTGACTGGTAATAGCCGCTGATCTCTTGAGACGCAAGAGAAAGTTCGTTCTGGATGAAATCGATGCTGTGGAGAATCTTGATATCTGGTGGCTGTAAGTGAGGGTTGGTCAATGTCTGAAGAGCCTATAGGTCGCCTATCTTCGCGCTTTCCTTGAAGTAAGCTTCCAGTTCCTTCAAGCCATCTCTTTCTTGTGCCGGCTGACTGAGGCCCAGTAAGAAGAATTTTTCGATATTCTCTATTTCGGAATCCAAGTCCCGTAGGGGCATCTGTGGAAATAAGCTCATGGGGCTTGAGCCATCTGGAGACTCCTGGGGAGGCTCGTGTAAGGGACACTGATGCCTGTTCATTATGTGGAAAGGGAAAGACCAAGTGATGCCGAGCTTCATACAGGAATAAAGATCAAGTGCAGAAACGGGGGTGTGTTATGCTAGATGATCTTAGTGATGGCAGGTCATGTACAAGTCTGGTTGTACAAATATGGAATGAGTATGTTCCAAGGTCTGTCAAGGGAAGGGGGAAATGGTAAATACATAGGCCAGGGAAAATCGGATCAAGGACTCAATGAACATTTTTAAAAGTTTAGAATGAGCGCATAATGCTATTTAAGAGGATGTACGAGTTTATGAAAGTCAATGGATGTTCACGGAGGCGAAAGGAAGTTCTGTATCATGAGGGTATCGTCAGTTCCATGGCATTCATGAGACGTATGTTCACTAATTGCCCAAGGCCCATGAACCCGTTCAACACCATTCCAGTACGCAACAGTTTTAATTGATTCAGTTTTCTGGACACAATATCTAGATATTTATGGTGTTGTATCTCGTAGTTGAGGATTTGTAGTGTTTGTATTAGGAATGCATAAGTGAGAGAACGTTAAAAGTAATTTCTGATCGCAAGATCTTCAAGTTCGTTTATTTTTCTGAAAATTAAAGTTAGAGGATCATAAGAAATGCCCGCCAAAAGTATGTACTTGTCTATATCATCTTCATACTTCCGTTCTCGAAACCTAAGTGTTGATACTATTGGACGTCTTCCAGGTAACAAATAGGGCACTGCTGTTTGAGTCCGCGACTGAACCAATCAATACTAGGTTCACGATTTGGCATGTAATCCTGTGATATCGTAGTATGATCTCTTTTCATCCGACGTTCCCACCATCCTCGTCTTGTCGGGAGGTACCTACAGCAGTCCAAGCACCAACTCCACGCCCGACTTGGTCGACCACGCGCATCTCTTGGCCGAAACCTTCGGAGTAAATCGCCCATGCTCAAACATGAGCACGAAGCTACAAAGCGAGAAGAGTCAGGCCTAGTCCAAGTGGCCATGTGCGATTCACGGAGAGGTACAGAAAGGCCGCACAGCCGCGAAGTGGCGAGTAAACTTTTGCAGGTCATCGCTAACATGATCTTGTCCACCTGTGGCGCTTGGTCGAAGATCATGGTAAGAACCTCAGGCGGCAGTTTAAATAGCAGAGCTGAGTCTGAGCTACTTCCAGTACTGATCTAAAAGGGTGAGTTGCCAATGCAGAATGGTTGGTTGAGGCTCGTACACACTGTTGAAGGAACTCTGAATGCAGTTGTAGAGCAACAGACTCTCGGACCCGATGCTCCAGGCCTACTTCTGAGTTGAACTGGCATGGGTCAAGCTATGGACAGGACTTATTGGCACGATATGTGAAGAAATGTTGTTGATAGGAATGAGAGCTTCACTTGCGAATGATGGGGAACTGGAACAATAGCTCCGACTGAGGTCATCGACTACCTCTTGAAATGCATGATGACAGGACATTTGGATGGAAAATCGCGTCCGTTGTCGCGTTAGATATGATTTTGAATGACCTATTCATTCTAATATTAATTAAATGTTTGGACACTCTTGTTGACTTAAGAACAAAGCCTTCTTTCTTTCTTTCTTTATTAACTAATTGCACTGTCTGATATGGAGCCAAGTACATTGTGGGCTTGCACGCGAAAATCACCTGGGGAACACCTTACGCGCTTCTGATTGGGCCACATGCCTTTAATTGCCTGGCCCACCCCGCGACGCCAGACGCGTAAAGTCGCGTCTCCCGCCTCATGCCTTTTGCTAGCCAATTCCACTCCTCGTCCAATTTCCACTCTTTCGATACAGATATTCCAGAGACAAAGAAATCATGTTGCGGCAAGACTTTAACCGAATTGACCCCAAGAGGCGAAATGTCGTCGACCATCGCAAGAAACAGTTCGCTGCGCCTACATACAAAGATCTCGACTACCCTCATCGTCTCAACTTTTACACAGATCCTCCCACTGCGGATATCACCCTCGAGCAGTTTGAGCAATGGGCCATCGACCGACTTCGAGGTAGGCCGCAGAAGACTGTAATGATGGGTATATCTAATACTCGGTAGTTCTCGCCGAACTTGAAGCATGCTCATTCCGCAACAAGACACCTGCCGAGACTGCAACACACATGAAGCCCATCCTCAAGAAGCACCTTCACCTCGAGGCCAACAGCTCAGGCTCCAAGAAGATCTTCGAGCAACGCCAAAAAGACCACTACAGCCATTTCATCCTCCGACTTGCGTTCTCGTCTACTGAAGATCTGCGCCGTCGATTCACACGTGTCGAGACAATGCTTTTCCGCCTGCGACTCAATGATGACGATCTCGCCGAGCGATCTGCCTTTGTCAAAACTCTTGGTCTAGACTGGTGCGAAGACGTAACGGATGAGGATAGGAGGGAATATGCTGCGGAGCTGGCTGCTTTTGCTAGTAACCGAAAGGGCGAGAATGACGACGATACATGGTTCAAGGTAGACTGGGAACGAGTTCCCGAGCTAATTGAGAGCCGAAGAGTGTTCTTGAAGGCTGGAAAGGCATTTGTGCCAGGCCGAGAACAGGCTGGCATGGTGGTTTCGGAGTTCAGCTCGCGACTGGAGCGACAACTTGAGGTACAGCAACTGATTACTCCATGCCAAGGTCTGAACTGACAGTGTATAGTTGACTGCCCGTGCTCTTCCTCGACTTGACGAGGACGACCGACTCACACCCATCCTCAACCATCTTTCCAAGAATTTCATCACCCCCGATGCATCCTACATGTCCAGCACAGCCGCTGTGCCCGGTGCCGAGATCAGCGCTGCCAACATCGACAACTTATCCCAACACTTCCCAGCCTGCATGTCCCACTTGCACCGCTCACTACGTCGAGACGCTCATCTCAAGCACTATGGTCGACTACAGTACTCGCTCTTCCTCAAGGGTATTGGCCTCAACCTGGAGGAGTGTCTTGTATTCTGGAGAAAGAGCTTCCACAAGATCACAGATGACAAGTTCAACAAGGAATACCGTTACAATATCCGTCACGTTTATGGTGATGTTGGCGGTGACTCGAATCGAAGGGGAGGTGGTTACAGTCCATTTAGTTGTCAGAAGATCCTGACCGAACATCCTCCTGGTCCCGGCGAGGCCCACGGATGCCCATATCGACACTTCAACATGGAGAACCTCTCAGCACTTGTCCAAGCTATGGGTGTTAATGATCGCTCTGTTCTTCAGGGCGTTAAAGAGGATAAGGATAAGCAAAAGTTCCACATGGCGTGCAATCGGTAAGTCTATGCTGATTCCTCGAATAACCTATATACTAATTGCGATCGCAGTGTATTTGAGCATCTGCACAAGCAAGAGATCAAAAAGGCCAAGGATGAGGGTGTAATGACACAACAACAGCTCGAGACCATTGTCCATCCCAACGAGTACTTCAAGCGCAGCTTCCTACTAAAGAATCTCGGAAGGGAGACGGATGTGAGAATGGAGGGTTGATTGCTTTACGGTTGTTGGTTTACGGAAACATGATGTTCGGATATAAGACGTTTGCATGTCTAACTTTGTAATTATGGGCTGTAGGAACTAGGAGTAAGGCGTTGGAGTAGCCTTGTTGTGAACATGCATGAAAACACCTTGGTATGTAACCGAGAAGACAATATCGGTAATCAGAAATCGAATATTCTTAGAAGCAGCATAGAAGCTCCCCCATTGACCGCCAGGTGCACAAGACAGTCCTATAATGCTCAAAATAAGTCGAGTTACATATACACCACAGCATCACCGTTTCGCTCATCGTAAGGGTTTTCTGATCTTCATGTGCATCATCCCACACACCTCAGTCTATTCCCGCTTGGTAACCGTTTCGCCAAAATAGCCCAGTCAAATACCGCAAAAGCAAACCGTTTGACAGTTTTTCCCCTCACAAGCGACGTCACGCACCCATGTCAGTGTTGTTTTTAATAGACCGCCCTGTTTTTGGGTCTGCTCGATAACGTAACGTCATGCCGTGGTGGCCTGCACGATGAGGTCAGAGGGCGGGATGACGAAAGGGGGTGGGTCTTTCTCGAGTGAGGGCATTCGCAGGATCTTTGCAGGAAGATGCATGTTTTGATGGTGTGTACGTGTTTGTGCAAGGGAATTGCACGGAAGGGAAAAAGAACCCCTTTAATCCATGTTCTTGTTGTTCTGTTTCTAAATACGTGCTTGTTTTTACTACTTTTGAGTTTGGGATCTCGGGGATCTTGAGCCTCAAATGGAGAATATCTGATCTTTTGTGATGATCTCCCGTGCGTTTAGTTCTCCACCAGAAAAACCAACATGAGGTCCATTTCTTTCTTTTTGTTCTCCCCTTCCAACATTCTGGGTCATGACTTAAGCATTTTTCTTGTGGTTTTTTTTTTTTTTTTTTTTTTTTTTTCCATTTCGGTGTGGCTCCTGTCACCGCTCTGACCTTGTTAATAAAGGGAGCAAAGAAAACCCTTGACGCATGACAAAACGTCATCCCTTGCGGCACTCGAGGTGAAGCTAACTCGCGTTGGAGTTGGCGCGCGGGGACCTATGACATATGGCTGCATAGCTCATGGGCGCAACCGTTTTCTGGTTAGACGGATGAATGTGTACATGTACGGAAATGTCGGGGGTGGGTGTGTAAGATGGTTAAAAAAAGAAAGGATAAAAAAAGGCTCATTTGCTGCATGAGAAGACTGAGAATTGAGGACGGCGATAACATCACGACGTTGTTGTGCATAGGGGTTCGATAATTTGACGGTTAATCGGCATTAAGACGGAACTACTCAGAGTCTACGGAATCACGAAAAGTGTTATATCCTTTGGACTGTTCGGCCTCGGGATGTTTGCTGCTATAACCTTCAGATCCGTCGATGCCGCTTTTGCTTTAAACGGACGACATGCCGAGCGAACGCCTTGAATGAAGTTTGGGGGGTCGGATCTAGACCGGTGAGTTAAGTCTCATTATCCATCACGGATGAGAACAACTCCGACGTTGATTGTCTTGTAGCCTTGTCAGAATGATCAATTGTCTCTGCCTATTGCCTATTTTCCAAGACAAAGTGACATTCAGTGCATTCTACCTGAGATGCAAGGCAAGACAAGGGGTTCATTTTTTGTCTCACATCTCATGCCAAGAAAAGGGAAAAGCCAACGACATGACAGCCTCATGATTGCTGCATGTCAGCTTTTGCAGCGGGCGACAGGCCAGCAGGCTGGGACATGTTTTTCTCACTTCCATTTCCATTCCCATTTCTGTATGCCGTAAAATACCTACCCTGGCTTCACTGCAACCCCTGCGGGCCGATGAGATGCTATTTCGAGCTTGGTCAAGAACGGTACTGAAACCCTGGACTTCAAGTTGAGCAAGGAAACGCAAGGCACACGAGCAGAAAATAAAGCTTGGCACGGGGACTTTGAAAAGCTGCACTATCTTGGACCTGTTAGTGCAGCTGCGAGGTCCTGAATCGCAGAGGAATCAAGAAATGGCCATTTCGAGCAATTCGTAGTCTCGGACTGTTAGCCTTCCGACATTTGGACCCATCAAGCCACCGCCGCCATCTTATTTCCTTTATTTTTCGCTGCTGCCTTTCACGGAGCCGAGGATGGCGAGCGTGCGGGGAGTCGGGCTGTTCCTAAACAGAGTCTCCAGGAGTCTAGACATGCATCTCCTCTATTTGAAGGATAACGGCAGATGCAGCTACACAAGCCAGTGTTGCATTCCAGTCCACTCCAGTCGAGTACCGTAGCACTTTTGTAGACGCATGCATCCCCTCAACTGCCGCTCCAAAGTCAAAAAGTCTGTTCCTCTCAATCTGCTACAGGCGCGTTGTGCGGCAGGAGGACAAGTCGTACATTAGCTCCTCCATATGTGCTTTTTAGACCACATCATGTGGCTGGGGCGTTCTGAAATGCCTATAACAGTTACGCTCTTGGCTTGCAAGGCTTGCAGAAGTGTGACAACGGTGCTGGGTAACTCGCAGTTAGGCTATGAGCTATCTTGGTACCTTTTACGGATAGTCCACGGCACTCATACTCGAGACTCCACTGTTTGCATCTGAGGTGCCGCACGCGAACTGACATTGACTTTTGATGGTTGGCTGGGCAAAACCTAAGCTGTGCAGTCGATAGCTGAAATCCCCAGCTGCGATTGCATTGCAAGCGCGAGTGCAAGCGCAAGTGCAAGTGTGACTGATTGAGTTTCAAGTGTCATCGTCACACGGGTATAGGCAGATGTTACATAGAGTTTATGCAATGATCGCAAGCCAATCTGCATGTGAGTGCCGCACCACTGCACTATTGGATCGATTGGTCTTGATCTTGTTCTCGGGGCACTCATATCCATGTCATGTCACGTTGTCGTAATCTCGACGCACCTCCGAGACGGCTCTAGACCACGAGTGGGACGGTGGGAATAGCCTCAAAAGAGAACAAGGCGGGAAGTAGAGAAAAAAATGCAGATGCAAGATATTGAATGGAATGACTCCACTAAATCTGCAGAAATAAGCAAGTAAACCGAAATAGTGGAGTTGCTCTGGGCTCTGTTAAAAACCCTAACCGAGGAGAATTGCCAAAGCCGGGATAAAACCTGGAGTGACAGACGGAGAAAAGCAGAAAGGGGGAGGCGAAAGAGGAAAAGGACAGGTCTCAGAGTCTCAGATCAGAGTACAAGTCAAAAAGTCAAAGTGAAATGAGTCGAAGCGAAACAGCCATGTCTCCATTCCCAACTCCGCTCTCATTCCTATCGATGAAGACAGACTCAGATCATGAGAACGCAGTCTTTCTTGACACACTCTCTCTGTGCTACATACACAATTAAGCCCCTGCTTGAAGAGAAATGATAACGGAGAAGTTGGAGAGCCAAGACGTCAGCGGCTGGTATGTGACCTTACGGCAGCCAACATCGAGTCTGCAGTTGAAATTCCTCTTGTACAGTCTCTAATTGGTTCTGAGAGGGGAGGGTAAAGATGGCAATCACCGTTTGAGAACGAAATAGCCAATGGCAGTATTCCCGACCCTGGTCGGATGTAAATACGTGCTAGCAATGCGAGAGACGGCACGTAGCGCCGAGGGCTGCTGTAGCCTGTAGTTAGATACTGTTAGAGGCCAGGCCTCAATGGCCACCAACTACATGACCAACATGCAAGACACAGATGAGATTGGTGCGAGAACACAATGCATGAGACACAATGATATGATATGATATGGCAATTTTTGATAAATTGTTTAAACAAGTATATAGATAAAATAGCCTGTCCAGGAGGCTAAAGCCATGCCAGGCACCAGGCCGTGGTCTTGCTTGTATCTACCACGATGAATAGAAGCGAAGAAGTAAAACATCCAAATAACCCCAAAATATCCGAAGCGCCCGGTGGCAATAAACAGGGTATCCGTGGGTATACAAGAAGAAGAAGAAAATCCGATAGTGTGACAATGTTATATCCCATCGCAAAGAAAACTCCATACATCAAGGTCGTCAAATACACAAAAAATGGTGGTCATGAAAATTGAGAAGACAGCGCCTCGGTGGTATCCATCTCACATGAGGCAGTGAATGCAGTCTTTCTCTTTTGGTGGGGTTGATCACCCGCAGGCTGAGCTGAGCTGAGCCTGACAAGTGCTGATCCGGAAGCTGACGGGGTACCCATACATTGATGCCGGACATGCCGCACCCATTCACTCGAATGCCCTGAACCTCAAAAAGATGGATTGGTTCCTGAGTTTGCAGGTGCTGAGAGGGTGGCTTTGTCGGTATCGTTGGGTTTTGCTTCGGTTGTTGTTAAGAGCGTGCCAATTCAGGTCGTCCTCGCATGTTGATGTTGATGGTCAACTTTGCTCTGTGGCGATATATGGCTTTGCTCTTGGTGTTGGTTGGGTATGCCAAATGCAATAAATAGCTGGCTGGCCCTAATGGCAGGAGGGGGATGCATTTATGCGGCACGCTGGGGGTTAAGAGCCGAATATCATATTTCCTTTGCGCCGAAAAGGTGGTTGTTGTGGGTTGGCTGGTTGGAATAATCATTGAATGCTTTGGGGATTAACCGTCCATGTCGTAATGTGATTTGTTTCCCCCCACTGGAAAAGAAAAAAAAAGCTGAAAGTAGTTCCATGTGTTACTCGTGTTCAGGCCTTTAGTTGTTGTGTGTTGGTTGATTCATTTATTTGTAGCCGACCATCTTTGCGCAACGTTCGCAGTAGTAGAGGTTGTGTGCGATGCGAACCATTCCCATGGTGCTGACGTCGTCGGTAGAAGTGGCCTCGACTGAGCGAGCGCATCGCATGCAGCGAAGAACCTCGACAGAGGCGATGGGGAGGGCGATTGAGTCCATGCTGTATCTGTGTCCTGAGCTGGAAGAGTCTGAGTCGGAGCCTGAAGAAGGTGTTGATGATGTTGAGCTTGTTGATCCAAAGTGGTGACTTGAAGGTCTGGCAGACATGATGATGGAGACGAGGTTGGAGAGGGCAGACAGGGCGGGTATAATATAGATAATTCTGAGGTGATGTACCGCAAGGGGTCGGGTAAGGAATAAGAAGAATAAGAAGCTAAAGCCTTTTTTGTTTGTTTCAAGTGGATGGGGATGTGCTGGCGCCTTGGTAATTGCTTTGCTGCTTTGTGCTCTTGCTTGAATGCTTCGCCCTCAAGGGGGACTGTGCTGGTTAAGAAGGATTGAAGAGCGACCAGGGGCCTAGTCTCTTGAACTCTGGAGCCTTGAAAACAAGCCCGTCCGGGGGAGGGGGTGTATGTGTTGTGTTTTGTCTTGGCCTGTCTGAGCCTGAACGGGACTGGGCACTGGGGACCAGGGAGGGCTGCACTACGCACGCTACGTCGTATACGTATACGACAGACAGACAGACAAATACGGTACGGTACGGGCGGACGATACAGTTTGGAACTGTAGCACAGGTGGCTTAGGCTTAGTCCGGTCGATTGCAGCTGGGATGGACGAGTAGAAGGGGGTCCTTGTGTTGATTTGAGTGCACAATCAATCAATCGCTATCACTGAGAGAGTCTAGAGTGTCCTAGGGTATTGTATCGTATAGAGTCGAGTCGAGTCGAGTCGTATTGTGAAATTCGTTTCATAAAGGGATGTAGGTTCTGGATCCAAGGCGTTGTTCTGGGGGGTGAGCAGGCCTTTTTATCAAAATGGCTTCATTCTTTTTCTTGAACCTGCTAGCAATTGGATGCAACACACACGCGCGCCCAGAGAGAAACAGGGCAGTCTCAGTATGTGGTGTTTGGGGGCTACGTAAGTTTTTTCCTTCCTCTCCTTTAGCTGTGCTGCTGCTGCGGATCGACGATTTGACTGCTCGTCCACGGAGGTGTCTTGCAAGACGGCGTGTCGCGGAGTAAAGATCGGCAGCGGGTCGAAGAGAAACAGCAGCAAGACATTGTGCCAAGCCCAAGACAAGCAAAACGGAGCGTCCAAGTCTAAGCACACGCCCCTCTTCAAGGCACCAGCATTCAATTCAATTCAAATTGAGTCCTGCAAAAAGATACATTGCAACTGCAGCATATGCCAGCACCAGGCAAAGCTGAGCAGTTGTCTAAACTGCTCTCGGTGAGTGATAATTGTCTCAGCAACCATAAACTCTCGAGCTGTTGAGTCTTGGCTTGAAACTTGGCGTACACTCACTCACTCACTGTACGGCAGGGCAAGCTCAGGTCCAAAGTCAAAAACGGAGGAGGCAGAGGAAGAGAGGGGGGGCGTGGCTTGGCTCGAACCCAATACCAGAACAGGCCTGGCCGATGCAACGTCAGGTCTTGGGTCCTGACCAGGCGAAACCCGTCCATCTCCATCTTGTCCGTTTAGTTTACTCTTACCCCTGTCGATTCATCTGAGATGCTCCGTTTTCTTTTATATTGGGCTTATGCGATCTATCGGGGCTTACGGGCCACCAAATCTCGAGACTTTTGTTTTGGCTTGTGATTGCCCTGGCGGGTCATGTTGGTGAGGCATCACGCTGTGTCTAATTGATTAACCGACTCTACGGAACTGTCCAGAATTTTTCTCTTATCATTCCCTGTAGCGCCCGTGATTAACTTCACGCCCAAGTCGTCCCGTTGTGAGGCTGGCTGATGTCTCGGATATGCCTGTATGTACTGTACCTCTTACAGAACTGTAATATTCTCACGGCACGGGAGGAACCAGCTCAAAACTGCTTACGACGACAACGGGGCACAGCTTCAGAGACAAAAAGGTACAGCGCAACATATTCATGCATTGTTTGCTTTTTGGCAGCAATCTACCGCCTTGTTCAACCCGGGCACGAAAAAGAACAAATGCAAATGCAGATAAAGCTTTATGCATTTAGATGTCTTGTTGTCAGTCGTTGCTCCGGGCTCCCGTAACGGGGTCTTCCTTGCACAATGGGAGCTTCCTGCAAATTAGATTTCTGAGTCTCATGTTGATGAAGTTTCTAGCTTCAGGGCCCAAAAGTCTGTGCAAAAGGACCCTGTGCCTGTGCTGTATCACTCTAGCTTTTCACCTCTCAACAGCTTGGACCAAGATGAGTTGTCCAGTGTTGCTCTGGCAAGATGAGTCAAATGGACGGTAGGTAGACAGTAGTCCGACAATTCAACATGGTCCGCCTCATGAAATTGAGTTCACCGTTAAAATAACCCCGGATCGGCCAGCTCAGCCCAGCAAGGGCACGAAGCCACAGGGATCAATTTGGTAGTAAAAAGGACATCGAGCTGACTGACTCTGCGTGCGCCCGTCTTCCGCGGGTGCCTGCTGCCTCTTGTCTCAACTGAATGTGCAAGTGACGGGCGGTGATTGATAATGGATGGCGGCGCTTGAACCGTGCCGAAAGGCCGCGCAATTGATACAATAAGCATTGGATCTGTCACATTTAAACAATGGCGTTCGCGTCGGGCGGCATGTACATTACAGTAGATGCAGTAATTAACCCTCGTTGTGCGACCGACATTATATAAAAGGCGGATCTTTGGATGGAGTCTTGAATCCTAGGGCGGGTTTCACGCATATCGCGGGATCCGATGAGCGAGTTTCGTTTCTCCATCCGCGGTCAACGCATAAGTTGAGATAAAGAATCGGTATTGTTTCTCAACGCATGAAAGAGTCGCTATTGGGCACCCGCCAAACTTCCATTGTGACAGAATTGTAATTTGCAAAGTTTTGTTCTCGTATGGAAAGGCGCTATTGGATGGCTGTCACTTACAAGCCTCAATCCTGATGCAACGCAGACAGCCCAGCAGAACAGAACAACAGAGGCGCCCGCGACTACGGACACCACCACGATCTAAGCACCAGGGTGATCCAATATCCACAGGGAGGAAGATGAGCAGAATGCTACAGCGCAGCACACCGCGTACCCGGGGATTCGGGTCGTTCAGTTTTCAGGGCTGCAACGCTGGTCTTACAGGCTCCAATATTTTGAGAGCGAGCTTGAATGATACTCCGTACAGAAGAGATGGACCCCTAATTCTTTTTGAGGGCTGACTCTGACGGAGAGCGAGAGCGAGAACCCTGTCCTTGCTTGATGAGCCTGAACCGTTGGATTGGGCTCTGAGCTAGCGTTTAGTGTACCCAGAAATAGAGCATTGTTGAAATGTGTAAATTGGCGTGTTGGGCTTGACAGTAAAAAGCCCACCGCAGAAAATACAATGCTGTAGAGTTTCATGATGTTTATGACCGCTTCTTCTTTGCTGTCTCTTGTCTGTGGATCGTGTTGGGATGAATTGCTATTTCAGGTGCATCTTCCCGCCCTTTGGTTTCTTTACAGGGCCCCTTGCCGTGACTCACGAGGGACCTTGTAAAGCTGTGTTGTTAACATGCAACTCAGCGAGATGAAAAGAGCGGTTAAGGAGATATCACAGTAAGCGGTAAACGGAGTTAGCGAACGGAGATCTTGGCAGGGCATTCCGTTCCGGCGTTTAGAGTCAGCCTTCAAAACAGTCCTAGCGCCATCGCCCACTCCTTTGATGACACAGCCAATTTCCGATCTTCAGGGCACAGAGACGAGAAGCTTGGTCGGGCCATTAGAACAGGATCGAAGGACATGAAGCTTCGGTTTTTTACTGTCTTGTTCTGTTCCTTCTGTCCCATGACCCAGAGCCCACTAGTCGGAGATGATTCCGTTGCAATGGAGATATCTCGTCGATTCGGTTCTGTGATTATACCTCCGGTGTGGGTTGAGTCCAGAGCATTCTAACGAGATATCTGAATGTTCTGGACGGGAATAACGACAGATGACTGGCTCTGGAGCTGTCACTCTGCTGATAAGTCTTTTTGTTGAGCATGAAAAAGAAAGACACAACATTGCATGGACACATTACAACGGCCCTAAGCATCTCGATGTCGTCCGTTACGGCTTCATTGGATTGGTCCCCAAAGTTGCAACGTGCTTTGCCAAGACCTTGAAGCAGAGTGTCAAGCACCATTCACGTTCACGCTATCACACCCGAGTCGTGTCAGTCACATCCGGCACGGCACTCAAGACAGGCAAAAACACCCATGACACCGAGTGCCATCGGCATCGTACTGTAGCATGCAATCGACATCATGAGCTTCCTTCACTAGCATCGGAGCTTCTCCGTCGACCTTGTTCTTGTCTAGGCTGTCTACATGACCCCGTTGGCGATGGTAATACCCTGCATCTCATTATGATCCTGAAAAGCACAATTGTGACAGGGTTTAAGTTATTCCCGATTGCAGTAAATTATCGTCGTCTAGCCAGCCGTTCTGAACATCGAGAACATGTGGTGATTGATGGAGCTGTCAATAGCCGTTTGAATGATGCAATCTCCATAGCACGCGCGTAATTCATCCCTCGAAACATGACACAAGGAAGCGCTTATCGCAAAACTGACGTCGACAGTTACGCAGCACCCACGTGTGATCGAAACCCTCTCGATGCCCAGAACCAGACTTACTCATCGGATCAGCGAGTGAAACTGGAGAAGTAGTTGATTGATCGTCGGATTGCCGGGACTGGGCTTGGGCGGGAACGCTTATCAGAACCCGCGATCGTCTATCATTTTTTTAATTATTTTTTGCCTCTCGATGGTCCCGATGAGAAGGAAGATATGTGGGGCTGGGTTCTTGATTGATTCATCGAAAGATTATTAGCTCAGGTGTGGGATGAGAATCTGTTTGATCTTCGTTACAGAGGAATTAATCATCGAGATGTGTTTTAAGTAGACTGGTTGAGTCGAGTCGTAGATAAAGACACGCTGCACTTGTGTCATCGCGATCGATCGCTAATACGAGTGGTGTCGCTCCGTTCAGCCCTTTGAAGAAACCGTTTTAAACTGGATTGATGGGTCAGTCTAGAGTTTGAGATAGATAGAGCCATCCACATCGTCCGGACACAAAACGGCCGCCATTCAGTGGTGGTTTTGAGCAAATGCCCATAGCCATGCCACCCACAATTCCATTCATTACCAATTGCCCATGGCATGGCGCGACACACAACAAACACCCCCTCTGGTCGTAATATCATCGAATGAAAACTCTCGGCGTGTTGCTTAGTTAGATGGAAATGTTCCTGAGGGCTAGGCAAAACCCTTTGTTGTAGATCGATCTGGAACACGCTCTAAAAAACCGCCCTCATCAAGTGATGGGGCCACATCGAGATGGCGACGCCACCGGCCGAGATGCTCTACCAAACCTTCGATGGGCGTCGGTTTTCGTTATAAACAATTAGAGAGTCTCCCGTTCGGAGCTGCTCCTGGGAACCAATTACCTCTCTTTGCACAGATATCGAGATGCTTGTTTTTTCCACATCCACATATCCATATTCAAAGACAATTCTCGATCTCGCGGATTTAAGATGGGGGAATGGAAATGTAGCCTCATTAATGCTGCAAGGGGATCGAGACGGAGATACTCTAAATCGGGGATATGGATGACCCTTTTCTTAATTTACACCCCACGCCCTTCCCCCTCTGCTCCGTTGCTCATTTTGCCTATACTACAGTAGGACAGGACCTTACGCGTGTCTGTTTTATCTGATGCGATAGCATCCGATGTTTGCGATGCGTTGCGTTGCGTTGCGATGCCGCGGCATTCTATCTCCCATGGAGCCAATGCATGGCGCTGTAATTAAGGTCCCCGACGGATGCGACGGATCAGTGTCTTCTTTGTCAGACGATCACGAATTGCTTGGCAAGCCGTGTCATGTCTAAAATCACTAACTGTCTCTAGCACTGGTTTGAGGTTATTGCTGACTGATGTTTTTTGTTTTCCGCTTGAATTGCTATTTCCGTCAAAAGAGAGGAAATAATACCGCTCACCATTTTAAAGTGAGAGTCAGACTGTTAGACTCAGAGTCTAGAACTCTGGCTTGGCAGGGTCCCCTTATTTTTTTAACTTTTTTCTCACTGGCGTTTTGAACTGGGGTGGGCCCCAAAAGGTCCCTAGCTGAAGTTTGATGAATGATCGACCCGCTTGGACATGCTGAGCAACATGTGTTTTGCATATCATTAAATTACAAAGCCAACCCATCCAAAACCATTCTAAGCAGTAAACCTGTCACAGCCACGATGTTCTGACGAAGCTTTTGCTCTCTTTCCCATCAAACCCCAGCAAGCGCTTACAAGAGCAAGACAGTGTTGCATTGCAGGACTGCAGTCCCATGCGGGCTAGAAATCGTCTTGGCGGCGTTCTGCGGGAAATTGCATGGCACTCAAGTGAGACGTTGGAACCGTATTCCAGAATACGCCATCTTGCAGAGCTCGGATCTCAAACTGGACTTTTAAGCCACGGGCCCGGTGATCCCAGGGCTGAAGAATTATGGAGCGGTGAATCCCCTTTTACAAATCAAGGGTCCTTTTGAAAGGGTCCGTCCGGTCTTGCTTATCACACGAGGGAGGCTCTAGATTTGGGCCTTTGTTTTACATGCTCAGGTTCTAGGCCAGAAGCTCGGTCACTATGACTGATCTGTTTCGGCCTGACTCTAAAAACCGTCCGTGACTTGGGTTCCTTGATGCGGCAGTAGGTGCCTGTGCTTGATGCATTGTAACTGAGCACTATGCAGCTGATTGCTTTCGATCAGATTGCATCCCGGGTACTGTACTCACGGAAAACCTCAATGTTTGAGTAAGCGAGTGTTTCCGCGTGATAATCCCTCAGGCATTTGGTCAGTTATTTTATCAGTTATTCCATTTGACTCTCCTATCAGATCATGACGGAGCTCGGGCATGCCGATGCGGATCAGGCAGGGCTTGGCTTTATTGATTTTCAGGGCAGAGTCCAAGAAGATAGGTCAACAAAGACATTCGAATCGGTGCTTTTACTGTAGTCTCAGCGTCTTTAAACCATGCTGCTATTCTTGTCTGGCCCTTGACTAAAACTGTTGTTGTTCTGGTCAGTCGATACTACGCCTCCGGAAAAGACCGTTATCGATCTCCCGGCATTCATACAACGTTGCTTCAATTAAGCCCTTTTCCGCTCCTACCGGACTCCGAGCGTTCCTGGCTAATTCGAGAACAAGTCCTTCTATACGATACCCCAGCATGCACTATGCCATTCTCCCCTTCGGGGTCTCTCAATCGCCCTTCTCCGTTGCGCCTTGTCGTAGAACCAATAGCGAAGCGCAGTGGCACAAGAAGCCCTCGCACAGCCGTGCAGTCCTATTGGACAATTTGGTTCTCAAGAGCGTGGGAAACTCCTCGGGAATACCCAAGATCAGCACAGCGACGTTCTAGACCTTTTGAATCCATGCGGTTGCGTGTCCTCGTGCCCTGAGCCACAGTTCTTGGCTTCATAGGCTTTGCTCCGTTGGTCTAGAACGTGTTACGAGTGCTACTGTGGCGCCCTCTTTTTCGGATGCGACGGGAGGGTAACTTATAGCATAACGATTTTGTTGTGAAGCCCGAGAAATCAGAATGACACGATAATGACAGGGGAGGGGGAGTTTGTGAATGCGTTGCCATGCGACGCGGGCGCTTGAAACGTTGTTTGTGATTGAGGTCACGCGAGGCTTGGCGCAAGTTAATTTTTGTGTCTTGGGCGTTTATGGTTGCGAAGAAATGACTGATTGCTTAACCTTGTGACTGTGAACTGTCCAGGGTATGTGTTTCGAGAGATGCTGTCGTGGCTGGGTTGGTTGTACTGATGCAGGGTCTTCGTCTCACACCCTATTCTTGCTCTGATATTGATGATTTGAGTTTGTTAGGACTTTGGTGTCTCGGTTTGTCTAACGGCGCAGTTGGGTACTGGCATTGGGTTTGGTGTTGGGCTTTGTCTGCGCGAGTCAGGCAGTTGAGGGAATGGCCATTGGTGAGGGCATGCCATGGACTCGTTCCGTAAGATACGGAGTCAAACACAGTAGCGCAAGATGAATAGATAGATATTGTTTACGTCGATAATTCATATCTGTATGACTTATAAGTCAAGTCGCAGGCGGCTATCGCTCGCTAGCTGCCGAGCAGAACGTCGATCATCTCCGTCTGGGGCAAGTCTGGCGAGTTACCCTACGGCATTGCTCGGTTACCAGGGGTAAACTTGAAAGTTCTTTGTTCCTGGAAACCTGTTTTAGTAAATGTGTTATACATATATATTGCCACTGCCTGTAATTTGCTAATCTTTGTTTGCCGTTATACAGGACTGCTTGCCCCAGCGCTTCCCTGTCGGGTGTTGAAGCGGCTGAAAAGCTGTCGAGATGCAACAATCTCAGTGGTTGGCTGTCCTCCCGCGTCTGCCTGACGCATTACGTGGAGGTGCATTGAATCTCACCATCTCAACACTGCAACTCAATTACAACTATCGGCAGTAAAATATAGTCAGAATGAGTAAAGAAATGGATCTCATTGATACCATGTCCATGGCTTCCACTGTTGATAGCCAAGGTACGCCTACACACACAACGACAACCGAACACTGCAGAGATTACACCGAATCCGTTCCCTACCCCGGAGCCATCTTCATCATTCGCCATCGCGACTCAGGCAAAGTCATCACCATCGTCAACGGCGACCTCCGACTCTGTGAGGGCTTCAACCCGAGAGGAGGCTTTCACTGGGAGTGTATCGAACGAGATAGATGGCTGGGCTTCCGAAACTGTGTTTCTGGGACTATCATCGGCCACAATGAGAGGAAGAAGTTCATCGCGAGAGTCGATAAGCATCAGTCGCATGAGTACTTTACGCTTCGACCGAGTCCGCAGGGTGGTTATGAGCTTTTGATGAGACATGGGCAAGAGTTGTGGAGTATGGCTGTTGGAGATGATGGGAGTGAGTTGGTTGAAATGAGAGGTGAAGGTGCTCTGTGGGACTTTCTGAAGGCTTGATGGTATTTATATTTGGACCTGACGGAATCTTTTTGTCTTATTTATGGCATAGTGCCTCTGAGCTCTGACACATAGCCGCGAATATCCTCCTTTTCTTCATTGGTGAGAGATATCTGGAAATACTTCTCAAGAGCTTCTACACGCTCCCCTTCTGTATTGCAAGTGGTGATGATCTGTGTCTTTCCGCCCAGGTTCTCTTTAACAACCCCATTCACAAGCATTCTCTTTCCATAAATCTCCATCTCCCCTTCGAAGCTTGCCTCACTCTCCACAGGTCGAAGCAGAAACTTGATAGTCAACACATTGCGTAGCTGATGGCTATCCGCGTGAGTGTTGATCCACCAGTTGACGACGTCCCAGTCCAAAGCAAAGAACTCGATACCTGGAAACGAGTAGAAAGAGTTCCACTCCTTGTCTTGACCGTTCCGATACTGATAGATCCAGAGTTTGGTCTCTTCTGTCTTGTGGACTTGATGAGGTATCCAATCTCTCTTGAGTCGAATTTGCTGGGTTCCAAGGTTCTCGTGTACTAAGTCGTCGATGAGTGGCATTGGCATCGTGGCGCCGTCACCTCCGAATGCTACGTCAGAATGGTATTTGCTGTCATCCGGGAAAGTGATGATATTCACGATATGGTTCCTTAGTGTCTGGTTAGCTCTTGGTCCATGTTGTCAAAATGCTTAGGTGTCCAAAAAGAAAATGGGGTTATTTCTACAGTGTTTCCTGCTCTTAGGGTTCAAGATACTGACGGGGGTCCGTTTGATACGCGGCTTTGGCTCGTTCATCTCACCCCATTAACTGAGATATAGTGGCTTACTTACCAGCCTGGATAGTCTCCAGTCGGGACGCCCTCAAGTCTCCCCCGAGTTCGTACCCCAGCAGTATATGCATCGAATCCAATAGCCCGAAGAATATGGTTGTACAAGATGGCAATTTCCATACAGAAACCGCCACGGCCACGTTTATCCGTCACCATCTTTCGAAAAAGATGTTGAGGATCGAGGTCGATGCTATGAGTCGCATTATAGTGCAGAGATAGGTTTTCATACGGGAATGTAGCGAGTGAGTGAGTGTGCAACGCTTTCAAGAGCATCAACGAAGGCCGAATGTCTTCTCGCAGCGCTTTAGGAAGATTGATATGCTCGAGGAACTGTGACAGTTGCTCTTGACTATATGCTGAAGTCATTTTGTGAGACAAAGTGGTCTGGTAAAGGGTCACTGTTCTTGAGATGATTCAGTGCTTCTTTTAGAACTAAGTTGGCGGTGAGTCATTTCTGGTCCGACTTGATGCCGTGCTTCTGCAACACCAGACCCTTGCCAGGATGTCTTGTAACCCTAATTGGCCGCAAGGCCTTATCAGAATATTAATGGATTCCCGGAAAGCCGATACTAAATCCTTTCCATGAGTGAAACTCAATTCGAGCTGGCTGAGCTCCGTCCTAATCCTCTCAACTTCTCGGCCAGTCAATGCATCAAGGAAAGCGTTTATTGTTCTTGCATGCCTCCCGTTTCCCAGGCCATGCTCTATTTATGAGAAAATAGTGAGTGAAAATCATTATCGATCTGGCACTGGTACTATAGCTTGAACTCCCTTTCCAGAAGTAGATCTTTCAAATTCTATGACCTTGAAATCGAAACACGAGTTACAGATACTTTAGGAAAGATAAAAGAGTTCCCGTAGTTCTTGAAAGCTTTGTTACTTGATTGCGCTTGATACAGTCTCACTAACTATTTGGATATCTAACTCATATAATAAACATTTCTAACATGTCGCTACACATTCAATCCTTAGCTCATTATCAAAGGAACCCGAAGACTGGATCTGAAACTGTCGTGGAGTTGGAGGCCATATTCTATCTCGTTCACCGTCCGAGTTTCGTGAAGGACCAGCTTCAGCGTGAAGTTGCTCCAAGTCTGATGTGTTTCTCCATGGCCATGTACGGCCCTTGTCGATGACATATCCCGTTGCGTCAACTGTGCAATCAGTACCGGTGCTATGTGCCTGATATCTATCTTTAGCGGCCTAATCTCGTCGAATAGCTCAGTTTGATTCTCACGTTCCCATAGCCAAACGAAAGGCCTGACTGAGTGTCGAGATTGAAGTGTCTTGTCATCAACATAGAGGAATGCGTTTGATTGCAAGCCTTTAGGGATAGCTCTTTCATCTTGCATGGCGGTGAAGCGGCTCTGCAGAGATTTCGAATCATCACACTTTGTTTCATGTATTGCGAGCCTGTCTTTGATCGCTGTCTTGACTCCGGACATGAAATTGAAGCCATGCCGTATGGCAGTTTCCATCTGCTCCTTGAATACCGGCCAGTCAAGATCTTTTGAGTGAAAGATCACAAAGCCACAAGATGCCAACTTATGATCACTCAAACCCATAATGTATTCCTGCCATTGAACAGTCATAGTTTCTTCGATAATCTGTCTATCGTTATCCCTGCGCGTTTCTTTGGCATTTCCGCTTTGTTGATCCCAGAAGCCCTTCATATCCAAGCTGATTTGACGAGCAGCAATTTCTTCTTTTGTCAAAACAGCCTCTAACACAGTATCCAAAAGATACAATTCGATCTTGCTCACTCTATGTCTCTGTAGACTTAGACCAGGGTCCATGGCTGGGGTGATTATCAGGGATGCTTCGAAGTATGAGAGCGATCCGGGATCCTGAACAGCCTTGGCGATGAGTTCAGACCGGGTTAAGCCGCATTGTTTTCGGTAGTGGGAGTCTTGTGCTCCCTGAGATGGCAATTGGGAGAGCTTTTGCCGGTCAGCATCGCTCAGTGATGACTGGCCAGTGGTGGCGCGTTCATAAAGAGCGCGCGTCTCGTCGTCCAGAGGGAACAGGGTTTGATCGTGTTCCAGGACATCGTGATTGCCCCATCCATTGGCATCTTGGACTCTACGAGTCTTGGGCCAAGGAACTTCTGGCATGGTGTCAAGTGACTTGGGATGAGGTAATCGTGAAATGAGTCTCACGGTCGCAAGAAAGAGGTGAGATATGGTCCAGGAATAACTATTCAACCGGCCTTTTGGTGCTGTAGAGTACTCAAATAAGTGGGACAAAACCAAGAGCAATGTGAGACATGGTGGAGAAGAAAGATGCTTAATAAATTCTGCTACACAATTACTGCTGGATAGTGGCCTCCACCTCGATCTCGACGATCATGCCAGGAATACCCAACTCCGTAACACCCACACAAGTCCAAGTTGGCTGATGATCAGGCATCCACTTCCGAAACTGCTCTACCATGAGGTCAAAAGAGCCCGAGAGGGAAATGTGATAGCTTCTGACGGAGTGAACATCTGCCCAACCCCTTGCACCAGCGTCTTTGAGGTTCTTCTCAACGTTCTTGAACGCAAGGTCAATTTGACCCTTGAGATCTTCTTTGTCAATGTTGCCTTCGCTGTCCCATCCGCCTTGGCCGGAGCATTTGATGGTGTTGCCGACGCGGACAGCTTGTGAGTAGGAGTATTCTTTGTTGTTGGTCTTGCCGACACCCTCGTAGTTGTAGTAGGTCAGATGAGACATGATGAAGGTCTATTTGTGTGAGGAACCGAAATAAGACTGATAGTGAAGTTGGAGGCTTACAGGTACTGAGGATTTGTGACTGAGAGGTACAGATATTTGGACAGTCGCTGTGTTTGATGCTCGTATCAGAGGCACAGTTGCCCTTATGTACTACACAACACGACACACAATATCACCACCCAAGATCTTGGCGCATGGCCATCATGATCACAGAACCTATCATGAAAGTTTCACCTCGACCACCTCGTCATGCCACAACGACCGAGTGGTCACCCAACATTCCTATTCCAGTCTGACTCCCTCACTCTTAATAGCTGTATCTCCCTTTCCCCGCAGAATTGCCCAGAAACATCCCAGATGCAGTATGAGATAAGACCTGTCTGTGGGTTGCCAGAGGCCCAAAAAGTTACCCAAAGGAGAATAGCCCACGTCCCCCCGCATCGTGGGGTTAGAGATATCGTTAGTGTCCCCCCTCATTCTGGCCTCAATACTTTCCTGACTTGAACTGGGACATGATGAGAGACTGTATGAGGAAAGGTTTGGGGCCAATTGAAGTGTTATCAGCTGAATGTGCAGCGGAATTGTCATGATTGAGTGAACCCCGCAAACATGGACGCGATGGTGTCTTAGCTGGTGGTAATTTATTGGGTGTAAGCTCCGAAGACAGCCGCCGTCACTTGATGCGTCGCACTCATTATAAAAGATCATACCCCATCCTCGTCATTACATACATTCAGACTTCTCTCATTTCTGTCTTCCCTGCACGTTGCGTCTCTTACATATCTCACAATGGCATCAACTACTTCAATCACATTGCCCAACGGCAAGAAGTACGACCAACCAACAGGTCTCTTCATCAACAACGAGTATGTCGCTGCTTCAGGCGACGAGTTCACAGTGACAAACCCAGTGTAAGCTCCTAGCAGCCCTCAACTCTCCGATTGAACGGGAACTCACACGTCCTAGCACCGAGGAAGAAGTCATCAAGCTCAAGGGAGCTTCAAAAGAAGACGTCGACAAGGCCGTCCAAGCTGCGCGCAAAGCTTTCGAGGGTGAATGGTCAGAGCTCGCTGCTGTAGACCGCGGCGCATTCCTCTACAAGCTTGCTGATCTCATTGATCGCGATCGCGAGCTCATCGCTGCTATTGACGCCTTTGACAATGGCAAGGTACGTATCAATGCTCCTTGGTCCAATTGCATCGCTGACACTATCGCTAGCCTTTCAGCGCTTGTCTCGCTGGCGATCTCGACGAGTCGTACAATGTCTTCCGTTACTACGCTGGTGCCGCCGACAAGATCAGCGGCAAGACAATTGAGACATCTCCCGCTAAGCTCGCATACGTACTCCAGGAGCCTCTTGGTGTCTGCGGACAGATTATCCCGTGGAACTTCCCTTTCATGATGCTCGCTTGGAAGGTCGCGCCAGCCCTGGCATGCGGCAACACCGTCATCCTCAAGCCCGCCGAGCAGACACCTCTGTCCGCTTTATACTTCGGTAACCTTGTCAAGGAGGCTGGTCTCCCTGCTGGTGTTGTCAATGTCCTACCGGGTCTCGGTCCCCAGACTGGAAAGGCTATCGCTGGACACATGGACATTGACAAGGTTGCGTTTACAGGCAGCACCAATACTGGTAGGGCTATCATGAAGGATGCTGCGAATAACCTGAAGAACATCACGCTTGAGTGTGGTGGTAAGAGTCCTTCAATTGTCTTTGCGGATGCAGAGCTGGAGCAGGCTGTTAAGTGGTGCCACTTCGGCATCATGGATAACAAGGGAGAGGTGAGCTTCATAACCCATTGAACGGCGATATGGATACTGACAGTATATCTCAGGTTTGTACATCCACCTCGAGAATCTACGTGCACGAGGACATCTACGACAAGTTCCTCGAGAAGTTCGTCGCGGTCACAAAGGAGAATGACAAGCTCGGCTCTCCCTTCGAAGAGGCAACAGTCCAAGGTCCTCAGGTCTCCAAGACCCAATTCGATCGAGTCATCTCATATATTGAGGAGGGGCGTAAGTCTGGTGCTAGACTGCTTTACGGTGGAAGCAAGCACGGTGACAAGGGTTACTACCTCCAGCCCACAGTCTTTGCAGACGTAAGTTCTCGCTTCAACAATAGTGAAAGTATTCTAACTCGCATCACAGACCACTGAGGATATGAAGATTATGAAGGAGGAGATCTTTGGCCCAGTCGTATCCATCGCCAAGTTCTCAACAGACGAGGAAGCTATCGCCAAAGCCAATGATACATCCTACGGTCTTGCAGCCGCTCTATTCACAGAGAAGATCTCAAGGGCACATAAGGTCGCTCGCAAACTTCAGGCTGGCATGGTCTGGATCAACTCATCTGGCGATTCACACTTTGGTATTCCTTTTGGTGGGTACAAATCTTCTGGAATTGGGCGTGAATTGGGACAGTATGCGCTGGATGCGTATACTCAGTCCAAGGCTATTCACGTCAACCTGGGATTTGAGCTGTAGGGGGAGCTGCATAGAGAAGTTGATATGAGATAGCCATAATGATACCTTTTGTTACATTACCAATGGCTGTAGGCTCTGCTGAGTACTTGGTGTTGTTGTGACTCTTCTGGTGTCGCGCATGAGATTGTCTATCAATATAGTGACTGCCCTTTAGCTCGGTTATCTTCCGATGCATCCCCAACATATTTAGTATCTGTGAGAATGTAACTTTGGACTTCTTATCAGCATCCTTATCTCCACTATCCAGCCAAAAAATACAGGCAAGTCAGTGACTCGGAAAGTATCAATCGCGCCGATAACCGGAGCCGGCACATAACAGGTCGAGACGAGCCAACGCTCGGGTTCTGTTTCCTCTTTATCGCATCCGAATCCCATGACCGTATTTCGGCCCGCCTTATCGTATGCGCCATCTCCGCTTTATCAACGAAGCATGTAATCTAATTCGTTGGGGGCTTGTCAGTGGAGAATGACTACAAGCAAAAGGGCGCCCAGGAGATACCTGATAACATCGGCATTCGTGTCTCGTTGCCCGAAATATTAGATATAAATGATAGTATTCAGGCTTATCTGAATTATGCTCTAGACATGATAAGCCTACTAATGCATCTGAATTTGCAATATTGCTCCTTACCGCGCAAATAGTCCCTCACCTACAGCAACAACATACCGTATACCGCAGCCGCAATGACATTCACAGACCCAGTCAATCCAGATGCTATCAGGGCCATGTTTGCCTCTGCCCTGTCGAGTATGTATCGACGTGAAGTTCCTCAATACGGCACACTCCTCAAGCTTGTATCCGATATCAACCACCAAAAACATCAACCCATCGAACCCCGTATCGAGGTTGAACGCCACGGAGCTATCAGACTTGGAACGCCAGAAGAACTAGCCATGATGCGGCGATTATTTGCTGTAATGGGCATGCATCCTGTTGGCTACTACGACCTTACTGTCGCCAATCTCCCAGTTCACGCAACGTGCTTTCGACCTCTCACACAAGAAGCTCTGGCTTACAACCCTTTTCGGGTATTTACATCTTTATTGCGGCTTGAGCTCATCGAGGACGAGACACTCCGGACACAGGCTGCCGATATCTTGCGAAAACGCAACATCTTTACAGATCGATGTGTGGAATTGATTGAAATATTCGAGTCACAAAAGTATTTCTCAAAAGATGTTTCAGAAGAATTCATAAAAGAAGCCCTCGAAACCTTTCGATGGCACAAAACATCAACAGTTGACATGAAAACATACAAAGCTCTTCGAGAAGCACATCCCTTGATCGCAGACGTCGTCTGTTTCAAAGGACCTCACATCAACCATCTCACGCCCCGGGTCCTCGATATCGAAACAGCACAAGTTGAAATGCTTCGATATGGCCTTCAAGCCAAAGACGCCATAGAAGGACCTCCACCAAGACTCTGTCCTATCCTCCTTCGCCAGACAAGTTTTTTAGCCCTTGATGAAGCGATTGCTTTTTCAGAAGGAGAAGAAACTGGAGGAAGTCACAAGGCGAGATTTGGAGAGATTGAACAGCGAGGAATGGCTTTGACGCCCAAGGGAAGACGTCTATACGATGATCTTATCAACGAGTGGCGAGGATCTGTGGCCGAGCTCACGTCTGATGCCAAGTCTGGTTCGAAGGAGCAAATTCTTGCAGAGGTTTTCCAGAAGTTCCCTGATGACTTGGAAATCATTCGAAAAGAGGATCTTGCATATTTTACATACAGCCCTGTTTCTAAGCTACCAAAAGACTCTGATGCGAGCATCGACAGTCTTGTCAGCTCTG
Organism: Fusarium oxysporum Fo47; assembly: GCF_013085055.1. Taxonomy (NCBI): domain Eukaryota; kingdom Fungi; phylum Ascomycota; class Sordariomycetes; order Hypocreales; family Nectriaceae; genus Fusarium; species Fusarium oxysporum. Next base: position 1,147,276 of record NC_072841.1, on the reverse strand, counting down.
GGGCCGTTAAGACTGAGCCGATTACATATGAGGATTTCTTGCCTGTCAGTGCCGCTGGAATCTTTCATTCAAACCTAGGAGAAGATGGCGGGTTGAGCCATGTCGCAGAAGCGGATCAGGGCTCTTTCGAGAAGAGTCTTGGATGTCAGGTCAAGAGGGAATTTGAGCTGTACAGTGAAATGCAGGAAGTGTCGATTCGAGGATGTTTGGAGAGATAATAGGTTATGAATGATGACTTTGGGTAATTTAGCGACTTATGGAAGGATATAATGATATGAACATGACTGTTCGATTTCCTAGAAGAGCTCTTGGAATGTATTGATGTAGTTATCCAATGGTCCAAATCATTCGGTAGGGCTGATCGAGGTTAGATCTTCGCTGATGGCCCCCTTGAATTCGAACTCTTAGCATCGACCTCAATTTCCAGCCTCATACCCGGCAGGGCTAACTTCGCAACACCCAACACAACACCTCCAGGCCGACTATTAGGAATTCGCTTCTTAAGAGCCTCAGCTAGAGGATATAGTGTGGCGTCAATATCGGTATGATAGCTGCGTACGTAGTAGACGTCTTCCCATCCACGAAGACCAGCTGCTTTGAGAACATCATCGACGTTTTGAATTGTCTGTTCAGTTTCTTTATTGATGTCCGGGGATATTTCCCCTTTGGAATTCCAGCCGCCTTGGCCTGAGATTTTGAAGTGGCCGTTGCCGAGATCTACGGCTTGGGAGTAGTGGACGGCGTCAGAGAGGGTTTGGGTGAAGCCGGGAGGAGTGGTATATTTTACTGAGGACATGTTGTAATGATAAGAACAGAGATATATTGGGGATTGGGAATTTTGTATTGAAATAACCGAGAATACCCTGAGTGGTGTCGGAAGAAGGTAGTGTGAGGTTCCCTATGGTTCAAGTGAGGTAGTCGTAAGTTTATATACACCCAGTTTCAGATAACGTTGAAATGAATACTGTCCCTTTGAATTACTAAGTCAAGGCGCTATTCTTACAGCCATTAGACAGTAACTTTACCCTTAAAGACTTGAATTATTGGTCTCGGCCCTCGGCCGGCTTGGATAACCGTGCATGCCGTGTCCGCGGCTCCATCCTAGAAAGCTAAAAAGCAGTATCCATCAACAGAAACAGTAATTCTGAGAGAGTAACTAGGTCGTCTATATTTAGTGTATATGCTTTAAACCTGTTCAGGGGTGCTTGAGACTCAGTAGCTCAAGTCAGGATGAAGCTGTTTACCAGCACAAAGTCAAGTATAGACTTTTCTGGATGGTATCATCAACCATGTCCTAGACTACTGTGAAATAACATATGGAAAGGTGGTTTCCTTTATCAACAGAAAGGCGTACTGGCCAAGTCCTAAAATGACTTGTGACGATGGCGGTGAAATCTCATGCAGCCATGCTTTGTTTGTTGGCATTCAGATCTCGAGGCTGAGGCTGGGATGGGGCAACTGATTCAACTACTCTATCCGCGGGCCCATGCTACTAAATCTACATAACTAGCTCAAGAAGGATACTAGTAGCCAAAGCTGTAAACAAAGTCAAGAGCCCACCTTTGCTACTACCCAATACTTGTGCACCATTGTCATCATTTCCACCCCTGTTGCTTTGACCAGAGGCCTCTCCAGTGCTAGATGGCACTGACACACCATCTGTCCCAGTACCTGTTGCACCCACACCTGCATCGGTCGTTTTGCTGGGTATCGCGGTCAAGCTCGTGGTAGGCTTCACAACAGCCTCTGCAAGACTACTGCGGGCCTTTTTGACATCCAAACCACAAGGCTTGGGTTTTGGTGAGGCGTCTTCGGCAAGAATGGGACAGCCAACTGTGTGATTGCGTTCAACCTTCACCGCAGTGCCCCCAATAGCGCAGCCGTCGTACTCGGCGATAGCCTTGCGTGCCGTCTTTGCCCCAGGGCGAAGAGTAAAAGTTACGTTCCCAGATCGTTCGAACTGATTGTTCTTCAAGAGAAGGCTGCCGTCTTTGCGTGGCTCGCAGACAGTGGTCCATCGCAAATCCCACTTGAGGATACAAGAATCTTCTTCGCCACGCCAGTACTGAAATTGGTCTCCCTCGTCAGCGTCAGCGATGGCTTTGCTCGTGTTGAGAAAGTAATATGGTTCTGAGTCTGGTAGAAAGTCTAGGTACAGTCGACCGATGCCGAAGAGGGTGTATGCACAGTTAAGTTCCCAGTTGAGTGTGCCGCTAAAGGTTGTCAAGACTGGGGCGTTTTGAAGGCCAAAGATGACGGGAAATGGCGCTTCGGCGGCGTATGTATCTTCCCGAGGAAACACGATGTCGACTTCACCGATGGCGGGGAATGAAACGACATCTTCGTCGGAGGCAGCTGCCAAGGCTGCTAGGCCTAGGCTGATAAGTGTTGACGGAAAGGCACGCATCTTAACGTCACTGTATCAATGGGAAAATAAGCTTAAATGAATTGACCGCCACTTCGACTACTGACTGAGGATATGAGCAAGTATTTAAGCTTCTTGTGGGATCGCGAGCGATAAAATGACCTAGTCAGCCCTTCTCGAGCATGGATCCATCCCTGCTCATTGCATACAAACCAGCACGATTTGGGGATCAGCTGAAAACCATGAAACAAGTCGGGCGTCTCGATTTTAATTGCGAAGGATAATCTCTACCAATCATTCATGAAGTTATGTTCGTCACATGGCCATTAGTCAGGAAAACGTGGCCGTTTAATTGAGGTGCGAAAAATAGAAGGTGCTCCTTCCTGGATCGTGAATCATGGTGCATGACTAATAACCTTATCTTCAGCCTTATATCGAGTGTAAGTTGGGCCAACGGCTGGACCGATAAAACAACAGCGAGCTGGGCGATACTTTCATTGACTTGAAACTCCCAAAAAAATTTATTGTGTTGATGAAACATGCTGTTTCCTGAAGACGGATGACACTAGAATGAGCTATTAGGTGTTCTTGGCCTGCCGTTCGTAGTGTTGCGAAAACTGCAGGGACAGGGTTATTAGACCAAATTTTGATCGTGAGAAACATCTAATAACTCCTGGCAACGTGGCGGAGTGGTTAACGCGATTGACTCGAAGCGGTTTTAAAGACCCTGGTAATCAATTTCCTTCGGGAGCGCATGTTCGAATCATGCCGTTGTCGATTTCTTTTTTTAGTGTTTGAGTTCCTGGGAAGCACATCACCACTACCAGCTTGGCTCAACCATTGACTAAGAAGGGAAAGCCGATGAATGGACATCAGATAAATATTATTTGTTTTTATTAATTTGTTTTATGCAATTAAATCCGATATATGTCCTTTTACTAAAAGGAGTGCTGTTGAGAATAGGTTATAATATTAGAAAGATTTAAGACTCTTACTTTGGACAGCGAGAATAAAGTAAATAAAGAGTCTACTAAGCTTAATCCAAAGTACTCTTAAGCTATATAAACTCTCTGACTTCTTAGGATTAAGCTCTAGCTTTACATGATGTATAGGCCTGGATCCCTGGATGCTTGCAGTCTGTGGACTGCATTGGCCATCTACGCCAATTGGTTTATTATCAAAAGCACGAGCGGTCTGGAATTTAATCGTGGCTGTCTCAAATAGCCTGAATATTTCTTTCTTTGACAATGATCTGAGCAAATGTCCGGTATGGTCGGTGTCTTCCATCCGGTTTCTTACATCCGGTTGGTCGCACAACAAACACCGATGTTCTCGGCAGGCTGAGGTCGGAAGAAGTCGAAGACGCGAAAAGCGAGAATCACGTGTGCATACAATAGAGACTTGTGTTTTGAAAGATCAGATCTTGTTTATTAGTCTTTCATTGAATACATGATCGACTCGTCCAAAAGCACCCTGGGATTGTCATTCCTGGTCACTGGTTAATCACCATGAGCGTACAACGGATTGGTCTTGGCACCATGCGAGGTAAAGCATTCAAATTTATCAATGTTATTGCAGTGGCCATACTGAAGCTTCTCAATAGGCGCTGGGCGACCGGGGGTTGTCTTCAACCAGAACGTTTCAAGATTGGCCTTCATCCGTCTGTTGTCCCAGCAAACCAGGTGAGCTTCCATTTTCAGCTCTCAATTGCCTTTTCTAATCTAATTCCAGAAATAATCCAACGATTGTTCATATGAACCAAAAAGAAGGCCATGACATTCTCGTCAAACAACGTCTCAACCGCCCTGTCACCCCAAACCTCACGATCTACAAGGTCGGACAAGTCTGGTTTAGTGCATCAGCATGGACTCGGATAACAGGCCTTGCTGTAGGTGGTACAGCTTACCTGACTCTATGCGCCCATGCTGTAGCTCCTTATCTTGGAATGGGGTTTGACTCTGCTGCTTTGGTATCGGCTTTTGGCGCATTACCTTTCGCTGCCAAGGCCGCAATCAAGTTTGGATTGCTGGGGTTTCCGTTTACGTACCATTTTATCAATGGTATTCGACACTTGGTGTTTGATCTGGGATTTGGATACAAAAAAGCTCAGTTTAAGAAGTCAGAGGCAGCTACGTGGATACTGAGTATTCTTGGTGGTCTTGTCTTGGCCTTCTGGATCTAGATGTTTAGCTATTTCTCGATCGCAGATCAACTAGGCGTCAATTTACTATTGCTATATGGCATTATAACTATTCCTATTCGCATCATCCATTCATCTGGTGGTATAAGTGGCGTGAAGCTTGATCAACAAGAACGTTTTCTTTTTATAGTGAAGCTATAAACAGTTATGCAAAATCTTATATAAACAATGAACTTAGTTCCAGACCAAGCAGGCACTTCTCCAACAAATCGCAAATCGCATGCCCAGACTCATCATAACATCTCCTAACTTCCAGCGTCGTCGGCAAAACCGGGTAGACCGGTTACATGGTATTCTAGCAGTATCCACACCCGTAGATCCGGTCATATCCCGGATTTACTTCACCGTAGGATTGTCTTACTCGTCAATCTTGGCCGGAGGTGTACCTCCAGGAGCAGCGCCAGAAGGAGGAGATCCGCCCATACCGCCACCGGAGTTCTCGTTGGCAACACCTCCCTCCTTGTAGTAGTAGACAGCAGGAGAGACAGAGCTGGACTGGGTGGAGTTGATGCCGAAGGCGAGCCAAGCGAAAAGACCGTCGCTGATGCTGTCGCCGAGAAGAGTGTACTCCATGAAGGGATCGACACCATCGGTCTTGGTCTCTTCGCTCAGAATACCATCGTCTTCGTTGAGAGTGAGTTCCTGGGTGTTGGAAGCATAAGGCTCGAGGGTCTCGACTTGGGAGATGAGGTCTTGGTCGAAGAAGGCTTGCCCAACGTGGCTGGCGTAGTTGTCTCGGCCGAGAGTTTGGTTGGCAAGGAGAGTCGCGTTGGCATGAACCATGACGTGGATGTGAGTAGCACGGCTGGTGTAGTGACCAGGGAAGATAGACTCGAACTGAGCAACACCATCAGAGTCGGTCTTTTGGATGCCTCGAAGCCAAGTCTTGTCAATGTTGGCCTCATCAGAGCTATCGCCATTGCCGTTGGCAACGACACCAGAGTACACGCCAGTGGAGTTGCAGTGCCACATCTCGAGGTAAACGTTGGGGACAGGATCGCAGGTTTCGACGTCGATGACCTGGTAATCGAGGACAATGTTGAGACCCTCTTGATCTTCAATGATGTTCTCACGAACGTATTCGCCGGCCACGTCTGTATTATGTTAGCTAAAAGTCCCTAAAACAAAAAACTGGATTTCCTTACAGTAAGGACCCTGAGTAACTTCAGGAGTCAAAACACAAGAGTTGATGCTGGCAAACAGTACCGAAGGGGCAGTGCAAGGGCTGAAACCTTGATCAGTCTTGTTGTGAGAGGTGTTCAAGGCGGTATCAGCATCGCGCTTCTTCAAGCTTCGCTTCTGGCGAGCCTTGTTAACCTGGGCCGAACGACGAGCGATGTTGCGAGCTTCAACACCACGAGCTCGAAGCTTGGGAGCGCAGTGGGCGAGTGAAGATCGCTTCACAGAGCTGAGAAACTCGCGACGTTCAGCGGCTTCGTGAGCAATGTCATGTCCTGGATGGGCCGAGGCGATACTAGCCGCGACGGCAAAGGTGGTGAGGAGGCTCTTGAAAGAAGGCATAGTGATGATTTCAATGATAGTTGATACCGGTTAAAGAACGATCTGGAAGAGACTGATGCGAGTGATGAGGGTATCGAGATTGCAATTCAATTGCAGAAACTCATTCTTTATATCTATCATAAAGATCTCAATCCACCACCTCTTGACCTCAACAACAACCCACATACCGAGTGGCACAGAAGCTGCATATTCGCATTGTCGAGAGGCGCATGGACACGCTGTGACGCGTTAAATGTTACAGAAGTAACCAAACGGTCAATTTCTCCGAATAAAGCTGCCAAGCTAAGAATGAAGCATAGACGGCACCTAAAAAGCACTGCCGAGGTCTAGTTCAGGGCCAGCCTATAGCGGAGAATGTAAACCGAGTCAGGCAAAAGAGATGACGACGATTGGCTCGCGAACGCGCGGGTCATGGGAGACACGCGGTTTTGTGGGGGGTTTTTCATCGGGAGGTGGGAGCCCACATCGCGAGAGATCTTCACGATGGAATCTTAAAATCAAGATAGGGATACGTATGCATATTTCCTATTTGAAATTGGTTTTTCTCATTGGTTGGAGGTTTGAAGGGTGCTTTCAAGCTTATACTAAAGTTGACGTAGTAGTTTTCTAGACCGATGTTGCACATTCCAATACTAATGCAAGCAGATAATAGGTAGACAGGCTGACAGGGACAGGTTTCAACAGCTTCGTAGATTCATGTCCAAACTCAAGACTTGTATCTATGCCCCCTTGTCACTTTATCAGGGTAGTCAAGAACAAAGTCAACAACATTTTCTATGGTTCTCTAGATCGCTTTCCCGACCTATCACCGGATAAACCAAGAAGACATAGCCATCATGCTCTCGAATCATAGACTGTTCCCTTACTTACTCTTGCCGGTTTATTGATTTATGCGACTGTCACTGACAAGATAGAGGCGTCCTTTGAGATAGATATCTTGTAGTTGAAAGGACTGCCCTCCCGATGCGCTGCCCGGGAGAATTTACGTAGACTCTATGGAGTTTTTGTCGTGTGATACAGGGATTCTCACAGGAGCCATTGATTTTCCTTGGATCCAGAGTCCCAGACTCTCGGCCAGATTTTGCTAATCTCATACATAACATCGAGCCGTAACGATCGAAACACCCGGATATGGAAACGCACGATAAATATCTGTCCTAGCAGCTTCATATTGGATCAAAACCATTTACAAAAGCACAACCTATTAATGACACATTAGACTTCTGTAGCTATCAATTAGTAAAAGATAATAGTTGTGAGGAATGCGATCAATGCCCAAGTCCTCTGAAGCCATCGAGCCCTCAAGAAGTGATCACCCTTCAGGGTAGCCTTGGACTGAAGCCGGAGTTGCGCGATCGATGTGCATTGTGCTGTTCATTCATACTCCTATATTCTCCCCCCCCCCCTCTTCTACTAACCTCAATTACAACGCTGCGACACAAGAATAACCAAGAATTTTAAAATAGCAGATAAGGCTGCCACAAACTCAATTCAGTTAACTTTACTGGAGCCCTATACATGCGTAGAATGGTCCAGGACAAATCAAATATGGTTATACACTCATATTCCTCATACTTGTCAGACTTCAATCATCTGTATTCTAAAAAGAGCCCCTTTGTGCAACATCCTGCTAGAAACAACGACAAAGCCAAATCCCATTCATTGATTACTACACTAGAACTTTCCAGATGCGGCTTCTTCGACAATTTCCTCCAGACAATGCTTCCATCTTGCACCGCTTCAGTTCTAGTCTAGAGTCACGAATGAGCCGCATTCTAGTCTGTCATTACCCGCTTGTTGGGCCTTATCCGAGCTGTTGGCTCGTCTAGCCATGGTCCGGCCGAGAACGTGTTGTGGCGCTTGAGTTGACCCAGCGTGCCGGTCCGCCATGACAGTGGTACATAAGATTAGGGTGGTATCTTTATGCATTTTATGCTGCACGTCCAAGCGCAATTCTGCGGTATTAATCGTCGATTGGATGTTGAGATGCAGGGGTAGCAATACGAGCGGGAACACCATCCTTTGTGTATCACCATCGCCAACAACCTTGCTACTAACCAACAGCCTGAATTTCACTGTATTATTACATGTTCCGCTGACCAGCCGAAGCATTCCAGAAGAACAATTTCTCGTCGCACAGCCCCAACTTTGCGTTCACAATCTGCAAATGGGATTTGTGTTCTCTGAGTAACTTACCTTATCGCAAGCCACCAATTGTGTTGCCGGTTACGCGGGGAACGACCAAAAAACGCCGAACTCTGGAATGGTGGCTTCTTGGCCTTTGGGGTAGCATTTGCTCATCGGACCCTGGACATTATTACTTCTGCTAATTTGCGACGAGGCAAGGGAGACTGTCAGCTGTGCATGATCCCCTCTCCCACGAGGCTAGGACCCTTCTGAGACACTTCGGTTAGAGAAGATGGGAAATTAAAAAAGCATTCGCCGACTCGACTAGACGGTTCTCAGTAAAGCGGATGGAACTATTCATGGTGGATAATGAAGCCGTGTCTCGAAATCCCCGCAACATCTGCACCGGATCTACAGCCGAGTCCCCAGAAATCAGATCTATTGACACGAAGCGAGGCCAAACTTGATGGTGCCTGATAGAGTTTGGGGCTATGAGACTAGCGCATCTGCAAACCTCAGATCACCTTGGGCCTAGAACTAGTCAAAGCCAATATGTGATTACACATGGGAGAGACATGGCTTGCTCAGATTCCTTTTAAAGCCGCGTCTCCATCCCGCGCTCTGCCGCTGTTTCTGGGACTCTCCATCTTATTTTGCGCTCCACGTGTTTTCCCTTTCGAATAGCTACTGCGAAAATGGCTATTAACGAAGTCGACAAGTATCTGTGGCTGGCATACTGCAAGGCTGTGCAGAATGCTGTCGGTGGTCTACCTGGACATAAGCCTGCTTTGTTTTTCACCAAGCATGCGCAAAAGGCACCAGTCGCGTCACAAGATATCGACCCAGCCTATACGAACTATGGAATTAACAACATCATCAACAATTTCCTACAGACTAATGATCTTTTCTATGATCCGGCTCATCACAAAACTTACACTCAATGTTTACTCGAGTAAGCACATCGCCACCATGCAGTACGCATGTAACTAACCAAGACTAGATATCTGATGGCAGTCAAGATTGTACGTGAAATGCATGTGCAACATTACTTTCTCTAACAAGTCACAGGGCGAGGGTGATCAAGTCCGTGTAACAATGATAGGCCGAACCCTGGCAAGTGCACTTGACCAGGCCTTGCGCGAGAGAGATCGTGCCTTGGAGACCTTTGAAAAAGAAGAAGGCTACGGCCTCACGGGTGAACAAGACTTTTCTCAATGGTGGCCATCGCATGCTCCTGCATACTCGGCAGCTAAGCAAAAGGTCGAGGCCGCAGCCGCAGACTATCAGGCCGTCCTTCTCAACACAGGTGGACCAACTGCTAGTTCGCTAGCCAGAGATTTCAATCGAATCGTTAAGGCCTTGATCGGCGGGCAGTCAGTCCCAGGGTAAGATACCATCTTACGAAGCATTTGGCCGCTTTCTAACCTTGATAGCATCACGATGCCTGCTTGTCACGCCTCAGCTGACATCACCCGTGAACTCCTCGAGAGAGACAGAACACCACACGCCATCACATATGTCCCTGAATGGATGTCCCTTCAGTACACTGCCCAAGTTGAACACTGGATGAACGGCGTTGGAGATGGTGACTCTTCTACTCAGATCAACGTTGCTGATGGTAGAGAGGTGAACGAATCTGACTTTGGCCATGCCGCCACCGACGGATTCTCCTATGGACCGTGGTTGTCTTTTTCTGCCGGTAAAGGAAGTACCAACGAGAGGAGCGTGTCTTTCGGCTCTATGGACACCGATACTAACCTCGACGTGCAATTCTCGTATGATGAAATTCAAACTATCTGTGTTCCAGCTGGTGATTGGTAAGTTCTGACTACCCGGGAAGACCTCTATATACTAACATCATTCTAGGAACGTTCCCAGCCCAGGGCGACGCTACCAGCTATCAAACACCGCCTCTGAAGAGTCCCGCAACCTTGCCTTCCCAGACTATCTCGTCGTCGTGAGGAACCTCGGCTTCAAGGTCTCCATCCGAGATAACAAGGTTGCGGGACAGATTGACAACTTGTTCGATGAAGCCAAGTCTTCTGGTGGTTCGGTCAGAGTTTTCGGTATTCCTGCTACGCCCGATGGCAGCCCGGATAAGGCCACTGAGGAGAATGCTCATGTTGCTGAGTGGGATCTCGGCGCTGGTATGCTTTCAATCAGGCCGACTACTGATGCTGGGTTCGCTTCTGTTGTGGCTCTTGTTGGTGAGCTGAACATCAGTTGACTCGTATCGGGGCGAGCGTAGTATTGGTTGCTGATGTCTGAGTCATTTTACAATAGGCCAGTTACTTAACAATTGAATGCATTCGTCCCGGATATTGATGGAACTCTAGCAGTATTACCAGCAACAAGCTGAATCCTCTTTTAAATAAGCAACTGCATAATAATATATAAGAGATATACTTTTTCTAAATTTACTATAATTAATAGTCAATAAATCTCTGAGTACTCTAGCCTATACAAGGCCCCTTGCTCGCAAAAAGCATCGTTTTATTTACAACATCAGAGACGCAAAGATGATATATATTAAAAGATAAAAAAACATCGACAACGGCAGGATTCGAACCTGCGCTCCCGAAGGAAACAGCTTACGGTAATTCGAGGCTGTCGCGATAACCACTCCGCCACGTTGCCTAGACTGGATTGATGTTATTCCCGTCGCAAAGAGCTGCCATCACAGCGCGAAGTCACCTGGGGTTTACTTGAATTGACAGATAGCGTGTCATTTGTTGAGTAAAGTCATCCATTTCGAAGATTGGGTGTATTAAAGTAGTTTGTCTGTCTTTCAAAGACTGATGTTTGCGCACAGTTGTATCCAGATCCACCAAGCTGAGATCATATGACAGACTGGATGTGGGGGCTATTAATAGAAACATCGTTATCATTTGGCCAAACAGCCGCTGGAAGTACTGTTCTCATTGTTGGATTGCCTTCATGGCACCAGGAAGTGAATCGAACCGCTGGTAATGGGAAAGAAAGCTTCATTCCATGGCGATGCGACATAGCTATTTCTGCACTGTCGCCTGCATGATGGACGTGCTTAATGTGCATGAACAGACTCGGAGGCCCCAACGGGAACTTCTTTGTGTTGTTTGCCCAAACTTTACTAACGTTGGTGATGATAATGGCTGACCACCACCTCAGAGAATGGCGGAGGCGTCTTGGTATGCGCTAGTCTGAAAGAAAATTCATGGACGCTGCATTTGTTTGGCTATAGACGTACCGTTTTGGGTAAAAGTTGTTGGCACAACAAAGGGCCAAGTTGAACATACTAGCTCAAGCTTCCATTCAGAAGGGGGTGCTCATTCAGACAACACTGATACCAGGGAGTTTCGCATAGAAAACAGACTTGCTGTGCCGCCTTTAGCCACTCACTCGGACGCTATCTAGTACCATGCTGTGAGCTACACTACAGGGTGGAATCAGGCACAGTAGTTCAATTGAAAAGGAGTTCAAGCCAAGACACCCAGCTCCCTTGTTTCTGACCGATTTCTGTCACCAAAAGGGAGGACCATTTGCAAACAAACAATTGACTAGGTGGACTCTCATTCCGTTGGTGATTTGACCCGGCCAGCCAGCCCCTAGTGCCATGGTAGGCCGCCCGTTGTGTTCCGTGAAACAGAATCATCTGCTAAACGCTTGGACTCAAGGAAAAAGCAAAAAGAACAACACCAAACGCTCCCCATTCGGGTTTCCGTGTTTTCCTGTTGTTTTCTATGGCAGGGGTTCCCATCTTAGGTATCTTTTGATATATTATACTTAGAGCTTGGCTGTAAATCTCGCTAATCAGAGGTATCGACACATAGCGATCTACTATTGTACACTTCCAACAACCTGCTGCCTAAACAGCTCGGAGATGACTTTACCGCCTTACCGTCCAATCGCCGCCAAGAGTGATGTCTGGTAACTTACCGTAGCCTGGGGGCTTAGGTATTGTCAGCTCGTCCGTAGAAGAAATCCATAGACCACCGTTTTTAGGACCCGTCATTTGGTTGCCTGCCCGGTAATCCTCGTAGTAATTAGCCATGTAGCAACCACTGTGAGAGACCCAAGGACAGAGCAAGCCTATGTGATACGACAAGAATGGATGCTTATCAACCACAATAAAGTCTCAAATACTTCATGACGAAGATGATACGCGTAGCAATAGAAGAAGGATTTGCCACCATTTACTAAATTTCTGGCCGAAATCACTATATCATTTCACCCATGGTCTCTCACGCATTGTAGAGAGTTGATATCCATTCTGATAACGTGGCAGTGGCATCCACTATGGACATGGGATAGTTTCAAGGTTTTTGTCAGGAATGTTTCCAAATGAAGCCATGATACTAATGGCGGTATCTATTTCTTTGTCCTTCGGCCATACCGGCTGAGCTTCAAGCCAAAGCTAAAGAGACGAAACTGCGCCTAGAGCTGTATTGTAATAAACATGTAGCTACGAATTGCCGGTCACTGGATGGTTCAAATGACTGGAATCTGCACTCTTACGATACTCTATTAACCGGACCCTCTTCGTCAGTCTCTTCTCGTCAAACTTAATATCCCACATCGCTTGCATGACCCAGCCGGCAGAGTATTCTGTGCCAAAAAAACAACAACCCTACAATCTTATAATACACACAACACACCTACCACAATTTCAGGAGCTGAGGTCGCGCTTCCCATCGTCTTGGAGGTGTTGGGGGTGGGTAAAGCTCTGGTAGACATTAGGCTCTCTGCTGGTGACTTGAAGCAGGATGCTCAGGCGTGCGCAAGACTGGCCGAGCAAACCATGCACAACCTCCAATATGCCAAGAAGCTGAGGACTTCTCATTTCACTTTGGCTTCCGAGCACGATGACACTCTGGTCTGGATCAGCGGCACAATCCACAGAACAGAAGTGGCCCTCGAGGAATACCAGAAGAATGTCCCCAAGGAAGACGTCAAAAACGCAACTCTGCGCGCGCTCGTACGAAAGATGCAGGATCAGAAAAAGTGGGAAGAATGGGGTAAGGCTCTTGGAGCCAGCCATTCTTCTCTCATGGCCACGATCAATGTCATGCACCACATGAAGCCGAGAAACGCGGCGGAGGTGGGCAAGGAAAAGAAAGATCCGACACGGGCTTGTAGCATGCCTCTCAGAAGCTTGAAGCCCAAAACGAATGAGCTCCCATGAAAGCAGGACGTCGCAGTTGAGGGGTTTGGGGGTTATCAGCCCAGGATTAACGCTGGTTCGTTGGTCAGTTGTCATATATTTTTGGTCTGAAGGAGCTTCTGTTTTCCCTCCCATCTTCGTCAGCGTCAATGGGGGCGTAGAATTGGAAGGTCTAGAGTCGCCTCTTATGTCACACAGGACGGGGAAAGTTTCAGATGGCGTTGCAGCTCGGAGGAGCTGGAGCCTTGTTCTAATTCACAACATGTTACCGTAATTTATCGATGTGTTTTGCGACCGCAGTCCGCCTACACAAATGCGTTTGCGATAAGCTCTAATTGTATGAGCGCGCAGCTCAGAGTCCTTCATTTTGGCCCAACCCCCTCGCTTGTACGACACTCACAGTGCCTGGCACAACATGTCTTTGCTACATGCCAGCTACCGACGGAGACTACTGCATAGTAACGCCCGCTATATCGTAAAAGTTAAACTGTATGCTGTTGAATGAAGGAGATCGGCAGCGTAAAGGCTGACTTCAGGCGGGTATGTTCGCTTGGGCGACTTCTCCTCGTGTTGCTTCACATCCGACATTGGCTGGATTTTTTGTTACACTTCTATTCGTTTGCAAAGGAGAGAAAATAAATTTACTGGTTCTCAATAATTAACTAGATACAAACTGTTGTATCAGATATCAGAGGTACTTTGGCCACCGCTCCACATTCGACCATATGAATTTCCAGGAAGCTTCCTAGGACGCGATACAGGCTCATGAGGCACGAGCCGAGCCTACGGGGTGCCTTTATACACGACAGGAGGTCTGGTCCATTTGACCTGCCCATTCCACATGAACCGGATTCTCGGAGCAACGAGACGACCTGGGTCAGAATCCCAGTCAGTTTCCCACACAGAGGGCTGCCCGAAGAAGATGAGAGCACAGTTTGCTGCGTAGCCGAAAATGTGACTCAGCCTCTTTTTGATATCAGCGCCTGAACGGCCACGAGCTTCTAGGAGTTCCAGATTCAGGGCGTCGGCGACTTCAGAGGCCATGGAATCAATTCTCTCTCGTCGTGGGTCATCCATGTCGAGATCGGTCGCGGGTATGTATACCATTTTGTACAGACCCATGAGCATCATGAAGAGAATCTCTCTCCAGACTGAAATGGAGTCTTCCCCTGGGATTATTTCAGTAGAGCCCACCGCAGCAATGTGATGGATAGTGAACTCACTGTGAGTGAAGTCGCGACGAGGCATGAGCTGATAACAGCTTGAGGCCTCAGGAGGCAACAGGCATTCTTCAACATTGCAGTTTGGATCCATTCGTCTGTAGATCAATCGGTTGAGGAATGTCCATATGGCATATAATCGAGTGTCTCGATCGCATATCAACTGTGACCACGTCTCGCCTTCGGGAGGATCACCGGCAAGGCGGACGAGTTCTTGGTCATTGAAAGAGGACCTCTCGGCGGTTGGAATGATGATAGGCGTAATAGCAGGATCTACGCCGCCATAAAAAAGATCCATGAAAAGATTTTCGACTAGGAACTCGAATCCTGCAACATTTTCCCTGATTCCATCGGGCCCACAGACAGTTATGACACGGAAAGCCAACTCCCTGTGTGACTCCGTGATGGGATTTGGGTTCATCTGACTGCGGATAACCTGGCTCTCTGGGACTTGCTGAGGAATGGGAACATTCGTAGCTGCAACTGTTTGCTTGGTAGAGGTTTCAGCAACATCGGTGTTGTGATTCTTGCTTAGCCAGACCAAAACAGAGGCTCCACGTGCAGTGCCTCTCAAGGCTAGGACGATGATTGTAACGGCGAGAGAAGTCGTACAGACCCCAATGACAACTCATTTGTGACACCTTCTGAATAAAAAACGGAAATTAAAAGTGATGTGGCGGTAGGAAGGACGGCACGGCACGGGACGGCATGCTGCTTGAGACTGTGTATTCCTTCACTCAGCTGTGTAGAGCATGCGGTGCCACGTAAGGAATTTCACTGCCTCCCTCTATTATGGTAGAGGAGGACATTGATAGCCTCTCTTTTCCTTTGCAGGTGTTCTCATTTGTTCTTCAATCTTTCTCAACACAGCTCGATCTAGCAAAGTCAGCATTATGGCGGAGGATCTTGTGGTTGGCATCATGTTGGAGTGAGTGGTATGTGATCTGGTTCATCCCCAAAGTCTGACCACTGCAATGATGTGGGCTCCTGACAACTTTAACAGGCAATGGTGTCGCGTACAGACGAAAAGGTCATGCTGAAGTGAATATCCTGGAATGGGGCATCGATATGAAATATCCAAAGACGCCCACACGTGTCTTTTACAATGTCCACGATCAGCCGCCGAAGCTCGTTGGATGGGGAACGGAGGTCCCCGACGATTCTGTCGAGCATTTAAAACTACATGAATGGTTTAAAGTCGACCTTGGAGAAGTTGATGGCGACAATGGTCAAGTCAAAAGTCTTTACAGAGACTTCTTGACGTCCTTGTATGGCGAACTTAGCACCAAGCGGTTCACGCCAGCTTCGCTGGGAGGAAAGAATTTCGAAGAGGCCGAGGTTCTGTTCCTTTTCAGTGTACCCGCCATATGGGACCCGGCTGTTGTCCGTGATTTCACGCAGCTCGTTTGTGACTCTGGCTTCGAAAGGGTGGGCCTTCACAGCGTCAGAGTGACCATGACGGAGCCGCAAGCGGTTGCTGCGTATGAGATTTGCGTACCAAATCTTGATTACCAACTCAAGGTTAGTGAGCCAAGGGCCTTCGGAAAAACCACAACTCATACATACCTCACAGAATGGTGAAAATGTCTTGATTGTCGATGCTGGCGGTGGGACCACTGTAACCTTTCCCCTCCAGATGCTGTGGCATTGCTGGCGCTAAGCTCTGAAGGATTTCTGCCTCTTGAAGATAAATAATACTTATGAGAAACCGCCCCAGGCTATGGAATTAGCACCACCAACAAGTATGTCCTTTCCCCCTCTCTCTCTCTCTCTCTTAAAGGCATGAGCTAACTTTCTTAGCCTGTGCAATTGGATCCTCGTACATCGACCGAGGCTTTGAGGAAATGGTGGTGACTATCTTCAGGACAAGCGTGATCTCTTGGTAAGAGACATCGAGGATGTCGCCTGGGACTTACGAAACAGCAACCGCTTCCGCATTTGCAAACACGAATTCAACCCCGATAAGTTCCGCGACTTGACATTCAACATCTCTTTCAAGACGAGCGCTCGAGATGACTCAAGAGACCCTCCCCCGCCACCCTCCTTTGTTCTGGCCGGGTAAGCTCCCTCGTACCAGAGACAAGTTGGGATATGTTTCTCACCAGGCTTAGTGAATCTCTCGGTTCTTTGTTCGACAGCCAGATTGATGAGATCAATCAGCACATTCGGCGTTTTGCGAGAGCATTCGAGACAGACAGCGAGACTAATTCCGAAAACCACCTCATAAGTCTCAGAAGAATCCAAATGTCCGTGAATGAGAATTGTCTCTGATTACGCAGGACTACATTGTCCTCGCTGGTGGGCTTGGAAGCTCCCGCTACGTTCTAGGCAAGATTGAAGAGTTTATCGGCAAATCGCAGATAAACTTCACAGCGAAAACTAAAGTGGTCATGCCGGCTGCCCCGCGACTTTCCGTGTGCATGAGTCTGGTCTACAATGCGGGCCGTAAACCAGAACTTTTCCCCCGACGCTTCAAACCGAGTCTCAGTTGGTGTGGCCTCACAGTCATTGACAGGTGCGATTAAGAAGACTCGCCTTCGTGATCTCATCAAACGAGCACTCCTGCGTTTCCCCAAGGGCGAAAAGCCTGAGGGGGAAGTGGAGTGGTTTCTCATCAAGGTAAAACTCTACCATTGAGATTGGCGTCATCGAGCTGCCTTTGCTGACGTGACGATTCAAGGGGGGACTTGTTCCTGACCGAGTCGCCGTTCATGAACAAACAGCGTACTTCAGTGCGGATTTGCCACCCGATAAGCGGATCTGGGAGCTTGGCATTCTCACCAGCTTCGAGAGCGACATCGAGCGGTTGACACTTGAGGGTAAGCCTTTGATCCCTGACGACGCATGGTAGATACTAACATATACAGATAACTGTCGTGTCCAGTCGGTCCTCAAAGTGAAGCTATCCCATATTGGCGAACCTGAGCGGACTGGGACAAGAGACGCCCTATCGAGACTCCATCTGGCTCGAAAGCCCAAAATTCAGATCAAATTTGACCTTCGGGTAGAGGTCGGACTGGCCACCGTCGAAATTCAGTGCAGTATGATGACCAACTCAGTGTAACAGATCTCAACACTGACACATGACTAGCCGATAAGAAGATGTCAATTTGCAGCGAGCCCATAAGTATTGAGACAGGCCAAGCGTCTGAAAGCCAACCGCCCATCTGCCAACATGTTGTGCATGAATTAAGCTAGATGAAATTGGAAGTAGATTTTGATGTCGCCAAGTGCATAGGTTTGATCTGGACCCTGGTCAATGGAAGTTGTCTTCAAAAACAAGCGACGAGTCGACATCTATCATTAGGATACATTCACCTACGGCACATGTTGCGACCTAATCAACCATCTAATAGCCGCTTATTCTTTACCGAAGATAGCTCGGCGGAAAGTATGTAGCTAGAGACTGTTGTAGAATTCGTCTCACCAGACTGGGTAGAAGCTTATGGTGAAAAACAGAATATTGTGTCCACATTGTCTGTGTTAGCAGCCTGAAGTTGAACCTTATAGCTAGCAATCATCTACATATTAGTCTTACAAGATTTGCAGCAGGCCGCCTGATTTTCTAGGCCACGCGAGCCTTTTCATTCCGAAGTCCATCACGCTACACATCTAACATCACCATTGTAGGGGTCTCTCACACAGACGAAGATAGTATGTAAGACTATGTCCCAGTTAGAATTGGTCTTTCTGCTTTTGATGCCACTCACAAGATCGTGCCAAGCTACCCCAGCATATGCAGACTCGCTCTTCCCATAGTGCTCAAATCCAAGTCTCTGATAATACGGAACAAGACGGTCATACGTCAAGATAGATATACGATCCGCGGAATTGAGTGACTTCGTTCTTTCAATATAAACGCGCATAATGGCCTTGCCTAGCCCGGCCCTCTGGTAATCGGGAGCGACAGCAAGAGCGTGGAGAGCAATCGTTCTTCCATTCTTCTTGTGACCCACGGCATAGTCACCTTGGGGGTCTTCTTTCCAGTTGCGAGGGTAGTCCATGTCTTCATCTCTCACAGGTTTGTTGGTCGTTTTAGTAGAGATGACATGCGCGAGGAGCACATCGTCGCTGGATGTCGATTCCTCCACGAATGGGATGTCATGAGGAATGGGAGACGGCAAGCTGGCCCCAGCCCGAAGAAAGAGGCCAATGCATATCTCAGGACATACTGTCAAGCGATACTCAATCTAAGATCGAGGTTAGACATAAACCTCGGATCTGTTATGGATCTCACAACCTTTTGGCGAGTGGCGGCCTCGGCGGGAGGAAACGCGGCAGTTTCAACGGCCAGTGACCGCTCTAGGTCATTGATGTTGAGTTGTCGAGCATAGAGAGACATTTTGAAGATAGAGGTAAAAAGGTATTTGCTTGACTCGACGTCGATAGGAATTGACTTCACTATAAATATCTATCTAAGGATGAATCATGTTGAGAAACTTGGGCGCCAACGACAACGAGGCGGGGTTAGGTGGGGCTACATAGTTAAACCAAGGGCGCGCATTGAGAGTGACGAGTCTAAACTAGACTAGACTAACTTGGCTCTGTCTCCATTCTTACTTATCGTGAAGGCAATGGGTGCTATTTTCACTGTAGCTATCCTCAGGGCGCCCCTTATGCTCTGCAGGAAACTGCATCGACTAGTTGAGAAAAAAATTGACACGATACAGTCCAATCTCGTTATGTAATTCAATCCACAGCTAAGCTAGGTACATTTAGTGCATATATCGCCAGGTTACAGCCTTATCTCCCTTGGCGGAAAGTTCCTCCTCAGAGATCGTCTCATGTTCACCAGCTGCCATTCTCCTGTCACGGCTCTTGTTGATGCGGCTGTAGCTGAAGATCAAGATAAGAGCCGCAATTATACCTCCGCCAATGAAACCAAGTTCCAGAGCGTGACCTAAAATGTACCGAGGCCCATCCTTTTGTCGGTAGAAGTTTGACGCCATAGCCTAAGTTTGTTAATGAGAAGAGCCTTGCTACCGAAAACGCATTGTACTTACACCGCCGAGATTTCCAACTCCAATCTGAATGGCCATTCCAACACTGCGTTTGTAACTTCCCGACAGATTGTTGGCCAGCCAAGTGATAACTCCAGGGAACGCAGGATAGATGGCGCATGCTGCGATGAAGACACCGGCGTAGACGACCTTGGGGTTGTGGGTAGAGATACACCTGGAAAGGTTAGTATGAGCTGAAGCAATGTGATATTATGAGGAACTTGCATTGTAAAGCCAACAACCATGACGCAGAGGAAAGACACAATGAAGGGACTTCTCTTGCCAACTCGGTCTGATGTCCAAGCGACGATCACAGCTAGGATAGCTGCTGTGATGTAAATGGGAACAGTCATAAGCTGGGCCTTACTGGAACTGTAGCCAAGGTTTCGAATGATGGTGGGCAAGAAAAGACTGATACCATAGAGTGGGCAAACAATCTGTCAGAGTTAGCGTTACTCGCGTCCTAGCAGCTCACATATCTTGACTTACACCCCAGTAAACAAAGATGTTGACCCAAATCTGCCAATCCTTAAACGCCGCCCAGACATACTCCCACTTGAACTCGTCGGCCTGCGCAACACGAGACTGACTCTGCCCCGCAGCCTTCTGCTGGCCCTGATACTTGAGTCTGAACACGACGAAAGCGCGCTCCTCTTCGGTCAAGAAGCTTGCAGTTTCGGGGAAATCGTAAAGTGCCCAGAAGGCAAAGATGGCAACAAGAACGGTGACGATTCCCTCGAGGATGAAGATCCAGCGCCATCCTTCGAGGCCGCCGACACCGTCCATCTTTGCGATACCAAAGGCAAGAAGACCGCTGAATGCACCGGCGATGGAAGCTGCAGAGAAGAAGAGTGCCTGTCGGAATTGAATTTCGTGACGACAATACCACATTGTGAGGTAGTACTGAGAACACGTTAGTTTACCAGCAAAGATTGGAGAAGTGATGTAGACGTACAGCAACACCAGGAAAGAGACCGGCCTCGGTGACACCAAGAAAGATGCGCGCGATGAGAAGACCATGGTAATTTTGAACAATACCCATGAGTGTCATCACAATGCCCCATGCAATCATGATTGTGGGAAGCCAAACGCTTGGGCGGAGTTTCTTAAGGAGGAGATTTGACGGGACTTCGAAGGCGGCGTATGTGAAGAAGAAGACGGTGAGACACCAGTTGTATTGGTCCGGGCTCATTTTGAGATCTTCCTGAAGACCTTCGATCTTTGCGTTTCCGATGTTTCCTCCTGTAGTTGCATGTTTAGTTGGGCGCCATCAAGTGAGGGCTGTGGTGAGCTTACGGTCGAGAAAAGAGAGGAGGTAAAGAAGTGCGAGCATGGGGATCAATCGCATGTCCATCTGAGAGTCATTAGTGATAAGATGATAAATTTTGGTGTACAGAACAAACCTTGCGAAGAATCTTCTTCTCATCAAGATGAGAAAACGACTCGAGGGTTGTGCCAGGTGCCGTAGCCATAGCATCAATACGATCAACCTGCCCTCTACCAGCAGCCTCGGCCTCAAAGACCTCAGCCTTCTCATTTGGGGGAGTAGAATAAGAAGTCATGATGATAGCGCAGAATGTCTGTGTCTCTGTTTTAGAAATGGGCAGAAAAGATGGGACGATCAGCGAACTTAAGTATGTCGCGTCACCCTTGTCTTCCCCATGATTTCCCCGCAATGTCTAATGTTGCTGATCTTGAGTGATGAGATCGTAAGAGGCTTGTGAGGAACGCACGCGGTAGATGGAGACGGGGGAGGGACGGAATAGTGCCAACGGTGGAGGGCGGAAAACGCTTATCTGGAATAAGAAACTGAGAAACAGGTCATGGTTTGGAACCGGATCCGATGGTCGTGTCGAGTGAGCGAGTCATTCTTAAGAATGGTTCGATTGTGAGTTACGGATCTCAGATCAATCTACTACAACGGTGAGATGATGTCCTATTACTCTTCATCTGATATATATCTCTATTGCTATCCCCGACTTCTCGTGGTTTCAGCTTCCAGTCCTTCACTCAAAGACGGGTTTCTACAATGCAAAAACTTGTACGTCATAAACAAAGAGTGTCATGGCCTCGGTTCCGAAGATCCCTGTCAACACATGGCTCCCTTTTCTCGCAAGCGATCAGCGTTACCTAAGAGAATGTGGCGGCGCCCGTTACACACAAACCAGACCAACGAACAAAGAATTTCTCCAAAATTAAGCTTTCAACCGTAATTTCACCCTCTCCGCCTTTTACCAATCGAGCTCTAAAGAAACCATCTCCAAAGTGATGAAAATGTGACCATCAACCCGTCAAGGCGGGTCTAACCTTGAATGTCAACCCCAGACTAAAGCTGAACTGGGGGATCTGCATTACCCCGCATCATCTGATGAAAGACTTCCCTGTTCTCTCTTCCAAATAAAGTGGGCTCTTTTCATTCCCAACAAACATCATCCGGATCCGAAATTCACTCCTGAATCGCGAATTGCTACCACTGCAACGCTCACTCATAGTGGACCCGATATGCCAGCGGGTCTTGTTACACGTCGTACTCAGTTCTCCAGCTGCGATGAGTGTCGTAGATCGCGTGTGGCTTGTGACGCCCAGAGCAGCGAAGGGACTTCTTCGTGTACACGCTGTCGGAACCGTCACCATGCGTGTACCTTCAAAGTATGTGACTATCAAGGCAAATGGTTTTCAGCGACTAATGAAGTCTTTTGCAGTGGCTTCAAAATGCCAAGACAAACAGTGGAGGGACAAAGCGCAGGTCGCGTCGAGGGACGACACGGCCTACAAGCGACACATCGTCAACACGCGACAGTCGAGTCACGGATACATCCCGTGAGTCGGGTTTTGATCCAGGTCCTGCAAATGACTTAGACCATGATACCTACAGAGATAGCTCAACTGTGCCGGCAATGCCTGAGTCAGCATCTTTGCCATGGTGTCCAAGTCCGATAAGAAATTCAGAAGAGAGTGTCCACATGGAAAATGTCGACTCTAGATGGCTTGATACTCTGTACAGAGAAGGCTTCGAGGCGGTCTTTGGCTCTTGGATGGGAAGATATGCTTGCCCTTTCTTGTATGTACTAGCCAAACGTCTCCACCACTTGTACTTACATGAGCAGGTTCGGTCACAATCTAGCAGACAAATACGTCAGCATATCTGACCTCTGTCGCCATCTCGATGGGTGCATAGTAGATACTGGCGACAGTCAATTAGTCGATCGATGTCGAGATATTGAACAGTCTTTACAGAGCACCATTTCTGCGTTCGCGGCACGATGGCTCCCTGTTACATCTCCTGAGCCGAATTCCAACGAGGATCACTGCAGTCTTGTCCAGACTCTCTGGAGGCATGCTCGAAGGGACATGTTACGTGTCATCAACAGACCGTCTTACCGATCAATGCTGTCTCTGCTTCTGTTTGCCCTCACGCCGATACCTGAGGGTATTTCAGAGGAAGAGGAGACAGATGGGATTTCCGGTCAGGCTTGTGTTCATGCAGCCTTGCAGCAGATACAAACACTACGTGCACGTCAGAGAAATCTACAATTCAGCGGATCCAAAGTTTCTCCGTCTCTCAAGTCGCAAGCTATTGTCACAACACCAGAGTCAATCGAGACATCAGGCTTCATAAATGCCGAAAGTACTGTATACTGGGCAGCTCTAACATTTGATACCTCCGCATCTCTTACCCTCAATTGCCGCTCCCTTCTATCTTCAGGTCTCTTCGGCTTCGAATCTGAACTCCCATGGCGTCTCGTCAAAACTTGTGCCAAGATGTTCGACGAGAACGCCCGTCAGTGGAAGCAAGGTAGCTCAGACATGACAGATGAAAGGGCGAATCAAATCATTGCTGCTGGGGCCTCTTGGAAACTTCTTGGATGGAAAGTTACCGCCATATTCAAAGAAGCTCTGAGAGATGGCCATGAGGAGTCAGAGGTTCGGAGAGCATACCTGGCCGTAGTTGACTCTGTTAAACAATTTGGGATCATTTATCGTCCTCTTTTGGATGAATGTCATAAACGCATGCCTTTTCTTGGGCAGCAGACAAAGCTTCGATGGTGTAAGTTCAAGGCAATATCCTGCAACAAAGAACTCTGCTGACTAACTCTGTAGTTTCTCTTATGCTTCACTACCATCTCAGCATTCTCATGCTGGTAGATATTATCGAAGCCACAGACCGTCAAGACCTCCTCCCAGATATAACCGACATATGCATCGATGCTGAAAACACGGTGATGAATACTCTAGCATTCGGTTTGCACAACACATTCACATTAAAGCGACCTCGCGATTCAATCGAGAGCGATGGTTTCAGTAGGAGACAAACGGTATTCACAGTACCGATCGTGTCTATTGATCCATATCCGCACCATGCCGTTGCTGGGGTACAGTTACTGAGGAAAGCCATTGACCGCGACTTTGGCATTGGAAAAATCACCGAAGAAACTTATCAGAGTTTACTGTCCACGTTGGAGAGGACGTTGAGGCATTTGCCGCAGAGCTCAAAGTCTGTGCAGGCAGCGATAGCAAAGTTCTCAACAACGGCTGATGAAAATAGTGTACATCCTAGTGTTTTAGTTTAAATACCATACGTTCCCATAGGCTGACTCAAAATGCAAGCCCTTTGTTTGAGTGATACCAACAGTTTACCATGTACGATTGCAGAAGGTGGTTGGGTTGAATGCACATACCGACGCCATGGACTTGGCGCTGTAGGTTTCCGCGATGCGGAATAAGTAATCAAGTTACCCCAACTCAAGCGAATTCAGCCACTGACCTCAGAGACAATTTTCGGTTTCGATTACCCTGATTTTGTCTCGGATCCGATGACGCTGGTGAGGTCGAAATGGAGTGGAGATGTTCGCCACTCACTAAGTTAGCTTCTGGGGTATCGTGGACCGGATCCGAAATGATGACGATCGTTTGCTGAGCAAGATCTACTGGAACGTCTATTTCCTTGCTTCTATTTCAACCTCTCCTCCTCAGTCGGATACATCCAAGCTCTCAAACCTCTTCATTTTCTTAATGTTGTCAATATGGTTCTTACAGTAACTCCTAGGACGTCGGTCACTTTGATCGGAGCGGGCACTCAAGGAAGACGCCTTGCATTCATGGTATGTATCGCCTCAACAATTATCTTATCCTTCATGAATTCCTTGCTAACAACCATATCTCAGTGGTCGAGTAGAGGAAACGATGTCCATCTGGTCGACGGCCAAGAAGCCCAACTTCAAGCCAGCATCGAAGCCATTGAGGAGTTTCGACAAAGTTCAAGCAACAGAAATGCTTTCTGGGGTAGAATCATAACTCATTCTCCCGAAAGCTTGCGCGAGGCTCTTCAAGCTGCTTGGTTGGTAGTCGAGGTAAGCAACTCAGATATTAAAAATGGCTCAAGGCTGACTGAAAAGTGTGTACCTGAGCAAATCGAGCTGAAGACGAAAGTCATCTCAGAGCTCGATTCACTAGCTCCACGAGATACTATCATTGCGTCAAACTCGAGCAGTTATTCCTGTTCGGAGATATTGAAGGGTCTTAATCTAAGAAACGAGAGTCGTTTTCTAAGCGCTCATTCTTGTAAGTGTTCAAAAGCTAGCAGAATACCTGTGCTAACAGAAAGGATGTAGACTGGCCACCTGAGACACCCGGTAAGAATCATACGTCAGGCGACTTGCAAAATATGTTGCTAACAAAGACTAGAAATCGAAATCATGGGCCATGAAACAACCAACCCTTCATACATCACATTGATGATGGAGCAATGCAAAGTCCATGGCTTCTCGCCATTTCATGTTAAGTCACCATCAATGGGATACATCTACAACAGGTAAGCTCTCCGAAAAACTCGCTTGCTATGGTGTCTAATTCAATCACATCAGAATATGGGCGGCTATCAAGAGAGAAGCCCTCCTTGCAGCTTCAGAAGGCGCTGCAACACCAGAAGAAATCGACGATATTTTCAAGGGAGTATTGAAAACACCCAAAGGGCCTTTTGAGCAGATGGATGTTGTTGGTTTGGATGTTGTGTTGGATATTGAGCAGCATTATGCCGATGCTAGGGGAAATATCCCAAGTGCACCCCGAGAATATCTACAGAAGTTTTTGGATGAAGGTAATCTAGGCGTTAAGAGCGGGCGAGGATTTTATGACTACGGGAAGTCTTAAATGGGTTAGGAGTTCAATAGACGTAAATCAAAGACTTCGATGTTTCCCAATATTAACAAAGTTGTACAAATGTATGCCAAGGAAGCATAACGCCGAGCCGGCCGCTTTTCCCGAGAACAAAGGAAACTAGGAAGTATTCCTCCAAGCAAACAAGCCGAAAAGCCCGCAATTCGCTATGTATAAGATGACATATATAGGGCCAGGGTGTCAAAGCCACGGCGGCTTGGTAACATTCGCTGAATGCAGGGGAAAGCCACAGGGGTAGCGAATACAACCCTGAAGGTTTTCGCGGGGAAAGGGTTGCATCAGCCCGTGATCTCTTTCAGGATGGTAAATGGCATGATGCACCAGAAACGCCGGGGTATGACAGCACGTGCCAAGAATCAGTTGGCAGTTCTCTTGACGATAAATGGTGTAGGGTTACAACCAGAACTGCAAATGGGAAAATGCCCCGGCAAGCGAGCTTATCAGGGGGAACGGAGTGAACCCGTGGGTCTGGAACTTGAACGAGCTTCGCTTGAACGCTTACCCGGTGCCAAGAGGCGGTTGCACGGTCATACCACTGTGCCCTGTTACTAAGTGCTTCTCCAAAGTTAGCTGTATGAGACCCAAGACCCCGTCTTTGGTGGTATTGATGTTACGGATATACGGATGAAGATCTCAGGGAAACGAGGATGAACTACTGGGGTCCTGACGTAACCCAGAAGAAGATCACAGATGGAACTCAATCGATAGCATTAAAGTCTATTTGTCTAATAATTAAAACGCTTAGCGGATGAAGACGGATACGTGCTATATACAAGATACCATTCTGCATTCATTTACAGGTAGACGTAGCAGAAAGGTCCAGAAAGCGTGCTCATCAGATCCTTGATCTGTCGCTCAGGTCCAACCCAGCCAATGTTAACATAATCATCAAGTGTAGTTTCAGCACTGGGAGGCATGTTGAGGAAAGTATTTGTGCCCTGGACGGCATTCTTGCCGTTAACACGCTCCTTGGGGTTAAGCATCTGCCAGATCCACCAGACACGGTCAATCATAGAGTGGTGCAGGTAGAAAGCAGGATCACCGGGAGAAGTGAAGACATCTCGACCAGGGTCACCACCGAGAGAGTAATGACCACCTCCATGAATACCAATGTCACCAGTGCCGGGAACACCCTGCATCTGCATCTGGAAGTCCAGAACAGTCTTGGGCTTAAGGATATTGTTCAGAATAGATGTAGCGTTAGCGAAGCGCTTGTTGACGGCGTCGCTGAGATCGCGCTTCAGGCAACGAGGATTGTAGTCCAGAGGGTTGGGGTTGGCAGCGACGCCACCGCCAGGAAGGTCAAGGGCAGCAGGGCCCAAATTGACCTTCATATCCTTGAAAGGACCAGACTTGACACAGCCGCCGCCAGAGCCAGCGGGAAGGTAGACGGGGGGAAGACCACTTGAGGCACCGAGGATGATATCGGGTTCGTTAGGGATGAATTCACCGTCACCAGAGAGGGACAGGTCACTACCATCGAAGACAGGAGACTTGTTGAGGCCGCTGAGGGCAGTAAGAGCCCAGTCCCAGTACTACCAGAGTGTTAATGAGAGTAGTTTAGTAGCATGGTGAGTGTACTTACAGGCTGAGTTCCCTTGTAGCCACACTCATTTCGAAGAGCCTCTTCATAGAGCCAAGTGAAGTATCGGTGCCATGTGAGGAAGTTACCAGTGTAGTGGATCATCTGAGTCTGGTTCAGATGAACAGCAACCCAGTCATCGAAACGCGTCTTGGCACCAGCGGCGAAAGACGCAGGAGACTTGGAAGGTTTGGACTGGAGACACTTGACAGCGTCGATGTAAGACTTCTTCTCCGTCTTTGAGAGAGTGCCCCTGTAGCAGATGTTAGAGAAAATGCTGTGTAGGAAAGACAGGGAGCTTACCATTCTCGTCGAACACGGACGTTGCTCCAGTTGCAGGTACTGGCACGCTTGGTCTTATCCCCAGCGAGGTCCTGGGCAGTCTCATATGCAGCAGTAGCGAGATCAGCGAGCTCATCGAGGTTGGTGACCTCGGGTGCAGAGGAGTCAACGGTGGTGGCTTGGGGGGCAGCCAAAACACCAGCGGCGTTGAGGGCCAGGAGGGAGATGAAACCAGCACGCATTATGGCAACCTTGACAAGAGAAAGAAGGGACGAAAGAAAGGGCAGGGATCTTCTTTGCAGCACCGGTGTTTGGCTTGAAGGACCAGTGAGTGAAGACTGTCTTGGATGCAGAAAGGTGATGAGCTATATACTACTGTATCATCCCCTTGGACATTTCCCCTTCTCCTGCATTTCAAGGTCAAGGATTACCACGCATAATCGTTCAGGGCCAGCCCATGGATCTTGACCTAGGGTCTATCAATTGGAGCGAGTACGCTTACATCTCTAACGGGAATATACCCCCGAGACGAAGGCAGGGTCGTTGACTAAAACCCTAGAACCAACGGTAGACGAGAACTTTTATGTGGGCTCCTAAAAGCCCGTCCCTTGTTGCCGAGGCGGAGGGGTTCGGTTCGTTCGGCCAGATAAGTTATAGCTTAGATCTAATCCGATTTAGGGACTCCTCAGCGGGTTTGCATGAGCATTGGAATTGCAGGGGTGAACCAACTACGCCACCGGACGATTCTTAATTCAGGGGAATAGAGTGCTTACGGTAGGTCTTCTCTCGCGAAATGCATGATTCTGCAGCTGAAGCCATGAACCAACGTTCTTGTCACATTCCAGAGCCCTGGATTTCAGGAGACTATGGGATGCTGGAGTAATAGCGTAGGTAGGCGCTAGATTGACGCTTTGGCGCCGGGAGAAACTAGGGTTGATGATCCGGAACAGTTCCGTGCTAAGACGAGTGGAGATTTGGGATCCATAACATCTCGGACACGAACATTGACATTCCCGTTAGTGACGGGACAAAGATTCGTGTTTTGACTACTTTTCTCCGGCGACTAGACTAGCATGACTAGTAAAAGATTGTTGCTGATCGTTATGTCGATCTCCCTCGCGAATCACTCGATGTCACCCAGATGTTTCACTTTGAGGAGAGATGTTAACCCACCCATTTTCGATCGCGGAGTTACATTCAAGTACATGATTAAATAGGCAAGATCACATAGTCGAGGTGCATATCACATATAGTACAATCAGGTCGAGATAACCTCGCTCACCTTGTCAGGTGGGCCGCCAAGACCTGTACCGCATTGGTCGCTACGGATATTACTCGACCTTCTCTATTAGCCTCGGCTATAACCTGAATGCAGAACAAGAGCGAGAACTGAGCGTTTCATAAGTCCTTTATCCAGAGGACCTGCAGATGTATTAATCCAATCCTGGTAAGGCCAATTACCACCAGCCAGGGTCAGACTCCCCGTTAGGGAACTCGTATGATACACCTGAACGTCGGAGTCACAGTGGCAATACAAGGGTCGTCTTTAGATCAAAAAGATGTGAAGAATCTTTGATTAAACTTGGTAGTTCAGCCGCGTCAAAGCAATGACAGATGGCTTCTAGTGGACTCGCAGCCGCCGTAATATGCATAATCTTCCACTTGATTTCCTGGTCAGTGGAAATTTTGTGTTCTAGCTCGTAAAACACCCTGTCGAAAACGTGGTGCACACGACGTAAAGGATCGATAGAAGACCCCCTGGCTGCCCCCTCTCTCGTGCGTGTTTCTTTTCTTATTATCCTGCCCCTTCTCCATCGTCCCAAGTTCTTGGGTCTTTGTACATCCTTCCCTCGGCCACCATGGATCCTCAGGTTCAGCTCCCTTCTAATCCCGACGAGAATGGAGCGGTCGATATTCTTGCTTCTACGGTTCTGGTGATTACTCTGGCGACTATTGTTGTTTTGGCTCGCGTTTATGTGCGGTTGTTTATGATTCGCAACATTGGTTGGGATGTAAGTTGCATCAATGCCTCATCTCGTTTATCTCCCTTTTTTACTCCCACTGCTCCTGTGCCAAGCCCTGAATCTTTCTAATCGTCTGCGCCTAGGATGCCTTCATGATATTCACCATCGCATTATCCTGGGCAGGTCAAGGCGTAATCTTCGCACAGCTTGCTTACGGTGGTGGAAAGCACATTGGCGATGTTGACCCAGATGTCTACATGACAGGAATGAAGTTGAACTTCATAAGTCAGCCAATCTTCTTGATAGCAATCTGCATAGTCAAACTGTCCGTCGGGTGCGCCCTCCTTCGAATTGCGTCCACCAAGTTCTACAAATGGTTGATTCTGTCTATTATGATCTTCATGTCAATCTACACGATTGGATGTTTCTTTGTAAGTCATGCATCTACGATGACGTTCAGTTCGGACGACTAATATTCTCTACTGTAGACTGTCATCTTTCAATGTACAGACATCCGTGTCCTCTGGGATCCAACCGTACCGTCGAAATGCTGGTCACAAAAGACATTACAATCACTCTCGTACACGAACTCCGCGTTTAATATCTTGACTGATCTCCTCTTCGCTATTATTATCCCAACACCCATGCTTTGGAGACTCAACGTGCACTTCCGTACACGGGTAACCCTTATTGGCATTCTTGGTCTTGGTGTCTTTGCCTGCGCAGCTGCCTTTACCAAGCTTGGATACGTCACCAATTACGGCAAACTTGGTGACTGGCTATGGGACTCTCGCAACATCACAATCTGGACCAGTGTTGAGCTCAACGTCGGTATCATCGCAGGCAGTCTACCCTGTCTGCGGCCGTTGTTCCGAAGCTTCCTTGGCAGCACCTATGGCAAGAACTCCAAGAAGACACCAACAACAGGCAACACGAATTATGGTCGTGGTACTCTGAGAAGTGCTACAATGCGCAGTGGTAAGAACTGGCATGTCTTGTCCAGTGGAAAAAGGGGCGATGATGAGACCAGTAGTCAAAAGGCAATCAACATTGGTCAACAGGAGTATGAGCTTCGAGATAGGATAGCCAGCCCTTCTGGAGTGATGAACAAGACGACAGTGCAGACTGAGATTGAGGGGAGGTCGAGTGATGAGAGTGGTGGCAATGCAGCATACAGGGGCCAGTTTCATAGTGGTATCACAAAGACTATGATAACGACAGTCGAAGTTACCAAGACGGACACTTCATCGACTCAATGATTTACTATTTCTTATTTTCTATAACCTTAACTTAATTAGATGCATAACTAGCGATAATATCAAATCATGATTCTTCAATAGCGAATGGTAATCCCATGCCAATGCAGGTATGTTCATAAGGCCTTCAGTATCCACAAATTGTAAATAGAAACACCTTATTCACTTAGAATATTTCTTTAGTTTGAGGAGACACAACGTTTACCAAAATTAACAAGCCTCGTTTGGAATTTTACTAAAAGATTATTCCTGTCTGTCAAACTGAGTGAAACAGAAGTTCGATTTGACAAGCCTGGAAGGTCGTGAGAGCTTTAAACTTCGAAATTCTAGAATATGTCACTCTTGAAGCCTCATCTTGTCTCCGTCGATGTGTTTTATTAGGGCTCTATTCTAATTGATGCAGTGATAATTTGCTAAGGCCGTTGAAGACTATTCTAAGCCAACTGCGTCTGCTTTACCTTTACCTTTAAGCAACCTCCCTATCCTCCCCCTTGTTGTTGACTTTCCTTCTTCCTCCTCCACCAAAGTTGGCATAGTCGATTTCAAACCCCGCCTAAAATCGGAGCTCTCCAGTGCCTGGAAATAATCATCCCACGAGAGTTCCTCGTCCTCCCAATGTTGGATGAGGTCATGTAATCCCAACCCCGGCGTTGAAGCTGGCTGGTCTTTACTGCTGAGCGCTGCTGCTTTGAACCTTTGAAGTGAGCTTGAGCCTGACACTTGAGAAGAGCGTGAAGACCGAGACGCCAAGGATCTGGCGATAGTAGGGTTCCCATTCAAAGCATTCAAGTATATGTGATGGGAAGATAGAGATGTTCTCAAATAAGATGAAACACTAGAAGAACCGAAAGACGGCAGATATCGGCCCCCTTCGACATATATGATAGTATCTCTCTGGTTGGGAGAGGCTAATTGCTCGCGCTGCTGTATGAGCCAGCCCAGAAACTCATTATCAGTAGATGCACGTCGAATTTTGCTGAAATTTGATTTTAAAGCTACCACCTCCTTCAGTGGAGCAGAAGTAGGAGTTGCTGAGCGGCTGCTTCTGGTGTCCAAGACTGATTTGAGTGCTTCCATTTGATAAGTCTGAACTCCTCTAGCGAGGTCATCATTGTGAGCGGCTGGCGGAAACCATGAGTAATGCTCAACAAATTGTGTTACAAACTCTCATTTGACATGATCTGGTGTGAATAAGCTATCATAAAGGATCGCTTAAATAATTTCACAACAAAGTGGATTTTCTAAGGACTGATGTTTCAGTGAACTATATTTGGGTTCAGAGAAACGCAGCGAACTTTGAGCGATGATCCTACTCACGATCATCAAGAAGTGCGTCGCTGATATTGTAGGAAGCCTTTGACCCCAAGGGAGAGGGCATTCCCGTTTCGGTTGTATCTGCTTCCAAAAGTAGGTAAATAGGAAGCTGGAATACGTCCAAAGACAGAGTGGGCTTTTTTAAAGAGTCAAATCGCTCATGTCAGTCGGCTTCATCCCCTTGAGTTTCTCTTTATATAGCCTGGGGAGGGCTGGAGACCACTCAGCGTGCGCCAACAGTTGGCAAGACAACGCTCCATATCCGATGCGAACAATTCTTTATCCCATTGGAGTGAATTCAACAAGCTCTCTGGAATATCGTCATCTTTCTTTCCTTGAAGACGGAGCAATGTCCAAAGGTCTATCGATTCTGTACCAAGTGGGTCGAAAGCCTTTGTAAAGTCTCTGGCTTTATCAAGATGTTTCTGTACTAGACTGGTATCTCCGCTTGTATGCGCATAGATCTGCGC
Source organism: Fusarium oxysporum Fo47 (assembly GCF_013085055.1). Lineage (NCBI taxonomy): Eukaryota > Fungi > Ascomycota > Sordariomycetes > Hypocreales > Nectriaceae > Fusarium > Fusarium oxysporum. Next base: position 1,114,658 of record NC_072841.1, on the reverse strand, counting down.
AAGGTGGCGATGGGATAGGAAGGATTGCATGGGACACATCTCATCCTCATTGGACGGGCAAGGGTTAGGTTCCTCTCCAATCAGACGATCATTGTTCATCTTGAGCTCAGACTCCATCATCACCCTCACGATCTCACAGGTTCTTCGTTTTTTTGGCAGTCCTTGCCATGTCGAGCATCCTGGCGCGTCACTGTTTGGCCGAAGGCGCTTTGTATTGACAAGGAATCGAGATCTTGCAGTAGTAGCTGAAAGCTTTGGTGCAGCGATAACAACAAGATAGATATTCTGCCGACAGCTTGTCATCGTACATATACGGGCAGCGTGGACTCGATTCTATGGCCGATGGGGTAAACGTGAAGTCGCTGTCAGTAGCGAAATTCAGTTGCGCGTAGGATGGGCTTTCTGCAGTGTTGTCGCCTGACTCGCTTCTGGGTTTCGGTCGCTTCAGTAGGCGGCGAGGAAGAGGTGAAGATGTCCCATGGGCTGTGATATCACTCCTGCGACTGCTGGAGCTTGCGCCACTTCTTGGACGTTTGCTTGACTCATTTGTAAGTATGAGCCCTTGGTCCGTAGAGCCATCCACGGTGGTCGTACAGGATGGCTCGTTACTGGCAGCTTCGCTAGGCGTGCTTTGGCTGGCCGTCTCATTCGGCGATCGTTGGATAGAGCGGCCTCCTCGGGGCTGCTTGTTGAAACCCCAACGTCTCGTTGCTTTGAGAACTGATCTTTGCTACGCACAGCAATGTCAGCAGAGACATTATATGGAGAGCGATATACTCACGATATGGTGAAACTCAGATTTGTTTGTAGGTAGTTGATTACTTGGTCGCGAGTCCAATTTTGGGTCCAGTATAGATCGCCAATCAGCTCTTCGTGCTCGTCCACTGCTTTGTCTGACAGTCTAGCAGCTCGGGGAGCAGGTTCTGGGGCAAAGACTATTTCTCGCGGAGCCATTAGTCGTTGTGGAACTATGCAAATAAACTAGAAGTCTGGTAAGGGGTACCCGCAGCGACTGGCTCTTGACTGACACAAGTTTAAAGTTACACTGCGCATCCGAATATAAAGAAACACGCAAGGGCAAACTGAGCATACGGTCTTCCATTCTTGATTCTATCCTCTTGCCTCAACAAAAAAGCAATCAACACGTCATGCTCTGCTAGTATCAGGTCAGATTCGAGTAACCCTTGTCTTGGGTCGTCAATTGGACAAGAGGTGATGACATTGTTACTCTTTCAACCCACAAACTAAACTAGGCCAAATATGGTAACTCCAAACCTTTATATGAAATTTTCTGCTAATCGCTGAGGACGTTTCCAAGCCATATTCACTTACAATGCCAACGGCTCGTCTCACTCAATGACAGCTGGCCAAAGTGGCAAGTCGCACACCATGCCTTGTCGGGTAATTCCAATGAATTATTGTGGCTACTTCGGCAGCCTTATTTTTCCCTGCAGCTAACTCCCGATATTCAGGGGAAACTCCTCGTAATCTGATAACTCAGGTCAATCTGCTGGAAAGGCTACTGCCACTCTGTTACACATTTCGTCTCAAGTTCCGGGAATTGAACGTTTGGAACTTCCCGATCTAGATAAAACAAACTACCAAATATCATATGGGTGTCATCCTGCTGGTGCTTGAGTGAGACAGAGGCTGTGATGACACTGATGAGGCGGCCTGGTTTTGGGGCAATCTGTCAATCATCAATAGATCTGTTTGCCACATGATTAAGAAAGTTTGGCTTTTCCAGAATTAGCAATGCCAAAGATTACGATAGGTTTCTGAGCAGCGTTAGGGCTGTTGTGTGGCTTCATAACCAAGCATAGCAGAGATAGGCCTATAATCTAGAGAGTAGCTTCATGGCAGGATGATTTCAATTGTTCACTATATAGGATGTTGATCATGGTGACAAGCTTGAATACAACTCTGAAATTGTCCTCTGCTGCTTAAATCATTAAAACTACGAGTTTCTTATCAAATATACCTCTTTGATTGCACCTTTTGTTTCAATATGGCTCTGGATCCCGTCAAGCACAAGGATAAAAAAGATCAGAATATTCTGGTTGCCCACGCTGGTGCATGGACTCAAGATGCCAGCTCCTCTCCTTCGAAAAGCGTGGTATGTCTAAGTACTCTCATACCCAAGCCTCCTACTGACTGCGAAGATTTCTAAGGTCGAGGAAAGGGTCGAGGCATCTAAGAAAAACTCTGGGAATAAGAATTGAGAGATTCAATTACAGAGAATCATGTTCCGGAATGCCTGTAGTTACGCTTTTACTCGGGATGATATTCAAAACTTATGGAGGCTTCGTGTCTGCTTTGTTGAAAGTTTACGAGATGTAGATACAAGAGCTCTACACAGCATCAATCTCGTAAACGAAGATAAATTATATATCAGAATGCTTCTACTTCTAGTAAGACACGAATACTCTTATAAATTCTTAGTAGTCATCTACTTTCAGGCATGAAGAATCAGGACACAGCTTGGAATGTCTCCAGCAACTAAAGGATCGTTGTTGAGTGATGAAAAGGCATGTTGGGTGACAACACAAGGACTAAAAACTAGAACAACCTGGGTGTACCTATACTAAGTCTCTACAAATAAAAAACAGCGAGCCTATATTTATTTATCTTACACTATCGTTCCAAAGCACGAGGACCTTGGCAGCTTACGCACTTCAATGTTGGAGCTGATTGATGAGTACGTTCCCATCTACCCTGCACTGTATGGAACGACCATCAGAGAATTAACTATAAATGTATGCCATTCTTTCGAGAAGTATCATATACTGAATACTCCGTACTATTCTTAGGAATACCAATCTACATCTTATCAATATCAATTAGAATTCCTTCTCCTATCATCACCTCATCCTCTCCTTTTCAACCCCCCTTTCCACCCATGATCCGATTCTAGAACAAGGGTGTCCCGCTATCTCGCAGCCTTATCTGCCGAGAAATACGGGACAATGGAACCTAAAAATACGCCTCATGCCAGTTTTCCTAAGCTATTGCTTACCGCTTTTGGTCTAGCCCATCATTTGATCAATTTCCCCCGCAACGCGGAGGCGGAGGGCTCATTACCCGCTAATTGGGCGCCCGTCGCGAGTAAGTTACCAACCAACGCGCGATAAGACAAACGTTCAGCTTTTTATATCTGGTCTGGGGTAATAGCTTAAACCTCATCTCTGTTCCCTTTCGTCTTAGTCTACCGTAATTGACAGTAGCAAGTATGGCGAGCGATGCACCGGTCCAGGAGGGTCACCTCCAGAAGAGGTTCTCAAAGATCACTATGATCGGCATGGCTTTTGCCATTCTCAAGTAAGAAGTCCCATCTCGTCACATGAAAGTCGCTAATTGAGTGCAGTACATGGATTTCTCTTGCTGGATCAATAGGTCTAGTAATGCCATCGGGCGGCTCTGTTAGTTTCGTTTATGGCTTTATTTTCTGCGTTCTTTGCAATATTTGCTTGGCTGCAAGTGTTGGAGAATTGGCGTCTCTATATCCTACAGCTGGAGGACAGTATCACTATTCATTTGCTCTTTCTTCAAAGAAATGGAAGGGTATCAACGTGAGATATACTAATACTACTTTTTATGCATATCGCTAATTGTAACAGAGCTTCCTCGTAGGATGGACAAATATTGCGGGCTGGTTGACTCTCAACACAACTGCAGCCTACTTCGGAGGTAGGTATTTATGATCATTGAGAAAACAATTGCTCACATGTCACAGCTCGATTTCTGGCTGCTGCAGCTGTCGTTGGCTCTGGAGGTAGCTACGAAATCACCCAATGGGGCACGTACTTGATGTTCGTCGCTGTGTCTATTGTTGGCGTGTTCTTGAACATCTTTGCCTATCCTATTCTAAACCGATGGAACGAGGGCGCTTGTAAGCCGAGCCACGGACAAACCGCTATCTGAACTGACCCTCCTTAGTGTACTGGTCTTTGCTCAGCGTCATCGTGATCAGCATCGTCCTTCTCGCTACCTCTCCGAAGACCGACGCCCAGTTCGTCTTTACCAACTTCTCCAATACCACTGGATGGAGTGATGGCACGGCTTGGATGCTTGGACTGCTACAGTCAGCTCTGAGCTTCATTGGGTAAGTACTAAGTAATGCACTGTTTTCTACCAAGCATAGCTAACACGCTGCAGCTGGGATGCCGTGGCACACATGACCGAAGAAATGCCTCGACCGTCCAAGGATGCCCCACAAGCTATGGTTGCTGCAGTCCTCGTTGGAGGCACGACGTAAGTTCTGACAGGTCCCTTCCAGAATCTCTATCTAACTGTCCTCAGCGGAATTTTCTTCATCATCGTCATGCTATTTTGCTTCGTCGATCTTGATCTGCTCCTTGCATCGCCTACACAGAGCCCCCTTACCGAGATGATACTGCAAGCGACTAACAGCCGAGCTGCTGCAACCGTACTCACTGTTGCTGTTGCCTTGTGTTTCGTCAACGGTGCCAATGGCTGTGTTACTTCTGGCAGTCGTCTTATCTGGGCCATGGCACGAGATGGTGGTACTCCCTTTTCCAGATAGTAAGCATAATCTTAGCCCTCTACCGAACATAGCTAACATGGTGAAGTCTCTCGCATCTTCATCCTAAGCTTAACGTTCCTGTTCGGGCTATTGTCGTGCAGGCTGTTTTCAACCTTCTCTTTGGACTTCTTTATCTGGGTAAGTTTCTTTCCTGCACCATTTGCTTCTTACCACTAATGTGCCCAAAGGCCCCGAGGTTGCTTTCAATGCTTATATCGCAAGCTGCACACTATTCCTCAACCTCTCGTATGCAGCACCTGTGCTTATCCTTCTGATTCGAGGCCGACAAATGGTGCTTTCGCAGCCTCCTGAGTTTTCTCTCGGTCGCGTTAAAGGCTACATCGCGAACTACACTGCAGTTATCTTTGTTGCTGTCACTTCTGTAGTAAGTTCTCCCACGATGACAAAGTTTAAGATCGCTTTGACTGATGCTGATATTTCTTAAACAGTTCTTTTGCTTCCCCCCTGCAATTCCCATCAACGTATCAACCATGAGTAAGTCAATCTGGCCAACAAGCAAAGTCGGAAGCTAACAGATTTAGACTACGTGACAGCTGTATTGGGAATTTTCATTGTCTTCGTAACAGTTCTTTGGTTGGGAAAGAGAAAATCTTACGAGGGACCCAAGCTTGAGTGCATTCTGGGGGAAGAATTGCCCGTGACAGATACAGTGTCACAGAGGGGCCCTAAAGAAATTTCCTCCAGCTCAACCTCGAAGCACGATGAATAATCGTACTCCGTGGGATTACTGTATAGCGATGCTAGGATGTTGGGTAGCGATCTGATGTATTGGCATTGGTTTAGTTAAGGAGCGTGGGATTTTGTCATTCTATTAAAAGCTGTATCTTGCTCGAGGCTATTGCGACATGGGCAGACTGTAATACTTTACCAATTTATTTTTGAGATGTGACATGACCGCTGCCGTCGACCTGACCTTTAATGATGTGCATGTAACAAGAGCACCCTTGATCTTTAGGGCAGTAATTTTTAGCAATCTTGCCAGAGGGTGATTGCTTCCATAGAGAATTTGACTTCTTCTCTGGTTGCCTGCTTGGTACAGGCGAAAGGGGTTGAGACGCAACTGATATTAACGCACTAAGTATCGAGTATTACATCCTATAGCCTTGCGACCGTGTTCTTTAGGTAGCCATAATGCCAATCCTCCCTGGCCAAGTCCTGTCGGATCTGGTAATTACGTTCCGCAATATCCACCGTCCTCATATCGACATCCAAGATACGCATAGCCACCTCGCCATCGGTAAAGCTCCCAGGCACTGTTCCAACAATAGGTAGTGTAACTTGACTGCAGCCAAAGAAGCCCTCTGCCGCCGGTCCACCAGCATTGCAATAAATAACAGCGGCGGTGTTCTCGAATGCCCTGGTTACCAGGGCAGACTGGATGAACATCCTCTCGCAGTCGGCGTTATATGCAAGACCATCTTTGCACATATCAAGCGCCGTCCAGTACGAAGGAATTATAATGATCTTGGCGCCCGCGAGAACGAGCTGTCTGAAGGCTTCTGGGAAGGCAAGATCCCAGCAGACGAGGATACCGACTCGGCCGAGAGGGGTGTCGATGACTTGGTGGGGATTGGGGGCAGCGTAATCATCTTTGGATATATTTCTAGCATGATCGACAAAGGATGTTAACGTATGTCGCTCTGGTATCCAGAGGTTGGTCTTTGTGTAAGTGCCAAGGAGGTTTCCGTTGTGGTCGATGAAGTCCGACGTATTCAACAACGTGGGTCGGGCACCAGCATTTTGTTGGTCATCAGGTTTAGGGGCCTGGGAAACAAATGTGCCAGCACAAATATTGATATGAAGCTCGGCGGCGAGGTCTTGGTATTTCTTTCGATATTTACCAGCGTCCTCCGGGGAGAGTGCGAAAGATGGCTCTTCGGGGACCCATCCTGTAAGATGGTATTCTGGCAGTACCGCTAGTGCAGCACCCTGGTCAGCAGCGATATGGATCTGCTCGGCAGCATGTGCAAAGTTATGTTCAGCATCAAGGGGCTATTGAACATGTAAGTGTCAGTCACATAAAAGAATTGTATGTTGGTCGCTGACCTTTGGCTTCATCTGTACGAGAGCCACCTTGAAAGAAGAACTTGGTATAGTAACAGCCATGATTGATAAGAATTCGATGCTGGAGAAACATCAAAGCGTGGGCTCCCTTCGCAAAACATAGGTGAAGTGAAACCCGGGCCCCTCGGCAAACATGTCTTCAGATAACCAAGGCCAGGTGACAGTAGCCGTGATCCTGTGCCGTAGCCATAGCATAGCATTTGCTTAGGACTTCCGTTTATGGTATTGATTTCCTTCTCTAATTTGTACCGAGTTTGGTAAGGATTGGTGGAGCATCGTGAGTCTCGGGAACGATATGCGATGGCGATTTCCTTGGGAATATTATCCATTGCTTCGGATCGGATATGAAGTGAGCTGGAAAAGATAAGAGAAGGAATTCTCGAGCAGTGAATGTACGATTTTAGTAATATTATGATGAGACAGGTTTGCTTAGGAAAGCCGGGATGTCTTGGAGACTTAGGGGACGGATATATCTAGGCTGAGTTCCACTTTAGAACTAGTAGTTCATCACGAAACATATATGCTTTTTGATTGTCCTCTGGGTCGCCGAACCAACCCATAACTCATAGACAGCATTATTAGGAATTAGTTCATAGCATTATAGTACACAATGGTTTACACGCTGGAATGTTACCTCGAGGCTGAAGCCGAGTCCCATATCCGGACACTAGTATCGTCACGTGATGACAGCCCCTCATAACTCCACATCACTCCATCTATCTGCACCTTGCCATCTCCACTCGTCAACGCGGATACATCCAAACGGGTCGTCATGCTGTCCTCATCATACGCACCAGCACCAAAAACAATCACCAGATCACGTACTGGCTGTGCCGTTTGCAAATCCAAGAGAGTATGGCTACCCCTCCCGCTCATCCGAACCTTGCCTGACCCCTAAATAGCTCAAATGCGATGAATCCAAGCCTGCGTGTTCGCGCTGTGTGAGACTAGGTATCCCATGTCCTGGGTATCAAAAGCCGCTGCGATGGAAAGCTGGATCCAAGTCTCCGAAGGATGTTGCGGAAACCCCTAGGAGCGATGTCACTGCTGAGCCGCAGCCGAGCTCGGCATATGTGCCTTATCAGACTCAGCCGGCCGAGCAGTTTGTTAACAATTTCTATGACCCGGAACTTATGGATCAACTCAACGACGCTATGAATCCCGAATGTGTCGATACACAAGGCCAGGGAACGCTAGATACAGCTTTGCCTCTCATGCAATTCCCGGATGACGTGTTGCAGCTATATCCGGAACAGGCGCTTGGACAGACACCTGATACCATAGGTCAAGGGTCTACCGATGAGAGACTTTGGCCTGTCGCTACCATTAGTCCAACACAGCCGATTCCGCCAGCACGAGCGACCTCACAAGCCTTGACTAGGCAGGAGCCTCAAAACCAAACCATCGAGACTGTTGGTGAGATGCCTTTGGCGCATGCCCTCCAGGACTATTCGTCTGTTTTGGTAGAGTACTACTTTAAAGAGGTTTGTGGAATGATGTCTTGCTATGACAGCCCGATGAACCCGTACCGAACTACCATCTCGAATATGTGGTCTGGATCTCAATCACTTTACTACATCACGCAAAGCATGGCAGCTGCTTGTCTATCTGAAGTATCACCAAATTTCGCACCAGTCGGTCGCCAACTTAGGGGCCAAGCCATGATCTGCCTATCTCGAGAAGCCAAGATCGCTCAACTTGAGACCTCATCTCTGTTAGCCTTGGTCATGTTGGGGATGAGTCTTTCATGGCATGATCCCAGTAGTCTTGGCCAGCTGCAATTCGATGTTCTATCCCGAATGGTTCAGTCCGCTGAAGCACGCGGCGACGCCCTAGCAGTCGCCGACAAGAAGAAGGAATTCTTCTTCTACAACTCTCTTGTTTACTGGAAAATGCTGCTTTCCTTCGTCACAGACGTGGATCCAAGCACAAGACATGCTCAACCTCAACCAGCACCTCCAGAATGTCTTGATTTGCAGGAACCACGCATGCCTCATCCGCAGACAGGAATTGGCATCGAAGTTCAAGAACTCGTCGCCAAAGTGGGAAGTCTTGTACGAAAGGAACGCAAGAGGATTCGTTCACGGCGGTTTGTTTCTCAGGAGGATATCCAGCGTGCTCAAGAAGCTATGCTTGCCTCGGAACAGCTGCATTCTGAGTTGTGCGCAATTCGGCTACCGACAGAGAACGACATTGTCGATGCTGGCGACGACATGACTCCGGCAAACCATCTGGTCAGTATTGCTGAAGCTTATAGATGTACGGGCTTGCTTCAGCTGTATCGCAACTTTCCCGATCTTCTAGTACCTTACGTACAATCTGGAAGCCCAAATAACCAAGCCTTTCAGTCAGGGTCTCCAGATGCTGCGAATAACTACCCAGATGATAGAACCTTGGCAGATACGTGGCTGACGTGTCTAGCTCTTCACGTGTTGGACCTGGTCAAGGATATCCCAACAACATCTAGAAGCCGTTCTATTCAACCACTGCTGTTCGTGAGTATCTGCAGCGAGATGTCTTTGAATAGATCATACTGCGGGATCTCGAATTTACAACAACCTCCCGTGGCAAGCATCGCGACCAGCACAAAGTTTAGAGTGCCTCTGGCTGGTCTTGATGTTTTGCAAGCAAGAAAAACGATCATTTCACGTCTTTCTGCTTTTGAAAATATCTTAGCGGCAAAGCCTATTCGCCAAATGTTGACGCTTGTCAAAAAGACGTGGTCTTGCATGGATGAGGAGAAACAGGATGTGTATTGGATGGATGTTATGATGGAGAATGGCTACGAGACTTTGATGGGATAGGATCTGCAAATTGCGATTAGTTGTAACTTACATAATGATGATGTTTCGGGCTAATAGAGGCGCGACGGTATTATATCTGGGAACTTTGTTTATATCCAGAGCCGTAATTGTAGTTGTTGATCGCGTGCGAGAAAATTAATGTCAGCGATGTCGTATTACGAGTGTCATTCACGTGGATCTACATACCCGCAACCTTAACTTATTAGTTAACCTTAGATGTAGCTCAAACTCTACAACGCGCCTCACGACACATCGTACTCGAATCAGTCATTCGCAAACGTCTAGTCTTCAAATCTAGACCCGTGAGAGTTTTCGCCACAGAAATCATATCCCATACGACTATGCTGTTCGTAGGTAAAGAGTCGCAACATCAGTATCCCACCAGCACCATCTCATCGTCGTAAACAATGCAGCGAATCACGCAGAGGCAGTGGGATGAAAGGGATCAATAGTCCTGAGGGATTTAGACCCTGCAGTAAGTTACTATTATAGATTCATTACTAACCATGATCTGTTGGTATCCACTTATCTGTTTGGGGGGAAGCACCCGCTGGGCTTAGCCATTTACAGGCGATGCAGCCGCCGGAATCACCACGATCTCCCATAGTCCCTGCACCATGGAATCCGGCCTTCTGACCCTCTTTGGACATGGAATATTACAGTGGTCTTCTAGCCGAACTCTCCGCTGGAAGACCCCCATGTTAGCTTGTGGTGCAGGGACCATCGAGTAATGTACTTATACCAATCTTACGTCGCTCACGTCAGGCTCTCAATTGAAGGGGATCACCATCATCGACATCTTCAATCATGGCTCGTGGTCTTCTCACTCTTTGCGTTAGCGCGCTTCTCGCTACGGCGAGCGCTGTAAAGCCCGTCGTCAAGCCTGCGGATGTAGTCTTCGTCAATGGCGAGATCTACACCATGTGTCCGTCCAACGGACATGCATCGGCTCTCGCTGTGCGCGGCGGAAAGATTGAGTACGTTGGCAGCAAGAAATCTGCCGACAAGTACATTGGCAAGAACACAAAGGTCATTGATCTCAAGGGAAAGATGGCCATGCCTGGTCTTGTCGACTCGCACATGCACGTTCTCTCTGGTGGTCTGTTTCTTCTCAAGTGCGATTTGAGCTACCAGACGCTGCCAATTGAGGATGTTATAGAGCATATCCAGGGCTGCATTGATGGCGAGACTGATAAGACGGATGATGACTGGCTTGAGGTTGTTAATATGGACTATGCTGGTCTTGTTGAGAAGAGCGGAAATGTTGGAAAGAAGCAGCTTGACAAGCTCAACACCAAGCGACCCATCATCATCCGATCCAGCGACTACCATACCGTTCTCGCCAATTCACGCGCCCTCGAGCTCTCCGACATCGACTCAAGCACCAAGGACCCCTCCGATGGCAAGATTGTTCGTCTTCCTGGTAGCCAAGAGCCCTCGGGTGCTCTCTCAGATGGCGCCTCTGCCCTCCTCGCTGGTCCTCCTCCTCCCACCGCCGAGGAGAACGTCCAGGCTGGTCGCGCTGCTCTCAAGCTTCTTCGCGAGGCTGGTATTACCACCTTCCAGGAAGCCGCTGCTGGTGAAGAACATCACACCCTCTTCAGCACCATCAAGGCTGAGGATGGTCTCTCTGCGCGCGCGTACTTTGACTACCGCATTGAAGCGCCCAAGTCAATTGACGGTGTTCCCGCGCTCGTCAACAACGTTGTCAAGAAGCTGACTCCTTGGCACGATAATAAGGCCATTGGTCCCAAGCCCACACTCAAGTGGCAAGCGATCAAAGCCTTCATCGACGGTGTCATCACTTACCCTGCCAACACCGCTGCTCTGATTGATCCGTACTGGGCACCCGTCAACAGCTCCGACCTCGACGGCAAATGGGCCCCCGATAAGAAGTCCCTCAATGACCCCTACTGGAATCCTGCTATTCTCACCAAGACCCTCGAGCTTCTCTTCCTTGCTGGTTTCGATGCTCAATTGCACGTCGACGGTGATCTTGCCGTCCGTGTTGGTCTCAATGCTGCTGAGTCGTTCCGCAAGAAGTACCCCCGCAAGGATTTCCGGCTCGGCCTCGCTCACGATGAATTGTCGCATGAGAAGGACTGGCCTCGCTTTGCTAAGCTCAAGGTCGATCCCATCGTCAGTTACCAGTGGGCGCAGCTTAGTTCATTCTACATCCCCAACACGTTCAAGTCGCTCGCCGACTACCGAAAGGACAATCTTCAGGCTTGGGCTGAGATTGAGAAGGCGGGTCGACCTCTTGTTTATGGAAGCGATTGGCCTGTAAGTATCGCCATTTTTCCACGTCTGGGACATGTCTAACAGAAACAGATTGATCCTCTTGATGAGTTCCTTGCACTCAAGGTCGCTGTCACCCGCTCTGGTGATCCACAGAACCCCAACTCCCCCGCATCCCAAGGCCCTCCCTTCGACGGGAAGTTCCCTGGCAACGGAATCTCCCGTACCTCCGCTCTTCAATCCATCACCATCAACGGCGCCCGTTTCCTCCGTGCCGACAAGCAGATCGGCTCTCTTGAAGTAGGCAAGCTCGCTGACATCATCATCCTCGAAAACAACTTCTTCAAGGTCCCCGAGTCCAAACTCGGCCGCCAGAAGGTCCTCCTTACCATGGTCGGCGGTGAGGTGGTTTATGTGGCTGACGGACAGAACTTTGGCGTTAAGGCCAAGTTCCCTAACGACGACAAGACCAGCGCTAGGCTCGCCCGTCGAACTATCGGCGGCTTCAACGCCAACGCGCTGTCAGAGAGAGCCAAGGCCGATGCGGCCAAGCTTCGAAAGCGCGGCACTTGCGTTCATAAGCATTAGGTCCGAGTTAGGAAGATGGACTGACAGGACATGTATACAAGCCACTACATTACATATAAATCTTTTAATAATTGAAGCGATTTACAAACATGAGCTGATGAGCTGGATCAAAGCGTAACAATTGTCTTCTTGGCTTCAGAGTCTCGAAGGGCAAAGCAAACACAAGATCGAGCCAACTCCCTTGTTCCGCTGCAGAATCTATCGGCTGACTGCAGCCGATCACAAGGATTCGCCTGCAGAACCAACAGGTACGCGAAATGGCTGCTCTGGTTCATGGTTTCGGGCCTATCGGAGGTACAGGATGACTGTTGGTGCGCATGCGATTGTCAGCCAATATTAACAAGGAGGGCCCGGCACATATCTGCATCAACGGGTAAGATCCGTTGCATCCGCCTATCGGTCTATCCCAGTTCTGGAACACACTAACGCAGAATCCCACAACATTCGTTGGTGACAACGGCCCAGAAACGAGCTGGCGATATTGCAGCTGTGAGCAAGGGGTAGGGGCTTCTGGTTAGACCATCTGTTCGTTTTAGTCGGAAAAGATCACCAAGAGTTCCGATAATGAGACATTGTCCGTGGGGACTTTGCAAAATGACCCTTTTGCTTATACGAATCGTCAAAAACAGGAGTGCCCCTCTCATGATATGGCTTGATTAATCGGAGTATTTTCTCAGCTCTGTTGGTTGTGACTTATATGCTTTTCTCGCTTCAGTTGTGGCTAGATCTACGACTCGTGCAGATTCTTGGCAATAAACGTGTATGATCAACATCACATCAGGTCGATCCTTTTCTCGTCCCGACTCAGCCCTACTCACCCTTCGGAATGAAGGCTTTTCGATATCTGGCTTCCGCTGCGAGTCTCGACTAAAGCCGATGGTGCGACTTTTTCCCACTGAACAGGGCTTGAGTTGAGATGCGTTAAACTCGTCACGTAACGAGATTCCAGTTCAAGCGAGGTGGCCCGTAGCGTGAACTCTAAATGTTCAGCCTGAAGCCTCTAGCGTCGCCACTTGATAAGCTTACAGTCAAGCTCAAAAAAACAGGGGAATTTCCGTCAGCCCACGATTGCCGGGGTTAACCTTGGGCTGAGCTATCGCCAGCTTTATTTAGGGGTTTTATCGTCATTATCCCCCAGCAACTTTCGTGACGATCATTCTGCGTTTTTGTCAACTCTGTTACATTGCATTGCATGGTCCCAACGAAAACATAACCACTCTTTATTTGTTTGCTTTTTTGTTTCTGTTTAATGCTGTAATTTCATCTGGAGTCTCACAATGGTTTCTGCGCCGTCGGGCGCCGCTGTGCTGGTAAGTTCGAGTCCACCAATTTAATCCACTGAATTAGCCTCTAACCCACCACTTTAGGCAGTGAACTTCAGCCTTATTACGCTGGCTGCTGCCATCATCGGTGCTCGAATCTACCTACGGCTCGTCATACAGAAGCAAAGGCTTATCGCTGCAGATTGGTTGAGGGTTGCAGCATGGATATCGGCATTTGTTACGGCGTCGTTCGACATCATTTACATGAAGGAGGATGTGTTGAAGCCCGAGATCAACTACACCCTTGTTAATTGGGATGTTCCGCCAGAGAAGCTATCGAGAGTGCTGCGGGTGAGTATCATCACCACCACGAATCAAAAAAACATGAAGCTGATGGTATTATAGTACATGTGGGCTAGTGTCATTCCCTTCTTCGTGACCTTCTACCTCTGCAAAGCATCACTTCTCGTCGTATATCTCCAGCTGTTCCCACCGTTCATGATCAAGAGAAGGATCATTCTTTGGAGTGTAGTTGGTTATTGTGCATGCGCATTGATCGTGTCACTATGCCTGCAACTATTCCTCTGCTTCCCGATTAAACGAAACTGGTACGTCATGTATCTCGTCCTTCCTCAACTCATCTAACTCATATTCAGGTCTATCTTGGGACCAGAGCCTTTCTGTGATGACTTTGCCTTGGTCACTACATTCCAGGTTGCTTGGACGCTGCATTTTGTTGGGAGTCTTCTGCGTAGGTCATCCCAACCTGTTGGATCTTATAGATACTAATAACCGTACAGTCTTTGCTCTTCCATGGCTAGTTCTGTATAAGCTCAACATGCGGAAGAGGGTCAAGATCGGTGTCTACTGCGTTTTCCTCCTCGGAATAATCGACATTGCATTCTCGCTCACGCGCTTCTTGACTATTCAACTCACCAACGTCGGAGACTTCCGTTCCATCACAACGGTTGGTGAGTTATATCATCGTTCCAGTAAGGTTTATCTAACATTTCATAGAACTTTGGAGTGGCCTCGACGTTTTCATCGGCCTCATCATTGCATGCCTTCCAGCTCTCCGACCATATCTCCGCAGAAAGGGTTCCAAATACGACTACAACTACAACACATCGGGCAGACCGAACAACTCCTCCGGCGCACCAGTTCGCAGAGCAGCACAAAGTGGCTTCGAAGAAATCGACGAAACACCATCTCTAGAAGGCGACCCCGGCCCAGGCCCATGGACAGGATCACATTCACCGGAGCTCGCGGCAGGCTGGAGTGATAAGAAGAGCAACAGAAGCGATATCGAGCTTGTTAGTCTCGATGTAACGGCCAAGGATAGGACGATGGTATAAAATGAGATCATGTACATAAAAGCCAACTAATTACACTGTTCATATTCATGTCGGAGCGACCAGCTCTTGTTTAATTTGCAGACTTGAAATTCAGGGTGAGCTAAATATGTGAGTGAGAGGCACGAACGATGTTCGGTTAAAATGCCAGGGGAAGAAAGTATAAATTACCCAGAGTCGACCAACATCCCTCACCCCTGTGAAGAAATGCATTGGTTTGTCTTGGCGTTCAGGGATACTGACTCGCAGGGCGGTCAGGATAACAGAGGTATGAGACGATGAGAAGAGAAGAGAGAACTGCAAAGATATTTCCAAATTTTGAGTTATAAGAATCATATGACTGCTGCAAGCAGTAGTCTATGAAACTGGACATTTGGTGGTTAAAGCTCCTGTACTTTGGTTCTACTGTGTGGTGTGTTACATGTCTTATTCCCGAACCGAGTCGGAGAATTAAAACTCCGGCATATCTAAACCTGCTTCAACTCCAGACTAGCAAAATGCAACCGACATCACTGTCTGCAAAATGGAAGCTTCACTTCCATACCACGAGCCTTCGATAACTGTCATTGCCATTCTATCAAGCTTTCTTCTTCTCTTGAGTTTAGTTAATTATGGCCTCGATAAAATCGCATATTGCGGTCTAATTGGCCAAATAGCGCTAGGTATAGCTTGGGGAACACCAGGTGCAAAATGGCTCTCCCGGGAGGTTGAAGATGCGATAGTGCAGCTTGGATACCTTGGCCTCATCCTCCTAGTTTTTGAAGGCAATTCGATTTCCATTGGTGCATAGACTGCTTTCTAATTTGTGTTATAGGCGGGTTGTCAACATCTTTTAGATCTCTCAAGGCTAATCTTGGTCTTTCATCCATCGTGGCTTCAACTGGAATTGTTCTCCCAATCGGCCTCTCTTTTGCAGTTATGCCTATGCTTAACGCAACTCCATTGCAATCCTTTGCTGCTGGTGCTGCTTTGTGCTCTACAAGTCTCGGTACAACGTTTACTATCCTCGGCACAAGCGGTCTTTCTGCAACACGTCTCGGCGTTGTTTTGACAAGTGCTGCCATGATGGATGATGTCATAGGCCTAATCATGGTCCAGGTTATCTCAAACCTCGGTGGCGATGCCTTTGATGCCATCACAGTCGTCAGACCTGTCGTTGTCTCTCTTGGTTTTGCAATTATCATTCCTGTTCTTGGCAGATTCATCGTTCTACCTCTTACTGTTCGACTCAATGCTTTCCGAAAGGCCAATCCGACTTCTAGAATTTCAAAGATTTTCGGTATGAGTCAGACTGCTTTTGTTATTCATACCGCATATCTCCTAGGTATAGTCATTGGTGCGACTTTTGCAGGCACTTCAAGCCTCTTGGCTGCTTATATAGCGGGTGCGACTATCAGTTGGTGGGATTCCGATGTTCCTCATCTCGAAGCCCGAGAGACCGATACCAATGCGACTGAAGCCACGGGAGAAAGTGTGATTACTGAAGAGTTGGCAACCCAAGAGCCGGCTCCAGAGAGCAGGGTTCTCACAAAGGTCATGGAAGGTGGTTCAGGTGCCGAGATCTTTCACCATTACTATGAACCTGCCCTTCAACACATTCTCAAGCCTTTTTTCTTTGTGAGTTTCCCAACTTCTAACCCATCACTGAACAAGTCTGACTGGAACTAGGCCTCTATTGGATTTTCCGTGCCCATCACAAAGCTATTCACAGGCCCCATCGTATGGCGCGGCGTGATCTACACCATCCTTATGATATTTGCCAAGCTTGCTTGTGGTCTTTGGCTTATGTCATTCGAAAACCCTTTCCGGGCTCTTGTGCAGCTTTCTCATAAACTTTCGCCCAAGCTCAAAAAGTCTTCTAAAGGATTGGTGCCTGGTGCTCAATGCGCAGACAACTCATCACCTCGCGATGGGGCTAGTGCAGCGCAGGAAGGAGAAGGACGTGATGCTGTCCCTCTGGAACCCGTCGCTGACACAGATACATCTCAGGCGTCTCCACAAATGCGTAACTCGACACCGAAGCCCAAGAAAGCCTTGTCTCTGTATCCAGCGTGTATTGTTGGCATCGGCATGGTAGCGCGAGGTGAGATCGGATATCTGATCTCGGCACTGGCTGAAAGCAAGGGTATCTTTGGTGCAACGGCGGATGGCCAGTCCTCTGAGATCTTTCTGATTGTCACCTGGGCTATTACACTCTGTACGATCATTGGGCCGATCTCTGTGGGATTGATCGTGAGCAGGGTTAGAAAATTGGAGAATGAGAGTCGCAAGGCAAAGGGGGAGGGAAGGAAGAATGTTCTTGGGGCCTGGGGAGTGAGCTAGACTTCTCGCGACATGATCTTCGGAGTGACGAGGCTTTCACTTTATATATAAATGCCTTTGAAGCATACTGCTTGGACAGCAGGACCGTGCCTGCATTGTGAGATTATTCGTTTCACCTTGACGAATTGCCAAATAGGATAGAATCTTATAGACTACATATGATGGGCAATATTTACCAGTGCGCGGGATATCTAAACTTAGTTACATCCTTCTTCGTATGCTATTCGTAAGTATCTATACTAGGTACCCTCGGCCAAGCATGCCTAGACCGCTATAGAGAAACGCGAGCAGACTGTGACGCGCCAACACTCAGTGCCTCCTGACTCAAATCCACCCAAGGCGATGATTCTCGAGATCCAGCCATAGGGGTTTGGTTTGAGCTCTGTCTCATCTTGTTCAATGCCTGAAACCCACCTCTGATACTATCCGCCTCATATCCCTTGGCCCTCAAGACACTGGTTGCAACTCGAGCGCTGTCGCCATCGTAACATGTGAGAAGAATTCGTCTTCCGCTGAGAAGAGACTGGACTTCTGCTCCTGGAGCCTTAAAAGCCCCATCAAGATTCTTCCATAGTGATTCCAATAGCTTTGCATCAGAGAATGGGCTTGGGGTGCCGTCTTGGACAAAAGGCATATTGACAGCGCCTGGTAGATGGAACATGCTGAAGTCGTCAGGTTGGCGTAGATCGATTATAGTAGTGTCCTGTTTGGATCTCAGAATGCTCTGTAAGTCGACGGTATTGACAGATCCTGTCTTGGGGTCGGCAAGGACCATGTCGAGAAGTGCTCCTCTGTCAACGTCAAAGAATGCACCGAGGGCCTCGGATGCTGATCTCTCCCATTTTTCATCATACCGATACAAGTCGACTTCCAAGAGGTCCTGCGATAGTGTTAGTTCCCGCTAAAACTCTTGAGATATTAGACTTACCCCGTTCTTGATGGAGGGGAAGTAGCTCTCTCCAAGCTTGTCAAAGTACTCGTTGATGTACTGATAAGGCAGGTCACAGCATAGGAAGACACAGTTGACAGTTCCGTCTGGTCCAGCCAGGTCTGACAGAGTACCTTCAGCCTTACGCTTTTCTATAAGCTGGTACAAACCCTTAAGGTTGAAACCTGAAGAAGGTCCACAGACGATACCGTTTCGGCAGAGATCTAACGACATGGAGAAAGAGTTGTGAGAGTCGACTTCTTCGATATGATCGACTGCCCGTTTCCAGGGAAACTGGACGGGAGCCATGAGAGCGAAGGATCGGGGGCCGGGGACTCGGTCACCGGGCGCTGTGCAAACACTGAATCGTAGTTAGTATTGATGGCCCCGATGGATTTTATCATGCTAATGGTGGTTTGACTGACCCAAGTCGGTATACTGTAGGCTTTGCATCTTTGAAGTATGTGCCAAGTCCAGTCATAGTTCCTGTCTCTCATTAGTTAAAAGAATTTCATAAAGGGAGTATGTTGGCGTGCCTGAGGTCCCCATGCCAGCACAGATGACGTTTATCTCTGGTAACTGCTTGTAGATTTGTGGACCAGTCCACTTGACGTGGGCATTCCAGTTCTGTTCTGATGTTAACACTAGCCTTGCATTGCGATTGACAGAAGTCCTACAAGATCGTTCTCATATTGATTTGGGTTGATGATGGTCGCATCTGATTCTTGCGCGAGCCTTTGAGCAGCTCTGATGCCACCTCGCTCGTCGAGAGGCTCTGGCTGGGACGGACCGCCGAACAGCGTGCTATACGTATGAAGCGTTAGAGTGAAGACCTGTTTGGATGTTTATCGGTGTTCTGGTGACTCACATGTCAATGCCAAAGAACTGCATGAGTTTAAGCTTTGTTGAGCTCGTCTTGTTACTCAAGAACGCTCGAACATCATCGACTCCATGAATCGCTCGTGAAATCAATGACATGGACAGGACAGTTGATCCAGAGCTGTACTCGACAACAGCCTTTGTCTTGCCAGGAACGACACAATTTTGAAGAAGATTCAAGGCTATCATCCAGTGAGCTAAGCATATAAAGCCCAAAACAGGGTGCCGTACCTGGCATCGCTTTGACGTTGTTCGCAGGATGCATAGTCATCATCTTGGCATAAATACGTACTCCATCTTGACGATAGGGATTAAGCGAGTCGGGAATCTCGACAAGCGGTAGCGGCGGTGCTGATTCTGGATCGAAGTACTTCTGGATGGATTCTTGTCCTTTGTACACGTTGAGGGGGTTGGGGCTGGTCATGTTGGAATAAGGTTATGACTTGGAGACTGCAGAGGTAGAACCAACAGAGAATCCGGATACCAAGTAGCTATATAAGTCGGAGATCGTACTTTGCAGGCTTACCAGCCTTTTTATTTGGCCATTGGGTGGTAGCAGGTTTTGCTCGGCATCTGCATGGAGCGTGGGATGTCAAACCGAACAACGCATTTTTTTCTTGAGTGTAACCGGATACCAATCAAAAGACTCAATATCCATAACAGTGCATGAGTCGCTTTACCGAGACCTTCATAGTTAGAGGGCAGATCAGAGTATCATGGATAGAGAAGATGGGGGTCACTGAGTCAAGTGGCCCTAGAGGGAAGCTCGTTGAAGTGTTTTACTCGAAATCTCTTGCTGATCGACAGATATTCGTCTCCAAATGGATTTCATCTGACGAATTGCTAACAGAAATACTCTAGTAAAGCAGGTCATTAAGGTTCTTAATGCTTGTTTCGATGATGCATTGGAGACTTGAAGTGGCGCATACGAGAAATTGACCATCAGGGTGGTGCCATTCATGAGATGAAATGCATATGGCCAAGATAATTGGTCAGATATCGCTCGCGTAAGGAACTTTTACTCCTTCTTTTGAGTATGATTTGCAATAGCCTCGGTTATTCCCGCAAGCTTGTATCAGCGTTGGGAGAAAAGGACCCTGATAGTTTTCCATCAAGGCGGCTCATGGTGGAGATGCTTAATATTATTCATAATTTGGGGTCTAATTAACTACTTCTAGAAACACCTTGATAGATCTTATATTACTTCTTATTTTGTCCTCGAACGGTTACCAAAAAGATTTCCTTCATGTTTTGTGATGAGGACAGTGTTATTGAGACTGATCTGTGAGAAAGTCTATTAAGCATCGTGAAAGTCTCATAGTCATCAACGAGCATGTTTCTCGCGAATTTTCGCAAATATGCTCAATTAGCTCGTATGAGAAAGTATTGTGGCGTATTTAGAGCTGTCTTTAATCCACGTTGCAACATTATTATTTGCAAAACCCGCGCTGTTGCAACCTTAGTTGCCGATCCCTAGCAATGACACCTTTGTGTCAGTTTAAGAGCCAATCGCACCAGACTTTATTGGACTACGAGGTTTGATTTACATAAAAGCCATTCCTAAGAACAAAGGGGCAATAATGGCTCAAGGTACACGACGGGGTAGTTGACAGGTAGTTGAAGCGGTGTACCTGGAAAACAACCTTGTTTCAGCCAAAAGGGTTGCTCAATGCCGATCCTTGAGCAAGTTTGAGCGAGGTTGAATGCCGCCACAGAGGGACTTGCTCACCGTCAAGGCGACTTCCATTCCACCATCAGGATTAAAGGAACTCCCACTGCAGTTTCTCCCACATCAGCGCTTAGGAGGTCGAGTCGCCGCGACACCAAACACAATGACAGAAAATCGGGAACCCGACGCCAACGCGGTCATGACCCGTGATATGGGCTCAACAAACACTATTGTCGTTGATTCAGGCGACAATGAAAAGACCCATGAGTTCAATGAGCAGACAAATTATGTGCCAAAGCGAGCCATCATCACAGTAAGTCTCAACTCTCAAGAAACAACGACATCGCCATGCTAACTGGATCTGTAGATATTTCTCGCATGTGCAAGTGTAGATTTGCTGGCGTTGATGGACCAGACTATGCTGGCCACCAGTTTATACATCATCGGAAATGCTTTGGGGTCAACAGCCCAGGTTTCGTGGATAGCAAGCGGATATTTCATGTAAGCATCATCAGCATCGGTGCGGGACTATGCTAACAATAACAGAACTTCAACAGTTGGACAGCTCATGTATGGAAGGTTATCCGATATCTGGTCTCGCAAGATCATTCTGCTATTGGGCCTTGCAATATTCTTTGTCGGATCACTGGCCTCATCCTTAGCGCAGTCTGTCTTGCAACTCACAATCTTCCGGGCCTTTACAGGTATTGGAGGTGGAGGGCTTATGACCGTTGCGCAGCTCATAGTGAGCGATGTAGTCCCTCTACGAGAGAGGGGGAAGTACCAAGGAATATTGGTGAGCTTGCTATAACCGAGGATTGTATCATCATGGCTAACCATATTCCAAGGGTGCCGTCGTTGCTCTCGCAAATGGCATAGGTCCCGTCATCGGAGGTGCCCTCGCGTCGAGTTCTGAGGACTCATGGCGATGGATCTTCAGGATGCAACTACCAATAACTCTGTTGACAACCCTTTGTGTACTATTCTTCATGCCATTAAAGAAAGTCGAAGGAGATTGGAGACTGTGAGTTCCATTAGGAGATGTTAGGGTTCCAACTGACGTGATAAATAGAAAGCTTAAGGCAGTCGACTTTTTGGGCATATTTCTCGCCTTGGCTGGAATGACAGTCGTTATTCTGGGATTAACTTGGGGAGGAAAAGAGTACTCCTGGAACTCCGCTCAGGTTATCGCAACATTGGTAGTGGGCACAGCTGCATCAGTTGCTTTCATGCTATGGCAGTGGAAAGGCCCTCGATATCCATTGATACCGTGTAAGAAACTCCATGCTACGATCAGAAGCATTCCCTGACAAATACGTAGTGCACATCTTCAAGTCGAAGATCGTCAACGGCGCATGCCTGACCATGGCTATCAACGGTTGGAACTTCGTCATGCAAGTCTACTATATCCCCTCCTTTTACCAACTCGTCTACGGCTACTCCGCCACCAAATCCGGAGTAATGCTTCTCCCCATCACACTACTACAAACAGCCAGTAGCACTTTCTCCGGACTCATCGTACACTGGATCGGTCGGTACCGTGAGTGCATCTTGTTTGGCTGGTTATGCTGGGCTGTAGGTCTTGGCTTAATGTCAACTCTTGATGAGAATACGGGCGTTGGGAAACAAATCGGTTATTCGGTACTAATTGGAGTGGGTGTTGGCAATACGCTGCAGCCGTGAGTTAAAATTGTGACGTTCAAGTGAGCTTTGACTGACGGTGATAGTGCGCTCATTGCTACGCAAGCTGGTGTCGAGAGGCGTGATATGGCTGTTGTCACATCATTCCGCAAGTAAGTGACAGACCCATAACGTGTGTCGAAGACAAATCTGACAGAACATGATAGTTTTGTGAGAAACTTGGGGGCAACATTAGGACTTGCAGTCTGCGGGACAGTTCTGTATGTCAAGCCAAAAAGCCATTTTAACCAACATTCGCTGATATCACTCCAGGAACAACGTCATAGCAGGCTCTCTATCCTCCCTTAATCTAGATAGACACGACTCAAAGACATTGCTCGGCAATCCTCAAACATTCCTAGACACAGTCTCACCAAGCGAAGCTGAGAAGATCCGCTCAGTTCTCATCCCAGCATACAGACAAGGATTTCGCATAATATTCCTTATAGGCGCAGGTGTCGCAAGCCTGGCATTCGTGCTAGCGTTTTTCTTGATGCCGCAGGTTGATCTTACTCGACCGGACGACTCCCGGCTTAAGGAGGAAGGTCGCAAGGCTTATGATAAGAGAGGAAAAAGCGCGGTGTAGTGCTGGTGACGCCAGAATTACCTTTTTTCTTTTTCTTTTTTTCTTTTTTTTTTTGTGGGACTTGGTACACTTGAACTTTATAGACAGGGGCAGGTCTTGGCTATCAGCAATAATTCAGTATTTCTTACGGTCAGTGTGACTAGACTGACGGTATATAACGGTCAACCGTGTGTTTCGCCCCTATGTTGGCCTGGTGATGGGTCACGGAGTTTGCCACTTCCTTTTAAGGCTACAAGACCTTACAAGTCATAATAGCTTGTTGATAGACAACTGGAAACACGCAATACATGTCTAAGTGGCGAACCGGGATTGGTTTTTCTTAAGTTGAAGTCAACGTCTTTCCATGTCTCTGTGAGGTCCATTATACGAGTAGGAATATAAAGCTGGATATGAAGACATCCGTAATGGCCCCTGCCTATGCACGACGACAGTTATGTGCTGATCGGTTTTCCTTTTTTGTGCCTTCAACCTGATACAGCAACTGAAATCAGGAGCTGAGGTGCGATTAACAACTTGTATTTTCAGCAGTACTTACGTCATGGTTCAACTATGTATTGGATGATTGATAAAAGATCGATAATCGGGTAGATTCTGATTATTCTGGACCCTCCACGCCTCTCATCATACTGACAGGGGTGGAATGCTGGTTTTATGTGGTCCTGGAACTGTTGAGCTGAAATGGAGCTCAACGCAACACAAACGGTCTAAAATGTGGTCTTGCCGCTCTCAATACAGTAAAGAACAACTTAACGTATTTATCTTTTATTTCTCGGGGTACTGCTGCAGGTATCATTTGCGGTTAAGTCCCGCTTGACAGCCGCGGTCCGTCGACTTGGTGTGCCAGGATACCACTGGCAGTCTTCTCCCGAAAGCTCTGGACCAGTAATTTATCATCTTGATTGGTGTGTCTCGCTGTTCAAAGCACATAACCCCTGTTAATATAAAAATGACCCGTTTCGTAGTCATAATGCCAGGTTCTTGTCACATTTTAGGATATGCGGCTATTATGACGATCATTTTACAGTTTGACTAGTGGAGGGGCTGCGACCGGAGGTGAGACTATTGGTTGCTCTATAGACTCTGTTGGAAAGGTGCAGGGCCTTCATGCACTCCTCGGAGAAACGACTAGGGTTGATATGCGGTCATTGGCATGGTTCAGAGACGTTGAAATGATGGCGGCAAGAGGTAAGCGGCCAATGGTAGGTTTCACAGTCTCGGGTAAGTCCCTTATTGTGATAGGCAAGGGAAACTTGTCAGCTTGTACTGATATACCTCACGTCCACCAAGCCGAATTCTGCCTGTCTTGATGTAGTTCCTTTCTTATTCTCCGGAACAGATACCTTTCAGGGTAAAACGCTCCAATCGTCCTCGAACTACGACTTCTCGATATTATATGAACAATGTCTGGTTTTAGCCAAGGCCATCAACGCACACTTCTCCCTGCCACCGAACTACCGCCTGCCCCTAAACCCCGCGTCGTTCTCCCGCATTACCCCAGAGTCGGTGTCACGATTGCCTGTGAAACCTGTCGAAAGCGAAAGATCAGAGTTAGTCTCTCGAATGCTCCTCAAACTGGTATCTAACCTTTTATCGTAGTGCAATGGGAATCGACCTCGCTGTAAAGGCTGCATCCGAGCTGGGTCAGAATGCAACTACGTGCCCATGAATAAAGATCACGAGTTACGACAACGTTACGAACATCTACAAATCGAAAAGACGGATTATCAAAAGCTTATCTACTTACTTCGATCACGAGACCACAAAGAAGCGCATGTCATTCTTGATATGCTACGGCAAAACACGAGCGTACACGAGGTTCTTAGCCAGGTTGAGCACGGCGATATGTTATGCGAGCTGTCTCTTGTGTCTGGAGAGAGGTATAGTATATTATTTCTTATTCCTTCGCCCCGCGGATTCTCCTACCATGCGCAGAGAGCCCTTGTGACTGACCGTGAGCTCAGAGTATGCAATAGCTCAAGCAGGTCACGAGCCATCGAGAGCCCTCGGTCACTGCAATCGGAGAGCGACTGACTAGGCTTTTTGATATACACTTCCCAGATTTAGCTTCTTTTAGCTATCGACCTGTTTATCTGGGGTCCTCGTCACTATCTACAAGAACTACTCTTGCACATCTTGATACACAATTTTGCCCTACCTTGCCGTTTCATCACCTTCTTTGATATCCCTGCATTCTTGAGCATTGCGCGCTTCCGTATTAGACTCTTGCTGACTCAGATCAAGCAACATCGTCACCGCAAACTTCACTTCACCGATTAGCTTCGGGTCCCCGATACTCTCAGGCACAGGCTCCTAGAAACGAATTCGACACCACAACGGCACGAACACCAGTGTATACTGTTCGCAACCCGATCAGGCAATAGATGAATGAAATATTTTGACGGCCGATCCGGATACCAAGATCCTATCCATGGAAGCGCATAAATCACCCTAGCATCGATCGCACTGGGGTGGATCATGGAACACGATTCACGAACACAACATCAGGAAGCCCTTTGCCTCATGTATCAGGACACATTACGGAACTTCTTTGCATCATATAATTTTGTATTGTCTTTCTCTTCTTGAAATGCTGCTGGATACTTCAAAATAAGAACCTTTCTTGCTGCATCATGGCATTGTCTCAGCTTATCCGCAGAAACCTCACGGATCAAGAGGATCCTCATCAAAGGGCTATAAATTTTCTCTATCCAGGATAAACTATCGAAGCAAATTGCTAGAATGAGCATGTCGGTGGATGATGCGTTGGCCAACTTGTAAGGTACATACGGACTTTATGACGGGCTCGCTGGAGGGAGATGGGTCCTGCAGATTGCAAAGGGATAGTTGAACATTGTCGGGTTTTCGGTTTCATAACTGGTGAACTGTATATACATATATATGACCTCGATTGCGGAAACATTTCGCAGTAACATCAGGCTTCGCCAGTCAGTATCTTCACTCAACTGGCACAATCAAGAAACACAGCGGTCTGAGGACACATGAATATAACATTACTATATGTAAGCATATCATAAATTTATCTGTCAACTTCTACGTTATGTGAGTTTGCCAAATCGGGTAAAATAAAGTCTATGAAACTTGTTTAATCCTGTTGCCGTTAACGCCTCGCCCAAATGAGGAGTTGGTGGCTCTAATTTCCTTATTGGATGATGACTAAACCAGATACGCTGATGCTGTCTATGTCACCCCATCCAATCGGTTTGCTCCTCAACAGACAACTCATTGTATACCAGTTCATCATGCCAGAACCAATTGAAAACTTGAGAAACACGAACCGAACCTTACGTATCTTAGAAGATGCTGTCAAGGGTAACTATGGGGTCTTAGCAGCAATATGGTTTGCCTTCCGCAGTATCGTTGGCGCTTCGTACTAACTATAATATTCAGCTACAATATCGAACATCTCACAGCCATAGTCAAAGCAGCCGAAGCAAAACGATCCCCACTGGTTCTCCTTCTATTCCCCTCTACCCTGAGACAGCTACCAACTCTAGCCTGGGCAGCATCTGCGGCTATCAAATCAGCGACCGTACCGCTCTCTCTTCATCTTGATCATGCACAAGATGTTTCACAGATCGAAGAGGTCGTGAAAACTTTACCTTTTGACTCTATCATGGTTGATATGAGCCATTACGATCATGAGGAAAATCTTGCTAAGACTACTGCATTGACGAAGTTGTGTCATAAGCGGGGTATTGCTGTCGAGGCAGAGAGTGGACGGATCAATGGGGGGGAAGATGGCATTGCTGATACTGATGATCTTGAAGGTTAGTACCTCTCATCGCCATAGTAACAGTTGTCTAATACAGGGATAGCCTTATTCACTTCTCCCGAGGAGGCAGAAAACTTCCTCAAAGCAGGTATAGACATCCTGGCCCCGAGCGTCGGCAATATTCACGGTGATTATGGCCCCAAAGGACCGGACCTCGACCTTGCCAGACTCTCATCCATTGATAAACAGATCCGTGGGCATGCATTCATGGCACTTCACGGGACAAATGACTTCACTGCTCAGATCATGCAAGACTGTATCAAAGCTGGAGCCGTGAAGCTCAATGTCAACAAATTGCTCTTGGAGGTCTGGCATGCCCACTTAAAGGAGAATGCACATAAACCTTTCATGCAGCGTGTAGATGAAGGGATAGAGATACTACAGGCCGAGGTTGAGAGATGGATAGATATTTGTGGAAGTACTGGCAAGGCATAGTCAAGCTCATGAGGCCCGACACCTGGAAATTGCAGAATGCTTAGCAGTCCAGGACAAGTTCCTCATGATGACTCTTTCAGTGGTTCGATGTTGGGGTAAATAAACTAGTAAACCATTTTCTATTTCTTTCTCAGATGCCCCTTTCCGGAGAACTTTGGTATCTTATATCATTCAACATTACTGCGAGTCTGCGTCCACGCTGAAATCAGCCAATAATACAAACACTTGATCAAGATTCCATATGAACTCTCGTCATTGCTGACCAGTATTCCCGTCTCTCTCTCTATTGTAAAACAAAACTCCGGCGTAGAACTTGACAATCTTTCGACAGTCAACATGACCACCGCATACTCTTCTTCTCTTCTTTATCACTGCCAGCCACCAACTCGTTCGTCAGAGGTTTCATCTTTTGAGTCATTATCACCCTCCTCATATCTATCTTTCACTCTAGTTGAAGCTCAATAGTCTGGGCTCCTCTGTATTAGATTCCCCAACAGTGGAGCATCCACATAGACAATGGGTGCTTCTCCCAGGACTCTTCCCATTCCTTGGGCGAGAATTCAGCCAACCCTTCCGGCACTTGTCTGTCTGGTGGATGAGTTTATGGAAATGTCAAAAAATGGCCTCTCGGGTCTCAGGCCATTCCATTCCGGTGTCATGATTAGGCGGCAGAGGAACCGGTTCGCAGCCTGGGCCAACAAATCCGATATATGCCATGGCGCTATAGATCTCTTGGTTGAGTTTGTTGAGAGGCGCTTCGAGATCATCATAAAAGCCCTCGTATATGTGAGCTCCTTGCCGGATGAACTCTGCGATGACAGAATCATTCCGCTCAAAGTCTTGCAGATGAGTGAGGAGCGGTGTGTTACCAAGAAGGTCCCATCTGTTGATGTCGGCTCCGTGCTCCACAAGAGTCTTGATCATTTTGACTGCTGCGTGTGCCATCTCCTCTTCGGAGCATTTTATGAAGTGGAGTGGAGTTTTCCCAAAGGGATCCGCACTATTCGGATCAATCCCCTCCATAAGTAGATCCTTTGCCATGCTTGTCTCCGTTGCTCACTGCCTGATGCAGAGCAGTGAGCCCTGTCCCAGTATGTGTCATCAATTCAGCCCCAGCCTTGATGAGAGATTCCGCAATGTCAATGTTGCCGCCCTTTACAGCAAAGTATAGAGTATTTGCACCTTGCTCTAACTTCATGAATCGATATTGGTTGTCGACGGCTTGCAGAGATCCCAAACACCTCAAGCCTAAAAATGCATTATCCGCCACAGCTCTTCTGGTGAAACTGATTGGGTAATAATCTAGGACAGTACAATTCTTGTATAGCTGAACAGCCGGCAACTTCTGGCGAATAAACCACTCACGAGCACCGATGCTGACCCTGTGGATAATGCTGGCCCCATGATTGAGGATTAGGGACACAATCTCCTTGTGTCCATTGAAAGCGGCCCAGTGAATGGCAGTTGCTTGGTTGTCAAGTTGCAAGGGAACCCTATGGCCAGTCTTGATAGCGTTTGGTCCGGTGGTATAGTAGGTGGCTGTCTCGGTCGCATCATCAGAGTGGATGTTAGCTCCTATATGAAGGGCTCGAATGACGCCAGCAATGTCATTGCGCTTCGCCGATACTAGCAAAGCTGCCGAATGGTTGTCCCTCGCATCTCTGATATAGATTTGCTTCGTCACGGGCCTACGGATGTCCTTACAGGTCGCTGCAAGGTTGAGGACATCCACGTATACCTGAAGAGGATTGTGCTCGGGCTCAGGCTCAGACCAATAGTCCCATTCCCAGCTCTCCTCTTTGCGGAGGCTATTTTCATCCAGGATTTTGTCGATGATACACTTGATGATTTCTGGGGGAAAATTGGTGAGGGTAAGGGGGCGTCCCGCGACGCAAATTGGAGGAGACCTGATATTGTCAGCTAAAGAAAGACGCTGCTCAGGATGTGGCTTCGGTTGGCGGTCTCTCCAAGAACTAAGCGAAATATATGTGATTGCGGGGAAGAAGGAAGGACATAGTTATTCAGGTAGGGAGAGACTCTATTCATGGAGGCATGCTGGGGCTCATCTGGTGACTACTCGCTGATTATTGTTGCTAGATCTAGATCATATATTCAAGGTTTTACTCTTTGAAACTTAAGGGTCGCAAATCGTTGAATCTATGTGTAAAGCTTGACGAGTTTTAGCATGGTCGTGCACGAAGCTACCTGGCACTTACCACCTCGACTGACAGCCTCAGCCCTGAAGTAAATACGTCCATGATTCATGTTGTACTCTTGGCTTCCTGTAGTGATGTAACTATTTTTATTGAAAGATACTCTAGGAGTATTGCTGCCAATGCAGGGCCAATATAACAAGACGTGGTTGTAATCAGCATCTTAGCCCAATACTGAGATCCCTTTTATGCTAGGCCTACACTGCGAATCGTTATCAGATAACAAAAGAATTATTTTAGTGATTCTAAGGCTTTCTGCGGTTATACAAGCTAATTTTAGTTTTAACGGAATATAAATTCCTCTGTGAAGTCTAAGTGATGGTAGACTGAGCATTGTCAGCGAACTCAGAGAAATCTTGATGCTTTGATCCCTGTGCCTACCCCAGCTTTTGAAGATTTATCCTTTAGTGTCTCTTTATTATTCCAGCGGTTCATGGACTTATAAGTCTTATGCAAGTGTTCAGCTCAGACAGCAATTTAACATAACCCTTAACAAATAGACCAAATGTAGCATCTAGTTAATAAGTGACTAGTCGCCGATAACTTTATTTGGGATGTCTGTTCCGGCAGCTTTTATGTGTTTTGCGGGATCATACGGTGTCGCTTACACCAAGTTTCGATGGTCATTCGGTGTCCGGAGCCGAAAGTGGGGCCGATCCGGCACCAATTCCGTTGCAAAGATACGTATCCATGATGGGGAACCTGAGAATATGACGGCTGCACTGGAGACTCCAGAACAAATATAATAGTTCTGAAAGTCTGCTACAAATAATTATGGGTTGGGGCTAATGGGAATAAGCTTAACGTCGAGAAATTAATCTGGTGAGCAGCTCAGGAACAAAACTCTGTGAAAAAGTTGAGTTCGTCCTCAGCCAATCAAAGGAGAGACCCCACGAACAGTCTGGAGCTCAGAGCAATGACATCAATGACCTTGGCCTGGTAGTTCACTCAAAGTGCTGACGCTGATAGCGATTTGCCAGAAGAGCCAGTCTCATATCATCAGAGCAAAAGGGGGAGTCCTTCAGGATCATAAATAAAACAATCGATATCAGCAACAACTGGAGTATTTCCCCATGGAGCATTCGGAGACGGGCTGATTACAAAGACTGTTGTAACAATCGCGCAATGTGCCTTGGTCCAATGTGGGTTCAACCTCCACCAACTTCGGATTACCAAGCCAAATTCAGCTGCACAATGAATAATCCATCCAATCCCCAGAAAAAGGAACCCCTCACTATGCCGTAGTTCTACAGATGTAGAATTTGTAACCTCATATCATCATATAAAGTGTCTTTCCCCTCCCTCGGTCTCATTCTCATATCTACACCCTCAAATTAATTAATGACATCGCGCATCACCCAATTGGGAAAACAACTCTTCACAATGGCTCAAAAGACAAAGACCGACATCACCCTCTACACCACCAACACGCCCAATGGCATCAAACCCTCTATTCTGCTCGAGGAACTTAACCTCGAGTACAAGGTAATCTCTCACTCTCCACATTCATGCGTGCACCACTGACGGTCCCAGGTGTATCCTATCAAGATGACGGAGAATGAGCAGAAGGAAGAGTGGTTCCTCAAGATCAACCCCAACGGTCGTATCCCTGCTCTCACCGATACTCTCGACGGCAAGCAGATCCGTGTTTTTGAGAGTGGTGCTATGCTGCAGTACCTCGTTGATCGCTATGATAAGGATCATAAGCTTTCGTTCCCTCATGGATCTGCTGAGCATTGGGAGATGACCAGCTGGGTGAGTTTTCTCATCATATTGTCGGATCATAACTAACAATTCGCAGCTCATGTGGCAGATGGGTGGCCTCGGTCCCATGCAGGGTCAAGCCAACCACTTCAAGCGTATGTTCTCACTCATGCAATTAATGATACTATACTGACATGCGCAGGCTATGCTCCTGAAAAGATTGAGTACGGCATCAACCGCTACACCAACGAGACCCGCCGTCTCTACCGCACCCTCGACACTCACCTCGCCCAGACATCATCCGGCTACATCGTCGGCGACAAAGTAACCATCGCCGACATTTCCATTTGGGGCTGGGTCTCCAGCGCAAGTAAGTCTCTCTGTTCCCCAACATCACCACCACCGTTTCCTAACACCCAACAGAATGGGCTGGCGTTGATCTCTCCGAGTTCCCTCACCTCGAGAAGTGGCTCTACAAGCTCCTTGAGCGTCCTGGTTTCGAGGCTGGTCGTCATGTTCCTACGCGCCACACCGCGTTTGAGCTGGCCAAGCTGAGTGAGGAGGAACTTGAGGCAAAGGCTAGTGCGTCCAAGGCTTGGGTTCAGTCTGGTATGAAGGAAGATGCGAAGAAATAAATAATGACAGCATAAACGAAGCGTAATACATTCTGTTTTAACTATCTCCCGAATTACCTGGAACTGTCTTACTTCTTCACGACAGCCAGCTGGCTTCGAACTGGCACGTTCTCCTCCCTACCAACCTCGGGGAATCCCTCAACCTTGACGCCCTTGCGGAAGATAACACAATGCGTCGAGCCTCCAAAGTGGAACATGCCCGTCTCCTGTCCCTTCTTGACGTGCTGTCCCTCCTTAACGGTAATCTCACATGTACTAACCTCGTCCATACCAATACCAACAAACGCAAGGAGTCCGATCGCCGGCTCATCAGCCTCAATCAGAATGATAGCCCTCGTTGCCAATGCACTCAAATATCCCTGACTCTGCGACAATCCCGCTGACGAGATCTCCGTCGATCCAGGTTCGCCTACACCTTCGAATAGAGGCTCGCTGAAATACGTACCGTCTTGGACAAAGGCACGTACGACCTTACCGGAGACGGGAGTGTGCCAGCGGTGATAGGAGAGAGCGGACAGGAAGGCTTGGTAGATCGTTCCGCCGGCGAATTTCTCAGCCAGAGGATCATGAGCCAGCATGTCGAGGATAGAGTAAGGTTGGCCCTTTGCGAAGAAACGGTCGCGGAGTTTCACGTCGCGTTCAATGTTGTACACGCGTGATTCGCAGCAGTTGGCGATGACGAGGTCGTCATCTGGTGAAGCAACGGGGCGAGCGCTGTCGCGAACCTTGCGAGTAAAAAAGTCTATGCCAATTGTGAGCTATGGTTCATGGTGGTGAAGCTTTTGGCTTACCGTCCCAGGACTTGAAGCCGTAGTATTTGGCTGATGGATCACACTCAAAGACCTCCTCAAACTTGAAGTTCGTTTTGTTGGGCTTGTTGGCGACCTCGACGAGGTCATTCAGACCCACGGGTCCGAACCAGCCCTGCTTATGATCTCCCAGAACTTCAGCCGATTTAGGTGTCTACTTGTTGTCAGTGCAACTGTCGGGATAACTCGTATGGACTAACATACCATGAGAAACTTGCCCCAGTGGTTGAGAACCTTCTTCAGCATCCGATTCACATCAGGGTCCAAAAACGCCGCATAACCACTACCTTGATCAGCAATCACCTTCTCATCTCATCTCTAATCAAACTCACCTAGGCGTTCCCATAGGATAGTCAAAGATGGCACAAAGCGGCACACCTACCATGCCCACACTCTCCGCCGCATCCGTCCACTCTGGCGCCGTGCTAAAAATGTGATTGAGTACCTGCAGCATATGCTCATAGTCTCTCAACTGAGGTGTACCAGTAGGATCACTCTGGTACGGGTGTTTCTGGGGGATCTCCTCAAACATCTGGATGAAGTACATGTACACGCGGGGCGTCTTCTCAATAAAGTCTTTGAACTCTTGAAGAACGGGGACGAGCTCTTTGGGGTTCTCATCGGCGTACTTTGTGACGCGGCGCATGTACTCTCTGTGCACGCGATGGTCGGCGGGAAGCCATGCTCCGGGTCTGTGAGTGTTAGTGCATGGTGATGTTGGGTTGAGAGCTTAGGTCTTACTTGTGAATCCGGTGCTTGGCGGGGATTTTATGATGATCTCCGTGCTGATGAACCATTGTCACGGTTGCTATCTTACACTGAAGCAATTGTAAACATGTAAGTGAATCCTAAATGCCAAGAAAATTCCCAAGATATCTCCCAATCTATATATAAATACCCCATACCCAAGCCAGATCTCACTCACTCTACGTCAGCATCTCGATGATGCAAATCATATGGAGTAAACTAACAAGACAACCTCCACACGCGGGCATTACCGCATCGCATCAGATCCGAATTACCCGTTTCTGGAATGCCGTTATCCGTACGCAATTCCCTGGTAATTCTTCGTTTTAATAATGAGAACTGCATGAATTCACGCGAGTTTCAATGTGCCGATCTCCCGATTGAAACGCGTACAGCCAAAGAGTAATGATGACGTTGTGGGCGTTTTTTGAGACCAGGGTTTCCGAAAAAGCTTCAGAGCTGAGGGGTAACTTGATGATGTTGGGGTGGTATACCCTTGGAATAACTTGTTTCGATATAGAATACCTGATATTCAGCTTGAGATGCTCAATCCTCGTGCCAGACATAGCTATATCTTGGTAACATCGTGATGAGTATTCGTTCAAGGTTTCTTGGCACATACCTCTTCAGGCTCAAAGAAACAATAAGAGAGTGAGCTCATTCACAAACACGGCACGGCACGGCATCTAATAATTTAACGTCTTGTTATTGATT
Organism: Fusarium oxysporum Fo47; assembly: GCF_013085055.1. Taxonomy (NCBI): domain Eukaryota; kingdom Fungi; phylum Ascomycota; class Sordariomycetes; order Hypocreales; family Nectriaceae; genus Fusarium; species Fusarium oxysporum. The sequence goes on along the minus strand of NC_072841.1, from coordinate 1,080,672 downwards.
CACTCAACCTCGCTCTCCAAAATCTCTAATAACAAGATAACTGAGCAGGTTCCAGTCGCTAGAACTAACTCACGCCAGTATCACCCAGACTCTCGCTCACTCAGTCAGAGCGAATCCCACCACAAGGCCCATCAATTCTATCATTCCGCTCCAGTTCATGTCCCCTCCTCCTTTGGCAAGAATATAACAAGAAGTACCATTTTAACGGCAAAACCACTCAACTATCAAAACGCAAAACAAAAAGCTCAAACGCCGATAATTAAATACAAATAATGAAGGACTCCGGGAAAGACGTGTATCTCTCACATCACCAGATCTCAGACAGCCTACCGCTTGAGCCTGTCAGGTCGGTGAATGCTTGACCTTTCCGCGAGTGAAGTCGTGTCTCGGTGACAAGGTCGCTATCTTTGCTCCGGATGGGGTGGAACGGATCGCTAAAGTTGTGACAAAGGGAATGGCAGTTGCGTCGCTAAAGAGATAGCAGGCTGAGTTGGTATGATACGATTTAACACAATGGCTGAATGCAAGCAGATTGTAAAGGAAATTCGTTACGTCGTAAGTGTTGTCAGACACGTAGGGAAGGGAATGGGTATCCTCGATATCGTGGTTCCGTCGACCATGGGCAGGCTGGGTGAAGACCAAGTCTTTACATGACCACACAGCATCCGCAGCCTCCCTTGCTGTCGTCTTCAGCAGGTTGTGGCTGTTGCGGGTGTTGCTGTACCGGTCGTTCAGTAGATGGTTCCGGCTTCGATTGTTCTTGCGCTGGCGCTTGAGGTGCGTTGGGTGCATTGGGCGACAATGGTGTTCTGGGGCTTGGAAGTGGGCTGTTCTGGGGCTTGTCTGAGATCTTAGGCATAGTAGAGTATCCGCCAGCGCGCTGAGTTGGGCTCTTTGTAGGCTCCAGCTTGAGCGGCCACTCTCCCTCTGGTGATGTTTCTCTTTGCTTCTCGTCGGTCTCCTCAGTCTTGTCCGCCTGGTCAAGCTGGTCCGGTTTGCCGAGCTCATTGTCGTTGAGCGGTCGGAAATCTTTGTCATATACATCTCCAAACTTGCCTTCCTTCTCCCACTTCTCCTGTTGTAGGCGTCGGGCGACAGTTGGGAGGAGTTGCTGATCAGGAGGAAGTCGAGGATCGGGCTTGTACGAGTTGATCATCCACGGAGGATCGCCTTCAGGCGCCTTGTTTCCTGGTGATAATTCCCCAGATCGGGTCGAAGGTCGAGTCGAGATACTGTTTCCAATAGAGCCAGATCTCGTCTTTGGTCGTCCCGTCGCTGCCGTGCCTGTCTTCGAGGGGCCAGACGTCTTTCTTGGGCCCGTCGCGCCCTTCTTGGGCGAAGTATCGGTGGCGGTTCGTTTCGGTGCGGGTAAACTATTGTTGTGATTGCTATTGGCCGACATGGCGTCGAATCCCTTCATCATGTGCGCGCTTCCAGGTCGAGTCTTTTCATTTGTCAAAGTCCGTTCATCGTCGGGGCTCTCGCTCGTTTTCCTCGATGCTCGCTCGAAACGATCAACAGATATGGGCGCTGGACTAACCTTGGCAACAGGAATGCGAGAGCCTCCTTTGTGGCTGTTTGAAGTGAAATAAGCATTGCTTTCCTCCTCCGCAATCTCTTCTGGGGTACGTAAATCCCACGATTCGCCTGCGATCTCGGGGTTTCGTCCTTCGACGGCTGTCGAGTTCTTTCGGGATCTAGGGCCATTTTCCGACGCGTCAGTACCACGGCGCATAGCGCTGCGGCTTCGGTCTCGTCGTTGTTTGCTGTGGTTGCGGGTTCTTGGAACAAATATGCCAGCAGCCTGAAGCTCTTCACTCTCTATCCTTGCCAGCTTGTCGCGGTGAATCCACTTGGAACCTTCGTCGACAACTACTACTTCTTGGTCGATAGGTACGGCATTGCGGCTGTATTCGTCTTCGGTCTGAGGGCCAAAGGTTTGTCCCCACGAGTTGCCGTTCAAGGCCGGACTAGTCTTGGATTCGCTAATGTAGCGCGCTCCAGCTCCGTCAACAGAGTTGTGAAGTTTGGCACTCGAAAGATTATCGTGCGAGTTCACTTTTCGGCCAACTCGGTCCATGCCCGAGTGGTAAGAGTTCGAATTGCCATTTTGGGTGGTAAAATGGTTCGTGCCAGCGTTCATGTCATTATCAAAATTCTAGCAAATCATTAGCATCCTCGCCCTGACAAAAGTTGGAGTAGCAGCCATCATGTGGCAACTCCCACGCTTCGTACCTCCTTCTGGGGCATGTTGTATCCCCACGAGTCTGAATGACCATGACTGCTGCGTGGCGGAGTAATATTCTCGGTTGAGGTCGGTGCGGGTGCCATTGTGGCCATGTTGATGGCGCCCGCGACCTCTAGAAATAAGAGATTTGAGGATGCGTGGAGGGCGGCAAACGAACGGCGTTTGTTCCAAGATGTTTTATGATGGAAAGTCGAATGATATCGTTGTCAATGCTACCGGAATTCGATGTAGCAACTATCGATTAAAGGAGAGGTGTTGTTCATAGACGCAAGCGGCGGTGCGTATGCGGGTCGGAAAGAGTAACGAAGGATCCAGTGATAAAGGGGCCGTTAGATGGCGAAGAGAAGTCGATAAGATAACTTTTCGTGGATGGAATAATGGAATAGACTTGGGATCAGCCAACAATCAAGATATCGTCGTCACAGAAATATCATGGCTGGGACGATGAAGGCGGCGTCGGGCTCCGAGAGAGCTGTGCAGAGAAGAGAGGGTAGAACAAGAAGACGAAGAAAGATGATCCATGGGAGATTTCCATGAGGGGGGCTGGTTGGTTAGGCTGGCAGATTAAAATTGACACTGTGTTGGCGGGGAGCACCTGAATGAAGCCTGCGCCTGCGCCTGCACGGCCCCTCAGCCGGGCTACATCCCCTGTAAGCCCCCTGTACGGAATCAGCGAGCTCTAAGTGGGCTTTGACGGAAATACAGCTGTGAATTGACAGGGATAGAGAGAAGGAAGCTCATGTGGCTTCAGATGGGATATGAGTTTGAATGATGGAGAGACATTTCTTACGAGGCAGGTTAGAGCTTGTTTGTCGTTTCTTGTGGGTGACTTAGAGAGGTGCACACAAGTCTAGAACCATTCTCCAATACGAGCGAGGAGACATGATTACGCCACGCTTCATGTACAATGAACAAAGACCATCCATTGATATCCATAGCATTGACAAAAGAAAAGCTCAGATAAAAGCATTCGTTCAATTATAGAAGACCCCCCAGGCCATCATACAGTCTGCGGTAAGCCCGGTCCCCTTAGTTGCCGCCGCCGGTTGTTTCATTCTGATTGCTCGATGGGCAAAAGGGAGAAGCTCGCGAGTGGAAGGGGAATAAATCAACGTTTCCCCTGATGAGAATAAGCCGCGCCAGGGTTCACGAAGCCACTGACAGGGGCTCATTTGATGAGGCCGGGTCTTTTGTTGCTTTTTCCTCACCTGTGAAGCAAGTAATTGCTTGGTCACGCATCATGCACTAGAAACGAAACTCAACGTTGGGAATAGGCACGGATACATGCTCGCAATAAATCATCGTGCCCTTTATGTTATTATAATTCATCTGATATGGGGAGAAATCGGCCTCTCCTAACTCAATGAGTTGATACCGAGATTAGCTTCCCTCCAAAAGCCTGGCCCGTTGCGCTGGGAATGGAACGTTGTCAGCTGGCCCTGTCGATGAATTGACAGGGGAGGTATTAGCACCTACGAATCAATGCCTTGTGAAAGCTTTAAGTTTCTCATTAGGTACAAGGGGGGGAAGAAGCAACGAAAAAACAATAACTGTTAAGCGTCACAATCTCCGTTCAATACCCAAGAATGAAGTCATTGCGAGGAGAGAACAAAGTAAAAGCAAGAAAATGACGAGCAATAGACGAGACGGGAAGAAGTTGGCCGCCACAAGGTGAAGAGGTTGCCATTTAGGGTCCTTTTAGTGCTTCTAGTGCTCATTAGCGGGACACTGTCTGTGCACTGTACTCTGCTTTTGAGACGGTCCCACAGAACTCAACGGCACTTGTTTCTCCAACATCTCGGTTCATTATCGCAGCCTCCGTCATTATTAAAATTACGTAGCATTCTTTTTCCTTGCTGGCCTTATACGCCGAACCATCATCCCTTGTTGATTCCTGCGGCGTTGTCTGTGCTTTGACGTTGACATTTATTCGCTGCGAAATACTCTTCAGCCTTGATTTGGTGTTGAGTGAGCCTCCATTCATTGATCCACCATCTGCGCTGCAGCCTGCACATCATCCTCGCATTCCCGGGCGCAAGCGAGACGTTGAACCTCATTTCAACTCAGGGACGACAAAGAAACTTCAAAACGTGCTTTGGACGGACGCTCCCGCCTCGGAGCTGCACTAATCTCCCTTGCAGTCGAGATCTCAACCACTTGACATGAGCTTGTCTTCCATTTTCTGAAATGGACCAAAAATTGTCTTAGACAACTCCGCAATCGCATGGCTGATGGTCTCCATCAAAACTCATTCCTCACAACTCACAAACGCTAGCAATTACACTTTCGGCTCCTGAGTTTAGACAAAGTCAACCAAATCCTTGGGATCAGTTCAACGTTGGAGTAAACGATTTCCATTTCCGTCGACGCCATGGCAGCTGTCATGAGGAGAAGGACCAGAATTGTGTGTATCTCAGATACCCACAATTGCCAGGTCAAGCTCCCGAAGGGTGATGTTCTCATTCACGCTGGAGATTTGACCAACCAAGGGAGTCACGCAGAGGTCTGTAGTTCAGGCCCATATGCTCCTGATGGTCACACAAAAGACCGAAGCTGATCTCTTTTCAGCTTGCCAACACAGTCGCTTGGTTAGAGAAGCAGGACTTTGAGGCCAAAATCGTCATCGCTGGTATGCCTCCTCATCGAACAGTGTAGTAGTCTCTGACTCTGTGAACATCAGGAAATCATGACCTCACTCTAGACCCAAAGTTTTACGCTGAGCATGGCCTATACTTCCACAACAAGAAACCGCAGTCTCATGACGAGTGTCTACGATTGTTCACGTCTTCGCCTTCGATAACGTACCTCTCTCACGAATCAGCTACCATCCGCCTCAGATCTCATTCAGGGCCGCGTACGCAATTCAAGGTCTTTGGATCGCCTTACTCTCCACGTTTCGGATTGTGGGCGTTTTACTATGATGCTCCTCAAAATCCCAGCAACTGGTCAGATCTGACGTCGATTTGGGAGTCTATACCACTCGACGCGGACATTGTGGTGACGCACACGCCTCCAAGGACACATTGCGATGAGACGGATGAGCGTCGCGCTACTGGCTGTGAGGCTCTTCGACAGGCGCTTTGGCGAGTGAGACCGCAGCTTGCTGTCTGTGGCCATATTCATGACGGAAGAGGTGCTAAGAGAGTGATGTGGGATCTCAGTTGTCAGAATGTCGCCTATCAAGAAGAGAGTGTCGTACGCTGGCAAGACCCTGGCGAAGGCAATAACAAAACCTGCCTCATAGATCTGACTGGGAAGAAGGCCCCATCTCTTGCTAATGATGGCTCCCATCCAGGTCGATATGGATCAAGTACAAGAGAGCCTGACGTAACGAACGTCCCTCATTTCATTGACTCAGCAGAGAGCTCTCTATACACCTTCGGATCTGGCCCTGCTGATATACACGCCTCTCATGGCACTACCGGATTGGGAGGGGATCCCGCCTCACCACGGAGCGACCAGACAGCTCTCGCTGGCAGGATGGGTCGTCGAGAGACGTGTGTGGTGAACGCAGCGATTATGAAGAGTCGATATCCCCACATAGGAGGAAAACAGTTCAATAAGCCCATCGTAGTAGACCTTGATCTCCCCATCTGGGAGGACGAGGGCCATATCGAAGCCCCGTGATTCGCTCTTGGCTTACCCTAGACTCAGGCTCGTGTTGGTGCCCAACGAACCACGTTGGGAAAAGAGAGATGGCCTCAAACGAAGACGAAGCGAGAGCTTTCTTGATAAGTTTACAGATGGTTGTGGGCTACTGATATGTTTGCTACGCTGTGACGCGCCATCTGCATTATGCTGGATCGGGATGCAATTGATCGATGTGGTGGTATTCGTCGTGAACCAACATTGGGTAGCTTGGAGTCGTAGTCGGATCCAACGGATGAACTGTAATGCATCTGTAGTACATGAACGTGGTCCCAATGGTTGTTCGAGGGGTAGAGGAGTGAGAGCTAATTGAACCTTCAATTGAATTGAAACCTTGTTCTCATCAATGTATTACAATGTCGCGTCATGTCTTTGGCATGTAGTGACTCGTCTTTAGATGGCTACCCTAGACCTGGGCTGAAGCTCACGATCAACTCTCAGACTTCAAGGAACAAGTCGTCAAGATCAGGGGATGATCAGTCGCATGAGCCAGTCACATCCGTTTCCCACCAATGCTATAGCCGGTACCTGCTCGATCTTACGGTGAAGCCATTCCCCTCCCGTTGAGACGCCAAGGAGACAAAGAAATCTCATCCCTTGCGACATGAAACAGGACCAATCCGATGATAATCCTCCACGTGCCTATAGCATTGACATCAACCCAAACCTCTCCATGCTCATTCATGGTCGTCCGAGTTACAGAATCAAAAGAGAGACCCAATCCAAACAAACAAACCAATTGAGCCTGATGCTGCGGGGAGCCAACAGGGCTCCGCCAAGAGGGGCGCCATATCCTCACATTTCATTCCTGCTCACCGCCAGTCTTTGTCGTGATACCCTCAGCCCAATAGCGTGGCTTAGGTGCCCCGTGTTTTTTCTATCTTGGGAGCGGCGAAGCCAAGCATTTTTGTCTCTTTTGAGCCTGAGCCTGATGAATTTACACGAGCTAGATCAGGTACGGTAGTTCAACCCCGCGTTTACCGCTCGGGAAGAAGCAAAAGAATTTAAAACATGGCAGACGATGATCTTTCCAGGTACAGGCCCTTGAGGCATTTGACCGACGCGGGTGCAGGCGGGATGTTCCCTGGAGTTTGGGAGGTCATTAACTAGACGCGTGCGAGGGGTCATGACATCGCCAATCGCGGGATCGTCAAAGGGTATCGGTATCGATCGAGCTGTAGAGTTGGTGCCAGATGGATCAAGTTTACAATAGCTATAGAACATTCTTGGGCTCACATGGTGGATATCGTCAATGGTCCAGCTTTGTCTCTTCAAAACTTGGAAACCTGATCTTGACAGTACAAAAAAAGCCGGATCCAAGAATTTGACGTCTGGTAAAGAGCACACCCACGTGGTGCGTTGCCCTCCATCGCAAGCTACCGAACAACGTCAAGGAACTCGTGCCGGGCCACACACTTGGATTTTCTGGCCCTAACGTCAACCGTATGATCGTGGTACGTCTTGTATGTCATTGCGCTTGAGAGATGAGAACGACGGCGTGTCTCGCGATGACTGTCGTGGAACAGGAATTCAATGTTTGTATTGTCTGAAGCTTCAGAGGCAGAACTCTTCTAGAACCTTGCTGCCACTCACGTTTCATCTCTCACTCAGCTTGTAGCTCTACGCAGTAAGCAGCAGCAAAGAGGTACTTTGGCGCTTCTTTCCAGGGATAAGCCTAGAATCCCAGGCCTGTGATCCCCAAAGCCACATGCTGCGATCAGATTCAAGCACCGGCCTTGCCTCGAGATGGCTAGACAGCTCCCGTGAAGAGGGTCTTTTATCAATCGTTGCCGTCTGCTATACCTATCAGAGACGTGCACCCTCCACGCTCCTTACTCAGTTGGGAAACAACCCCCTGGACAAAACTGTCGATGATCTTCCCTTGGTTTCGCTCGTTCTGGCGGTGGCCGTTGGTTGGCTTTGTCTTCCCCAGGTTGGTTTTCTGTTTGTTCATATGCCCGGCTGTAACCTGGCCAGATACGGAGACCTGGAGAGTATTACGCGTGCTGAGCTGATCCTGATCTTACTGACATATGGAGGAATGTGTGATTTAGCCTAGAGCTGAACAGTCCGTTTGGGAAAAAGCCCTCATTCAGAGACAGAGATGCTTATCTTGATTGGTCGGCATATCACAGAGATGTGATCAGATGCAGAGCCCGTTGGCGGCCCCGCCCTCTCCCGAGACGGGGAAGAACTGTCCAATCATATACTAGACATCAGGCCTTCTTTTTTGTCCTTGTTCAGCCCAACGGCTTCTGGGCCATGACGCTGATGACCACGAGTCTCTGATCTGGGGGGAGCATCTGACTATTTGATCGTTCATCGGGAATGGAAAGAATATCATTAACTTTTGTAGTGGAAAGAAGGTGATTTGTGGTTCGTTCACTCATCACGGCTCGTCACACAGGCGCTTATGAGTGGGAAAAAAAATAGGCGGATGTGATGGATTCTGCAGCACCGTAGGACTCGAGTCTTCTCTTGGATGGTGTCATGCAGAGAAACAGAATGCCCCTCACCACCATCTTTGGACATTTCCTCTCTGGTTAATTGGTCTTTGTCAGCTTGCGCCCACTACCTCTCTGCAGGTCCATCTCCTATCGGACGAGGAGACCATAGAGAAGCCTTCTGCAGGAATGCTCGTGTGTCTGGCTGGTGTAGCATCCACATCATGATACTGCTCATGAAGCTATCACTCCACATATACTTCGCCCGTGGTTTGCGCATCGTGGGGGTATCTTGGTAACTGTGGAGGCATCTCTCTCAGCGTTTCTTAATCCTTCACCGAATATCTCATTCTCTAATTTTATTGTTTATTATCATGAGTCTCTAGGACATTGATCAAAAAGCCATAGCAACGAGATTCTGTATCCACAGAGAGCGGGCTGCAGGGGGTGAAGCGAGGCTCTAAGAACGCCGTGCAACTTGGAAATGCAGGCCTCGTGATGCCATGGTCTGCGCCCACTATCACTATCCGGCACCACAAGGGGTCTCTATTCAGGGATATCTGCTGCAGCAGGTCGCCTATTTCACTAGATTGATGAATAGAATCGCGCGCTACCAGAGTTACAAACCCGTCGTGGAGATGGTATCTGTACCTTGCTGGAGCTTCTAGCTGCATCGTTTGATCAAGCGAGCTGAGCATCAAGCTAAAAAGCTCATGGGATGCTGTCGCTATAGTGATTACATGCAAGCTTCTTGAAGCAATTGACCGCATGTATTCTCCGAATATCACCAGGGCACAGCTAGGGAGCTTGGCTTGTTCTTAGCTCCAGAGCTGTTGAGAGCTCAAGATGTCGATCCCTGGAGCTCTACACACCGAGTAATTGATCGACGATCTAACTTTTTTGTTCTTGTGGTTGGAGGAATCATTTGCACTTCATGCCATCGTTCTTGGTGCAGGCATGATGCTGTCTTGCAATTCATGCCCAGATGGCCTCAGCGGTGTTCAGCCCAACGAGGAGCAAGCCAGTCAGCCCATAGATGTTGGTGATCCAATGAGATGGGGTGAGAGAACTAATCGACTGTTGAAAAGTGATATGTCGTTGTTTGGGCTATGTATGTTTGCACTTTGGTCATCCAATCTGAGAGACGGCTCGAGTACACACAGTAGCCTCACTTTGGTCTCGAGTTTGCCCTAGCATCGGTCCATTTTACTCTACTCTGCTTAGTCTCCTGGAAACAGTTTTCAATCATTAGATATTCAGCCTCGCTTCAAGTGCTGAAATAGAAACTATCGTTCTCGCTCAGCACCGCCTCGTGTAAGTTATTCAGCTGGCTTAGATACAGCCTTTGGTTGCTAAATTAGAGACGACACGCCAGTCATCAGCCTCACCGCCTCTGGCTTCGTCCCGCTCCCTCCCGCTTCCGTTCCCCTCCCGCTGGGCATCTTTCAGCTACCGATCGGGCTCCGTGATGACCGTCCTCTGCAGTTAGAGGACCCGTTTCATCACGGGGGTTGATGAACGCCTGAGGCGTATCATGGGAACCGATGTTGCTTTTGCTGGGCCGATTGCCTTGTCAGGATGTTCCTGGGCTGATACTTACAGACAAAGAAAGTTTACGGAGTCGTCGGATTGATCAATGAACGAGCCAACTTTGTTGTGACATCTCCACTCGGACCCTGAATTGATGATGGATGATCTGGTGAGACCCGGAGCATCGGATGCCTCACCTCATCATACATGAACATTGTGGCTCATTCTTACGACGTTCGCACAAGCAATTCATCAGCTCTCATCAGCTACCGCGGGCCCCGAGGTAGATTCATGTTGGATTTGAAGAGAAAGATTCAATTGAAGGGTCTTACTCGCCACTACCAGCCACTTCAATTAAAGAGGTACTTTGGACACAAGCTTTGTGCAACCGAAAAATCAGGTACCGAATTTTCGTACACCACTACGGAATCGCCTTCTACTAAGACTGATGATTCAAGGGGAATTACGGGTAGATTCTTTCGGACATGGAGATTACTCAAATCCAGTAATTGATCTAAATCCGACACCGAATCTGACCCTGCATCCTTGAAAAGATGATCATAATCATGCTCAATTCGTTATTCGTTATTCGGCTCACACTGATTCATCGCGCTCCGTGGCCGATTTCTCAGCCATTTCGCGCAGCGAAACAGTGACGCGGTACTTGAGGGATAACCTGACTCACCATACCTGGTACACTTAGCTCCGTAGACCTCGCCACTAAGACGCATGTACCTCGACGTGTCTCGACTCGTAAGGCCGCGTACCTCTTGCAAACCGCGCCACAAGCCCACTTGTCATTGAATCAAGTCTGCCAGCGAGCCATTTCAGTGCAAAGGCCCTAGGAGGCCGTACAATTGACCACTAACGGCCAGCGGACCTCTCACTAACCCGGTATAAGTGCGGGCTGCCAACAATTCCCGTCTGCTCTTGGCTGGACGGGACTCTGAGAGGCATTCGATGCCCTTCCATTGCCGGCTTTTCTAGCAGGATTCTCCATCGCTGCTACGCTACGCTATTCGCCTGAGGCCGCATTACAGAGAGAAATCCCTTACCAAGCATCTCGCTCCGGCGTGTCAGTTCACTTGGAGCTGCTAGTCAGCTCATGATAAATCGCCATCGCCGCGTTCTCGAAAGGGGGCTAAGGGGGCGAGTTTTAAACTCCTGAAGTCTCTTTCAAGTCTCTTTACGGGCTTTAGAATCAGAATTAAAGTAAAATCAACTCGCCACGTTCCTGATTCTTTGCCTTTTGGAGCAAGGGACGGAATCCCCTCACCCAATTGTTTTCCAATCTTCCATCGCAAACCGATTCTGCTCACTCCACCAAGAGATACGTACCTTTTTCACTCAAACAGGAACCTCAGGCAGGAAGTTCTTGGCACAGAAGAGGTACTTCCAGTTACAGCTTAGAAAACACCCAACCACCTCGTTACAAATACACGCCTCGCGAGTCAATACATTTGTCTTGATTAGTAGACTCCAACTTGTCTGATTGACTCTTTTTAAAACCAAGTTATTCAGAGTATTTCGGTTAAATTCATCAGACCAAGTGACTCTTCGAGTCCCATAACCAAGTCACGACTCACAAACTCCACCACAACGAGACCAGACCACGACGGGACCGACTCCATCTCAAAGAGGGACCAACAAGTACCTACTCTTCGACGACCGCTTACACTCTACAGCACCCCTCAGGGGACCACCTTGGACCAGCAGCGACCACTAGCAACAGCTCAGGACCACGCACCACCAGACGACACAGGTGGACCGCTCTAACCGGCACCCCCAAAAGCCAAAGGCGACCCTCCAGCAAGCCAGTCGTGGACCCCCTACTACCTGGTGTCTGATCGTCAACTCTAGCCTCTCTGTCCGCCGTCCTCTCACTATCGACCCTTGCACAACGAATCACTCTCCCCTGTCGCTAGCCACCCTCTGCCCGTGACCTCATCTGGCTCTTGTTCTTCAATAGTCAATACCCCAACGACTGCTGGTCTCCTTCTCCCGCATTGTTCCTCTGTTCCACTGTGGACGTGAACAACCAAACAACACCACCAAATATTCATATCGTCGCTTTCTCTCGTGTTCAGCAGCCGGCTGCTCACGTAAACAAACACTTCCTTTTCTTTTTTCCCCCTCGCCCGCCAACTCTTGGTCTTTCGTTTGATCCGGCACTGCACTTGCAAGTATAGAGTACAAGTTTCTGCCTGGTTCTACGGTACCCTGCAAATCCGAGCACCCACTCATCTTGCTCTGGCGAGGAGACTCAGAAATACACCAAACACCGCCCCCCAAAGCCCAGACCACCTATCCTGCGACCGCCTCCTATCGCTGGACAACACCAATCCGGAGAATACCCAACTTGGCCTAATATACATACAGCCACCCAGCCCTGCCTTACCCCTTGACAGCCTCACCAAGATCCGCCAAAGCCTCGCCCTTCCGACGACCTTCGGATCGATGCAATAGACAGCCTCGCGATTACCATTTGTTAACCTATATACTCGACTCCAGCCCAACCGGTAGTCGAAAGCAATTCGCCCAACATGACTACATCAACTCCTGACCCTTACGAGATCCTGGGTGTTGCTAAAGATGCGCAACTGCCCGAGATTCGATCTGCGCACCGAAAGCTCGTTCTCAAGTGCCATCCCGATAAGGTTCAAGACCCAACATTAAAGGCCCAGAAGCAAGACGAGTTTCAAAGGGTTCAAACTGCCTACGAATTATTGGCCGACGAAAAGGCGCGAAAACGCTATGATGATCAGGCCCGGTTAGCAGAACTCCGCGAGCAGATGCGGACGAAGGCTGCTGCGAGCGCATCAAGTCGCCCTTCTGCTTCAGCCACCGCGAGCCCCTCGTCAAGTCGACCTACACCTACATCTACAACATATAAATACGAAATTCGCACTAATGACCGCACATACAAGACGGACCGACAGCCATCGCCTGTCCGGGGTTATTCTTCATATTCGCGTTCTTATGAGGATGAGCATCCTCGCGCTGCCGATATCTTTGAGGGAGTTCGAACTGTGAGAAGGGAAAAGTCTTATCAAGACAAGACTACAAAGCGCGAAGAGAGGGAGAGGGAGAAAGAGTTGGAACGAGCGCGAGAGAAGGAATATGCCCGAGAACTCCGAGAGAAGGAGCGTGAGCGTGAGCGACGGAGAAGAGCCGACGAAGCCATTCGCCGTGCTGAGAAGGAGAACAAGGAGGCTGAGAAGGAAGCCCGACGTGCTGAGAAGAAGAGCCGCGATAAGTCTCGCAAGCGAGATACTGAGGAGAAGAAGCGACATACGAAGCCTTACATTGAGACCTACGATGGTGAGCCCATCTCATCAAAGTCCGAGAAGAAGAAGTCCAGCAAGAAGCACGATGAGCGACGCGAGCGTGATCGATCATCACACCGTGAGGAGGCACCTCCCACGACAAGCTCAATGCACCCGCCACCCATTCCTGTGGAATACCAGGATAAGACCAACGCTGCACTCAACTATATCCAGGCCTCTAGAAGTAAAGGCTCATACGCTTCTCGACACATGGTTCAACCTCCCGCTCCTACTCCTCCTCCAGTCGGCTCTCCTTTCGCTGCTCCGGCTGACGATGACGATGCCCGCCGATCATCCGCCAAACCTAGACGCGGATCCACCGGCGAGAAGGCTTACAAGCCTGAGGTTGTCGATGATCCTATCGAGGCTACTCCTCCTACCGCTCGTCCTCATATGCACAAGTCAGCCACAGCTACTGGCGCACCTACCACATCTCCTCCCAGACGGACGAATACTATGCCCAATGAGGGTTACAGTCGCCACGTCCCAGGCATCTCTCGAGCTCAAACCTTCAGTGGCGCGTATCCTGAGCCCGATCCCCGCGGCCGTGGTCGCACAAGGATGCAAGCTCAGGTCCCTGAGAGTGATGATGAGGATGATTATGAACGCTACCGACGGGAACGGGAGCGTAAGTCTCACCGCAGCAGCAAGAAGCATCGCTCTCCTGAGTCGCGTGGCGAACATGTAATGCAGTACCGAGTAAATGATGGCCGCACAACGCTACAGAACTCATACTCACGCGCCACCCCTACTGAGGAGGCTTACTCGTACTACGCCAACCAACCCAACGTTCGTATCGTTGAGCGTCCTTCCATGCCCTCTCGCGATGCTGCCTACTCTGCTAGCTACGGCAACTACCCCGGAAAGGTCAAGACTTCAAGTTACGGCGATGTGCAATTTAGCGAGTACCCAGCTTACCGCGAAGCCTATGCTGCCTAGACAGCTGAGCCGACCTCTTCTGTATCGTCCTCGGACTTCATTTCACGGCGTTTGACGCATGTATTCCACCATATCGGGTTTTATTTATCATCTCAGCCTGGGCATTGATATTTGTTGTTCTATTGTTTCATACACTTTACGAAACGAAACATGTCTTACGAAATACGAAATTTACCTCGATCGCAGACAGGCGATTCGGGATGCGGGATGAACGGCGCGATGGGCAGTGTGATTGTTTTGTTTGTTTTTACCATTTAGCTCCTGGCATCTGGAAGGAATTTGGATCACAGTGGAAAGACAAGTTTGCATAATAGACTGTGTGTTCTTGACTTTGTCACCGTGTGGTCTTTGTGACCTCAGGGCCAAATCATTGTACGTCGTTGGGAGTGCGACATGCATGGCATCGGAAGGGATGGCTCTCAGTATTTTTCTTTTTCTTACATATCATCATCGGCGTTGGAGATATCACACTCGCTCTGGTTTCTTAGTTACTCGACTGAACGAGATATAGCAGATAGAGAGATGAGGCAGGCTGATACATGGCCTGGCTTGGTTAGAAATGAAGCTACTTCGCCTCACATTTGACTTTCCTTATGACTTGATGTGAATGCTACCCTGGACCAAGCCTCAAGGCCCGAGGAAGCAAAGGACCTGAAACGAGCATGTAAACAATGAATACCATGATTAAATTTTAAGATTCATTTAAACATAGACTAGGATTTCTGGTACCTAGCTTGAGGTTGGAAGCAAACCATATGGACACGCAAACCCCGTCTCACGACAACTTCACATAACAAAGCCTTGTCTTCAACCTAACCTATAGTCATGAAATAATCCACCAATGTAAACCTATTGGTAGAATTCCCGATCCAATCAGTATCTAGATACTGCTTGCCGCCTCTAACAGCCTCTTGGCAGGCCGAGTTGAGACATGTGAAGTCCTCAAACTCATGGTGGCGACTTACATGTAGGGGCACAAGCTGACAGCATTTCCGTGCCGTGAATTGGTTAACGGTAATGATTAACTGTTTGTGATATCGCCACCAGCTTAAACGGGCGAAATCCGATACGTCAGGCCGCAGGCTGAGTCATATGTCAAACGCCCTGAGCTGCAATGCGGCCTCGGTGAGAGCTATTGTCCCCGTCGTGGCGGCCAGTATCCGAACAATATCTCATCAGTCCGCCTTAGTAAGAGATGCGGATACTCGATCCAAACGAATGTATGCACCGGGGATAGATATTCTTGGAAGTTATGCAATTGAGGCGGGATCATGTTTGCTTCCCGAGATCTTGACGGGAGAGAACCTCTTCGGGGAAGATGTGCCCGAGTAAAGTGTTGAAGGGGTCTATTTTAAGTCCGTTACATGGCTTGACAGGAAAAAGACCTGGAAGATAACAGAATTGTAGGAATGACACGTCGAGTCTGGATTCCCGATGATGTTGGTATGCCCAAGGAAGTTGTTCGGCCGGCTGAAGCTGAATATCGGTGGTGGGAAGACATCTGGTGGACGAAATGGTGCATTGATGAGGGAACTGTGGTATCAGAACTGCAGCTTTCCGCTGACTATGTCATGATTTGGCTTCTGCTCCGGTGTCGTGACGTTTGCTTCCCGAGAGAAGGACGGGAGAACATGCCATTACGGAAGATGACGAGGCATTAACGGGTAGTGTTGTTAAACTACTGCCTGAAATGAGGAGATGAGGGCATAGAGGATTGCCGCATTGCAAAAATGATGGCTGGATCTGGATCTCTAGCGATGTTGGGATGCCTGATCAGGCTGATGGGTGAGTTGAGGTGGGATATCTGTGGCAGGAAGACATCTGGCGGTTGGACAGGTACATTGAGGAAGGGGCTGTAGTATTTGGACTATGAGCGTTTACTGAAAGTGGTGATGTACATTTTATTCCAGCATCTGGGATCTGCTTTTGGGAGTACGGATGGTGGTGCATCGACTGTCATGATGTCGAACGACTTAAGTAGACTCGGCGTGAATTACATACATTATCTTCGAGAGGAGCAAATGACTTCCGAGTCATGGGCAAAACTTGACTCGGGATGGTTTGAGACTCCAATTGAGTAATGGGAATAATCATGGAGAAGAAATTGGAGTGTACGCACAGTAGCTCATTGGTGATGTGTCCAGAACATCAGCAAACGTAAGTTGTCATGCACGAAGCCGTGCCCAAGCTCAGCATGCAAATCGTGGACATCATATTGGCCACACTTTACACCTTGAAGGATTCGCATAGGCAATTTCTTCGGAACAATACACATTGGCCCGTCCGTGTATGCATCAAGACACGTTGTGACAGAGACAATGTCATCTTCTGTAGTTACTATGCCACAGATTAACCACTACCCGACCACCGACATCCATATCTTTAGGAATCGATGGAGTTAGAATGAAATGTTATTCCGATCCCGGGAATCGAGTATACATACCAGATATTCCTCCCATCCTTTCCTTTACTTCTTTCTTCTCTTCAACTATCATAGTACGGCCCTGGCCGTGCTGCTTTTGTATTATATTCGGGCCGTGAGGGGACGGCCCGTGTCTTTGCGAGTCTTCTTGAAGAGCAGTCTGTTTATACCCTTTGGTCTACGTTGGCACAGAGCATCTTCTGGGACTGAAGAACGTCAGATTGATCAGTGTAGCCCTCTCTACATTCTTTGCACTGTTTCTGGTGTCGCATTGATATGTGCATCAAAGCAAATGCGACCAGTGCAAAATCTGCATAGGAGAGAACGTTGAGAGTTCTGCACTGATCAATCTGAACACTTCGCCAAATACTAGAAGAAGGTACAGCATGAGTGTCCAAACTGTGGTAATAAATTTACGCGCAACGGCAATCTTAGAACACATCTCATCTCATCAAGTTCGACAGCTGGGCAAGGACAGCCTTACTCTCCTGCTCTTATTTGTGTACGCATGCCCTTGGTGACCAGTCTCTCGAAGACAGTAGTTACGTCAATGGGGTGTTCAACCCGATTGTTGACAAGATTGTGAGCTTGGTAGACTCAGAAATGACTGTGGTTAAAGAACTGACAGAAGATCATGTGCGAGTGAGTAGTCTCCAGGCCGGATAGAATTGAATCTTACTGATATAAGGATTTCAAGGTCATTGTGGCTGGAGAGTTTCTCAGGCCAAGTGGCACCCTGTTACCCCAAGTTGAACATTCTGGATGATACTTGTCGTTATCGGCGTTGAGTGGTGGGCTGCACATGTCATGATCTACCGGCTGGCCTGAGAGGCATTTGAACGAACAGCTTGTTTGTAGCTTCAGGCTACAAGCGAGATTAACGTTTTGGATGTCCTGTCAACTTGTTGGCTGTACATGTCCCATTCAGCATCATAATCTTGGCCGCTAAACGATTCATTTCAACGCCTTCAAGACCTCGAATGTCGTATACACCTCATCCCTGCAATACTCGCAAGGACCCAATCAGAAGCACACCTTCACTCTAGACGACAATGAGGAACAAACATTGGGTTACTATCTCATCACGGAAAAAGGATACTGTCAATTCGCAAGGGCGACGTCACTCGCCACACGTCATTCTTCAAGAAAACCCTGACTCAGATCCAGACGGCAATGATCCGAACCATACACTCCAGTGCCGACTCGACGAGCATGATGGTCCACAGCCGCCCTTCGGTCCTCCACCAAGCCCTATTAAGCACCGGTGCCGAAACTTGGAGCCTTTATCCCCCCTCATTGCGAACCACCTTCGTCAGTCTGCGGAGCATCAAGATGAACAGCTTGTTTGTAATACAAATGAAGTTAACGTTCTTGGTGTCCCATTTCTAGACGATGCGTTTACCTCTTGAAAACGGACCAAGTGGTTAGAGTGGTTCAGAGTCAGTGAAAACAGTCTGAAGGCCAAGAAAAGAGTCAAGGGCCTGGAACAATAATGAAGCATACTGAGAGACGTTTACCAAGCGTGCTCTCATGTTAGGAAGCCCCTTTGCGCTCGAGCAGTTCCAATCTCAAACCAGAGCATAAACGAAACGCCCGGCTAAGGCCAAGGTGGATGGAAAACAAGCGCTTCGGGATATTGGTGATATGATGCCGAGCAGTATCGCGATCTGTAAGGAGACAATTACCACAGAGAAGAAGGACATAAGCGCGGCTTCGTGCTTGCATAGCGCCAGCCTTCACAT
This sequence comes from Fusarium oxysporum Fo47, assembly GCF_013085055.1. Classification (NCBI taxonomy): domain Eukaryota; kingdom Fungi; phylum Ascomycota; class Sordariomycetes; order Hypocreales; family Nectriaceae; genus Fusarium; species Fusarium oxysporum. Next base: position 1,062,373 of record NC_072841.1, on the reverse strand, counting down.
GAACACAGTCGAGCAGCAGAGAATTGAGCAGGCCGATGACAAAGCTGTTGACATGTTGTACCAAGCCTATGCCCAGATACGCGCTCCTCCAACAGCTGCTCCTCAAGCCCTTGTTGCTCATCCTCAATAATTGACTCGCCAGCGCAGGTAGCCAGGCGACTCTGGTTCATATGCTCCGCCGCCTTCAATGGCCTATTGAAGAGTCGCTGAATCTTCTACCGGAGTACTACTCCAGTCATCGCATCAAGCCCAATCGATGAGCCTGGCCGGGCGAGAGAGACTACAGCGATCCGCCCGTTCAACATCCGGCTCGCCGAGGCCCGGGCAGGTGAGCTAGGTATCTACGCAACGGCAGAGTACGGCAACGACGGATATGCGATACTATGATCAATCCTGAAGTTGCAGTACAACTTCACTTCTCGGGCCGTCGCATTTCGGCTGTCACTGTCTCAAACCCGGCGAAGACGCTCGAAGACCACCTCAAGTCCGATCGACGCTGCGACGACCGCTATGTCATCCACGCGGTGCATCACGACAAGGCTTCCGAGAACCCGTCGGTCGCGTATGTATATGCTGACTCGCCAAAGCGTGAACATGACGAGTTTCAATTCATTCTCTGACTCTACCCCCCACTAAGCACGAAGGGTTATGGAAGACTGGGGTTAGGATAACTACGGAGAGGGGAGGTATCCCCTTTGATGCGCTATATATCACATTCCCAATGATATATAGTGGCTTAGCCCGAGTTGCAGAACTATACGGCGATAAAGCCAAAAGGATTGGGATGAGATTAGTGTCATCCTGGTGGGTGATACAATTCTCAAGATCGCCATGTCGAAGGGTGACTGGGCGGACAGCGATTGATACTCAGAGAGCCAGGGCTGACACCCCACGATCTTCTGGAGCTCCCAGATCCCCTCCCTCACCTTCACCATAGGCTTAATTACATCAACGCTGAAGTGAGAGTCGGTTTCTCCAACGGCAATATCAGTCATGTGGTGATTCCACGTCGTTTGTCAAGTGGCATTCAGATCCGTTCGAGGGGTCAATCGGACATTCTTTTCCGTGACCCGAGACAACATCCGACAACCAGTTTCGGTCCTCTCGCTATTCCGTCACAAATATCGAGATCCTAGACCTTTGCACTTCATTTTTGTCTCGTTCTCGCCCTTGCACATACACTCAGTCTCCACCAACGCTTCAAGATGGGTGTTCTCACAATACATCAACAAAACAGTTCAAGAGCTACGATTTGTACTCAATATCATGTTTCATATTGCAGAGCAGATCGAACAGGCCACTCAAATGTTCGAGGATGTGACCAATATCTCTAATGAATGGAGGCCATACCTGATTGTGCACGTTGATATTCCCGTCGCATGGCTTTCCCCAAGTCCCAGACTGAAAGTGCGGCCTGAGCAACGAATCAAAGCTGTTTCTATCTCAACGAGTGATCATATACAATCAATTAACAGAAGAAAGACTTCAGCCCTGCTTTTTTGGGAGCTGTTATCAAGGGTTTAATTCCACGGCGAAGGCCTGGACAGCATCTGAATGGGACGGGAATTCTGGTGCTGTCTCAATCCTTCAAGAAGCCAATGAACTGAAGAAGAAGGCTTCCGGAGAGCTCTATCAGCTCAACCGAGCAATCGTATGAGACTACCGGCCTCGCAGGAACTTGAAGAGCTGAGTGTTGCGATCAAGCGAGATCTGGTGTCTATTAATGACATCGCTTGCTATGTTCCTCACCGTCCTCATGGAGAGAACTTACATCTAAGCAAATGCGCCATCTCCTCTCAGCCATCCGTCGACCCAGCTATAACAATCTTAATGATAAGCCTTCAAAGAAGCCATCAGGCGGTGTGTTATCCAGGATAGCGCATCCCCTGAACCTCTGGTTCAAGTATAAGGATCTTGCGAGGGTGGCCGCTTACGAACACAATCTGTCCTTGCGACATAAATTCGAGTCGAGCCATGCAATGCTGCTCCCATTACAGCATGACCATCTCAGACTCAACACTCCACTCGGCCAAACCAATGGCGTCAATCGCTGATGGACAGCGGGTATCGATACTGTTGCCCTATCAGATGAGAATCTGCATGATATCTTCACATGAAAGGCTAAAGATTGGTTCACCTCCTGCCTTCTCTTCTCACCTCAAGATAATCCCATTTCTAGAACATGGGTCCCTGCCTAGGTTTAGGATTAAGGCTGAGGCGTACTATTGCTCTTCTTCTAGACAAGCTGCAAACCTGATCGACTCAGGTCGAATGCTCATCATCAACAATGAAAAAACAGTTCGATCTGGCCTCTGATTGCTGACGGTAAAGGATTTGGAAGTCGATGAAGTCTACTTAGAGGTCATGGAACAACGAACGAGCATCAACAGCACGTCTGTTCAAGAAATGATGCTCGGGAGGATCACCAATTCATGAACCAGCCCGACCAGCAGCAGCTATTACATCCCCTGCTTAATGCTCCGTTCATTTTGCTTCTATCTAAGCTCTTTAAGCTGGACATTCTTCATAAAAGCAAAAGAACCATTCCTTGTGTCATCCCAGTAGGGAAGAAAACTTGCATGCTTTATGACGGCGCGAGCAAGAAGTGCCAGGGTTACTTACACAAGAGCGAGGCTCTACCCAAGGGCGAACGTATTACAAGTGCTAGGGCTTCAAGCCTAACCTATATTATTACAGAAGGACTTGCCGCAGCAGATGCCAGGCCTGTGTCACAGATGATATTCGGCATGATCTATCAAAGTTCATCAAGAGGTCGCTTTATGGTCTGCGCTCAGCAAATCAGGTGCTGGAGAGAACACAGCAAGACATCAAAGTATAGATCTTCACCGCACAAGACGATACCGCCAGATTCTGAGCCGTTATTAGAAAACATTGGTGAGTTGACAACTGCGATATAGTGGTTGGTTATTTTAACCTCCTCATACCACCACGTCGGCCCTGCACTCTGACCATCAATCAATTTACTGATGAGTCCAGTCCCGGTGCCAAAACCAGAGCCAGCAAGATCTTAACAGTAAGTCAAATACCTCTTATGATTATTCCTCTTATCTAATGCAATAAGCCCAAGTCTAGGGGCAAGAAGCAGGCAGACCCTAAACCGGATCCGAAGTCAACTAAGAGCAGCAAAACACCTATTACATCGCGCAAGCCTACCCGGGATGCGTGTGACGTCTCCCATTTCTCAATATGTCAAAGCATTCAAGCCCAGATACTCCACCAACGCAAAGCAGTCATAACTCTGCAAGTCACATACAATGCTAGATTTTTCTCTATCCCAGTAGAGTGTCTTCTTCCAGATTCGCCTACTCAAACATGATGTCTTCCCGACACCGACGCTGACAGCGTTATTGACAATCCTCTAGGCTCAGAGGACATCATCAGTTATTACACAGGGCACGGACCGTATGTTCCAACCTGACTTTGGAAAAGAGATGATGATCGAGGCAATACCCCGAAAAAAGACCTGGGAGACAACCAAGACGAGAAATTGGGCAGTTCAACAACACCATGCTGTTCCGTCCCACTGTCCTTGTGCAACATAGATACATTGGCTTGACAAGAACAGCACCCCTTCTCACAACCGCTCTGGTTCCCAGATCAGAGATACATCAAACGCCAAGAACCAGAGTATGTTTCGAGTTACAGGCTGGGAAGAATAATACTGACTTTTATGTTCTCCGCGTTGTACCGAACTTTAGGGGAGCTCAGTCGAAGAGTGCACAGCGGACCCGGAGTCTCCGCTATCGTCTCCTGAAAGTTGTGGCCTTTATTGGGGATAGCTCTGCTCTGACCCCAGCAAAGTCGAGATCAAGAGTCATCTCAAGTGGCCACGCTCTGGCTCTCTACAAGGCAGCGACTCACAAACTATCTACGGTTTGTACCAAGGATACATGCAGTGCCAGCGTCTTTTCTGCATCATCGGTGGACCACGCCCCAGACGACACTCCGCTACTGCCCTAGGTCACACACAAAGTGCAAGGTGGCTCGTGGAAATACGTGGTTATTCGTCTTGGCGACGCCGTCCTCTTTAACTACGGGATAGTCCACTATTTGCTTCACAAGAAGAACACCTGCATTTTTATGAGGGGAGGGAATGTTGTGCAGTCTTCTTGGAAGACCCTGTAAAACATTCCAGCCATAAGTTGTACTGGGTTCATATGGCAGGAGTCAAGATGCAACAGTGGCTTGCTCATGGCCGACACAGTCTAAGAATCTCTCCATGAGGCTATGACACACGAAGACCAACTGGAGACCGTCAAGCGATCGCTCCTCCCCCTCAGGGAAGGCACATACACAGGGACCTACGGCCGCATATTCCTAAAAACGAAAAACGAGCTTACCTGCTTAAGGCGAGAAAGACTCCAGCAGCAGACAAACATAAACTAAATCCACCGCTAACTTCTCGACCTGGAGCACCACATACAAGCGCTTAAGCAGCAGCTCGCAAAATGCGAATAATGATCAAATCTACTCAACTGGGCCGCATAGGCCGGACCATGACAAAGGTCACCAGACAAGAATCATCTCAGCCAACTAAGCCGAGAAATCTTATTTCAACTTTCAGCTTACTTACAGTTCATGAGCCGACGCAGGAACCTTTGAATGCCCCTGACATTGAACGGCCTCAGCAGATGAACCAAGATGGAACTACAGATAAGGCAGTTCCAGAATTCACCTGACGATGCTTTGGACCAAGATCAGATGCAAAGTCCTTGCTCCAAGTACCGAAACGATGCTTGACTCCCTTTATTCAGCTTCTCCAAAAGCATAACAACAAGCAAGATCACACCGGCAGCCCTGGCCAGACAGCTCATAACACCCTCCTATCTAGAATATAATCTCTCTATAGCTACGAAGGAGGAGAGTATCTTAGATGAAATAATTCATAAAGCTAATAAATTAAAGCAGAAGACCTATAGAAAGATTTATCTGTTTAACCAAGCCAAGGAAGCATATAACCTCACTGAGAAGCGACAATTCGCCGAGAGACACATAGAGAATCTAAGATCAACAAAAATCATTCCCATGGGCTTTTCCACTATCAACAACATTTTGACACTGTCTCGACTCTTTTTACCCAAGACTCGTGAGAGGCCTCTGTCTCTGGCGGTCGCAGCATACACACCTTGTGGAAGAGGATATCTTGGCTAGATCGAAACCAGAGACTAGAGAGATCTTTACATTGCTCAGATATCGATATCGACCAAGATCGTATGAGACGATGGCGCGACAGTTTCTTCCCAAGATTTAAATCTACTCAATCAGTGGAGTGAGACCTCGACGACCCGAACAAGAAACAGCCAACCGTCGGTCAGCCATATCGTTCAGGGTTGGGTCTGACGGAAAGAACCTCGTGATAAGCTGCGCGCTGTATGAATACCACGTTAGTGTCCCATCATGAATGATGGATGCTGTCGATCGAATGGGCAACATCGCCCGCCACACGCCCTCCAAGGAGGAAACCTTGCCTCAGATTCGAGTTCAGTTCATTAAAGGGTTCAACTCAACCCGACCATCCAAACGATGCGATTATCGTATGTACGATGGAAGAAGCAGTAGAGTTGCGCAACCAAGGACCCCCAGAAATTCCGATCGTCGTTTATGGAGCTACGGATCACCGGATGACTACCTCTGGTGTTCTTGATATCCTTAGCTCAAGGGATTCGCTGGACGTTCATGACGTCGAGAAGCTCCATGAAAAGAATATGCTCGATATGATGCAGGGGGTACCTGTTCCTTACCAACCATTCCTCAACGACCCCAACTCTCGAGTTCATGAGCTGCATTGCTTTCACATCATTTCAACGGTTCAAAAAGGGGTCTTGCGACAGCTTTTTGAAGCTGTGAAACCCCTCATTCACTTTGCTCTTTTAGTACCATAGTGTGCATTTTCTTCAACCATATATACACCCCTGCCATGGCGTTGTACGATATTTGGGCTCGAAGAGCGTGCGGCGAGCACTTCCACTAGAAGCATCAAGACACGTTACTGTCGCCGCTTATCAACGTGCTCTTTTTTTTGCGCACACACCACGCAGGCGAAGAAAAACCGAGTCTGCTTTGGGTTGAGTCACTGTGACTGCAATTCGCAATCATACCCCAAGGTCATCACTTGGCATTATCGCAAATACGATAGGAGTCGTTATGCTCCTCAGTCTCGTCTGGCGTATTAGTCGTTCTTCAGAAGATTGAGGACTGGTCCACTGGAGAAGTACCTGAGACGGTCAAGGCCGGCAAGCGGAAGCTGCAGGAGGGGTTCACGACCGTTACGAAGATCAAGAAGCCTCGTACTCTTGACTCAACTAATGAGAATCAGAGGTCAAAGCTAGAACTCGCCAGGCGAAAGGTGAAGCCGAGACCAAAAGCGGAGACTACGATAACGACGCCAACATGGAGCAAAAGAAGAAGAAGGCTCACGGCGTCCCAAGACTGATTCGGTCTGCAATGGAGGTGGCTCAGGCTGCTTGCAGGTCTTATACAAGGTACAATGTCTTTTAGGTACTCAAGGGTATGTCAGTAGAGTAACAGAGGATCAAATAGCTTTCAACTTCTAGTCCTATCTGTTTCTTGTCGCCATTTATTTATATGTCTCAAAGTGAGAGATTTGAAGACATGTTAGTCTGGGAGGCCGACCATCATATGACGTTGCCCCTCACGAACATCTGCAAAGGCCTCCAAACCTGCCAATGAGAGGTCATCAACTGCTCATCCGTAAACTCGCCATTGATCAGCATAAATACCCAGTGACTCTTCACTTTCTTCTGTCCCTCCTTCTTCCTCTTCATCAAATTCGCTTTTGTACTCTCGAGACCTGGTGTCCCTCTAATAAACCCCCATGTGTTAGCACCGCCAGCAAGACCGCGATCTGCCTGACAACAATATTGGTAGCTACGACTGTTGTCGGGCACAGAATTACTAACCATCTTTCTGTGCCCGACGGCATTTTTAGCTGCTAATCTCGCTGTCGGGTAGACCGCGGTTTTCCTGGCGGTGCTGGCGATGTTCCAAGCTCATCCCGCATGATACTTGGTACCTGTCATGCGTGGTGAGCTAGGATGGCCATCTTGAGAAGACAAGTGCGCGCGAACGTGAGTTATTGCCACAGACCTTTTAAAAAGAAACTTAACAAGCCCTTTAGGCTGTATTTCCTAACATGCCAACTTTGGCCGGATCTTGAGGACCTATAGTCCTGTTGTCATTGCGCAAAGACACATGCATATGTAGATCTTCAAGATCCGGCCAGATGCTTTGGAATGCGTATCAGCAACGCGCGCGATCGAACTATCTCAAAAGAAGTTATTGCATTATTGCGTATCGTGTCTTGCCTTTTTGTTTTGGTATGTCGGCTTCTCTTACTCCCTCGATGTGGCAATGGACTTACAGTGTCAGCCAACACGATTTATGGACCCGGATAAGTCGTAAAAAGGTGTCCTGTTACTTTCCTCCTGTGGAATCCTCTTCGCCAAATACCTCTAATTCTCAAATTCCCAACATATATCTCCTGGGCGTAGCCACTGGTGGTAAGCCCCGTCCAGCCCGACAGACAATGGAAGGTCGGAGCCCCGACGATGGTCTGCTCTTCATGAGTGAAGAAGACTTCGTCTTAGGCTTTGCAAGCGATGACCTGGATAGCTTGCTATGGAATGCTCCATATGGTACGAATGACGCAGCGTTTGCCGACGTACACCAGGAAACAACATTTTCAGATACAGTCGACTCAATCAATCCTAACTCATTTGACATTTACTCCGATCACATCAACCCAATTCTAATCAACACTCAGGAGCTACCAGCTCTAGATACTACTTATTTTGATATCTTACTTATGAACTGGGACTTCATGGCGATGCCCACCGATCCCATCACTACTACCCATGCTGGTTCGATAACGACCACAGAGCAATCCAATTGCTCCACTACTTACACAATCTCTTCCTCACCAATGACTGAAAGTAGTCCAATAGGACTGTCACAGTCGCAAGTATCCGACCCTTTATCGACAAAAGATGCCGAGAACGCATCAAGTACAATAGCCAGAAGACGAAGAACGAAGATGGAACCAGGCACTAGACCTTGTGACTTGAAGTAAGCCATCTTGAACAGATTTACACCATAATTTGTATGTACTAACACTTCTTTTAGAAGACAAAAGCGAAGAGAAGATAAGCCTGAGAAGTGTCACATCTGCGGAAAGGGGCACCCGTGGAAGCGTGATCTGGAGAGGCACTATTGGAGTAACCACCCAGATGAGGCAGCCAAGATGGGCCTTAGTCGAAGTAAGCCTATATGTAGGTATTGTGGAAAGGACTTTGCGAGACGAGATCATTTGAAAAGGCATTTGAAGAGGAAGCACGGGGGTGGTTGAGCGTGTGAGCTGTTGAGTAAACCTACTAAGCTGTAGTCTCCTTTGTCTTGAGTTTTAGTTAGTTGCAGCGAATAAGTACAAATGAACCGGTCACTGCTCTGTATAAGTGAGGTGTATAGCCCGCTCAGACAAGACTGTACAAGTTCCTTAGGTGGTAGAAACCCTGTTGGTAAGGAGGGTGGTCTAAACTTAGGACCTTGATCCTAACTTACAACAAGACTTAGGTAAACGCGTAAGAACTTATTAAACTTTTTTAACAAGCTTATTTCAGCTTCCTGCATCAAGGTCTGAAGTCGTTTTAGACCAAACAGCTACCTACTACCCCTTAGTCACGCTCTATTCGCTTCTCACCTCCGGTATCATAACAACATCGGTTCCATAAAGCCACGCCCGATGACAAAAAGAGAAAGGAAACGCAGTTGGTAACCAAGAAAGACCCAAGAACGGCAAAAGATTAAGAACTCCGGTACAGGGAATCGAACCCTGGGCTCCGCGGTGCTGATCCCTCAGCTGAAGATGAGAGCGCGAAATGTTAGCCACTACACCATACCGGACGTTGCTTGGAAATAGAGTTTGGATTAGCGCTCTATGATTCCCACACGTTGAAGCGCAGTACTATCATCGGTCTCCATGATGGCAAGAGTCACTTCCCAATTATCATTATCATTGCTCTTCTCTTCTTCTCCAAAATATTAGCCTTTCATTTACGCTATGCGCGATAGAGCAAGCTTAGCTCGTGCTCAAGTCAGGTTGGCAGTGACAGTTACACAAGCCCAGTCAGTCCCCCAGCAACGCCGCTGCCCGTCGTGGGTAAACAGACTGTCTTCTGCTTCTTGCTACTCTCCCCCTTTTTCGCGTTGACCCCTCTTTTTACCTCGTCAACACCCAGAGTGCATCTCGAATCACATCAACAAGCGCAACATCTTGTTTCATTTTCGTACAAGTGAACGAAGCTGTTACAGAGTTGCTGGGGTGGTTTTGGAAGATACCATATTCCTATGTCGCTCAAAGTGCTCAAAGGTACAGTCGCGCCCGCCTGCCCCCTTTTGCACACCCTTACACAAACAGACTTCTAGAATCGCAAACTGAAGTTTGCAGCCTGAATCAGCGGAATCGATACGCTCGTATCACCCTGTATGACTATGTCTTCCAGTGAAGACATTCTTTCTGTCGTGTCGCTCGACGACGAGCCTCTTCAACGAGCGCCCGAAGGCTACTACGTCGCGAACGAGTGTCCGAATGAAGCGGAGCAGTTCACTTTCACTTGTCCCTACATTCACTGCGATGGCTGGATCTTTGTCTCTGCCGAAGAGTGCTAGAAGCACGAAAAGAACTGGCACCAAGGTCCCTATGCGTGCGGGCAATGTCATGTGAGCTTTGCTGCTCAGCCTGCACTCCAGCGACATTTCAAGGCAAGCAAGCATGATATCCGGTGGTTGTGTGAAGATGAAGACTGCGAGATGGTAGGAGAAGCTTTTGAGACAAATACACTCTTTCGCGAGCATGTTCCAAACTCAAGCGGTCACAAGTACTGGCTTGCGGATGACACTGCAGATGATAACGACTCGGTGTTCACACCATCTCTCAACTCTAGTCATCAGACCGCAGAAGATGATGTTTTTGGGCCTTTCGCGTCAGATGGAAATATCTGTAACGAACCCTGCTGCCGGCACTACGGTACAGATTACAAGTGCAAGTCTGAGTTCAACCGCCACGCAGACACAGGCGCTCATCGAACTGCCGCGAATCTGAGCAAGGTCTTGCTCTCGAGAATTCCTACTGCCTCTGCACTCCAGGCCGAGCAGGAAGGCCTTCGATCCTTCCGATGCACTTCTCGCAGCTGCCACCGACACGGGGAAGTCTTTAGTACAGCAAAGGCTTTCTTCAACCACCTGAAAGACGACGAACATCGCGACGGATGGTATGTCAAATTCGACGACGATGACCTCGATTACAGTAGCGATAGAGATGTCTTGCCTGGAATTCAGTTTTATGCTGGTGGCAAAAAAGGCAGATGTGTCAACGAGAAATGTCCCCGGTTTCGTTTCCAGTTTGACTCTTATGGCGCTATGAAGCAGCACAGCAGATCGCTCGGTCACGTCCGGGCGGAAGAAGACTTGGGGTTGACAGACGCGGACGAATCAGGCGAAGAAGTCTGGAAGAAGAGCGCGGTGCATGGCATGGAGGTTGCGGAGGATGGATTACTCTGGAAGTGCACCAAACAAGGCTGCAAGAAGTTCAACGTTGTCATCAAAGGGCTTGGAAATGCCAAGAGTCACTACAACTCTGATACTCACCTCATGGCCGCGGAGGAGATCGCCACTTCATCTGATGAATCCGTCGAACATATCGAAGGCATGGAGTCCTTGAAAGACGGTGATGGCTGGAGGTGCCTCAAGCGCGGTTGCCGAAAATTCAACAAATTATTCCTGTATCTGGGCAATGCCAAAAAGCACGCCAGCGGTGACAGTCATGCCTTGGCTGAGGAGCCCGATTCTGCAAATGAGAACCTCGACGGGCTGGATTACTCGATGGAGGAAGGTGTCTGGACTTGTGTTAAACCTGGCTGCAAACGAATGAACGCTATATATCAGCATCTCGCCAGCGCCCGAAAACATGCCAATGCGAACTTCCATGCTCTGGCTGAGGAGCCCGCAGAGGAAATCCTGGAAGATATCGAGGGCATGGTGGTTTTGGATGGAGAGAGTGCTTATATGTGCATCAAGTTCGGCTGCAAAGGCTCAGGCAAAACCTACTCCAACGTCCGCTCTGCCAAGCTGCACGCGAACGCTAGACCTCACATGAAAGCTGGCGATATTTCAGCTTTCATGCCTAATCAGTTCAACATGGACTTGTTCGCAACCCCGACGCGAACTCCGAGGAACCTACTGCTCACACCCATGGAGACAGAGGAACCGACCATTGTTGTCACCCCAGCGAGCCCTTCTGCTGGTCGTGGAACCAACCCTGCGGGACATCCAGCTGGCGCCCGAAACGGTACCTCTGCTCGGACTACGAAGATGATTCGACTAGGAAGGTCTTCGGTGACCACAGCCGGGAGTAGTAAGCATGAAGTGCTAGAGAGGAAGAACCGAGAGTTGGAAAGTCGTGTTGCCAAGCTGGAGATGCAGATGGGCCAGGTCCTCGGTTTGCAGAGTCCTCAGATCCAGAACAATGCGCACTATCAGAACTCCCAGGTTCATCAGAGTGCGCAGTTGTTTCAGCAGATCCCTGAAGTTCCTCAGGCTCCTGGGACTACATGCGCGCGTGTTGAAGGGTTATCCAAGTTTGTGCGGGCAGCGTACCGTCCTAAGATGTCGATGCCCGTAAACGAGGATGAACTGTGAGAGGTATTATTGTCGAGGTTACAAACGAGGGGTGGAATGCTCTCAAGTGAATAAGATGACATATCGAAGGAAAAGAAAGGTTGATGTTTGATGTCGTCATTTTACAAGATTGGTCGGGAATTTGTGATGAAAACAATTGCTTTTAGATACTGGCTGTGCGTAGGGGTCTAGATACAAGACATGATCGAGAATCAAATCTGTGCGAGTTCTATCCCATTTCACCAGAAATATCCATCTTCAGTCTCCCGCAAAATACCATTCTCCGCTTCAGTCTGAGGAATCTGTGCTTCTGTAGCACTCCCGGGGCCATCAAGTTCTCAACCCTTGTCGTCGCCGCTCCCATCTCAGTCCTCTGCTTCCAATTATTCTTCGTCGCTAGCCGTGAGTGATAAGATCTCCAAATCATCCGCCACATCATCCAATGTCATCTCTTGGTCCTCTTCAAAAAGCTCTCCAGTGCAAATGAGTCGACCTCCAACGATCTCGAGCTCAATAGCTCCATCGGTTCCAAAGTACCGTTCGTAAGACTCTTGATCGATAGCCAACTCCATCCGGGGAAGGTCCTGAATCTCCTCATCATCTTCGGCGATGTAAACTTCGAGGTCAACAATAGAGCGTTGGGCCAGGACGCCCATGACTTGAGCGCCGTGGAAAATGTTTGGTTCGTCGTCATCTGAATCATCATATGATGGCTCAGGGTCGAAGATGTTGGATGTTTCAATCTCGTTGCCGGGGAGTTCATCGTCATTTCCAATCACCACAAACTCCATATCGGAGTCACTGCCGTCGTCAGTAGTTTCGGCATCATCTATGACCATGAGCGTGTCCTCGTCAGAGTCTTCGGTGTTAACGTTAACAAGAGTTCCTTCAGAAGTGTCTGTATCTTCATGGATGCTGCCTTTGGGGGAACTGTGGTCATCGTTCCCTTCATCATGTTCGAGCAGAAACGGGATCGCTTCTTCCGCTGCAGCACCCTAAACTGGCAGCAAGTTCAGTCCGATCCGAATGTCCTCCAGCGCAACACCCTCGGCTCTCGCTTCGTCCAGCTTGCGGTTGCTCTTCCAGATGATATCCCTACGGACCATAATGCCAGCCTCCTGAGCTTCAAGAAGATTCAAGGCATCACCTTGAAGAGCATCATGCAGAGACTCTGCATCAGGGTCCCAAGTGCGGCCAGTCCATGTAGGAAGACAGTCGTCTCCAATAGAGATGTCACTGAGGGTAACCCCCTTCTGTTTCGCCTCCTCGAGGCGGTGGTTGGAGTTGTAGAAGACGTGGTTTTTGAAGTCTGCGGTCATGAAATTGAGGAGGACGGTGTTCAGAATTTGTTGGGCCGCATTTTGTAGAAACGTGGAAGGCGATGAGGTGCTCATTTTATGATGGAATGGCGAGAGTGCTCCAAGATGAGATTTTGTAGATGTAAAGATGAAGCTACCAGCTGTGAAAAGAGATAAAAAGAAATGTGAGTTAACACTTGAGCTCAAGAAATGCGATTTTGGTATTCAATATTTGGTGAGTTGTGGTGCGCTGAGCAGGATAGAGATGAAGGTGGAGGTTGTGGTTGTGGTTTTAAAGGTAAGTGAATCACGGCCAATCCAGAATTCCAGACGGACAGCCGCCAACTGTCTCTTGTCTCTGCATCATTGTGACATAGATATCTATCCAGAAATGGCACCATTCAATTTTCACCGTCATGGGTTCCGCAGACACAGTTGGAAGATTTATTATCATTTTCGTTGATCTTCAGAAGATCTACGGTCTCCCTTCATATGTAACTTTGGGACCTCGACCTTTGGCCTTATGGAAGTTGGAGCGCAGATTCCTCCGTGTGGCCTATAGCAATTTTCCAGCCTCGTCCAGTCCTTGATCTCAGGGATGCCTTTCGTTCTGAAGTCTCGTTTTGGGTGTGAGGTTCGCCTCGTGGTAGAGTCTACTCGCAAGCTGTTATCGTCGTTGCAACGGCTCCTCTTTGGAACTCTTCATCATTTGTTGTTCGTTCGTAGTTTTGTCTTCCTTTCCCGCAGGAACTATCCCTCACTGAATATCACCCATCTCAACCTCCTCAGCCTTCTCGCCCTCAACCTCTGGCGCATCTACCCAAGTCAGCACTCTATCCACAACCATCCTAGCAGCAACTTACCCTTCATCTCCGCCTCGCCCTCGGCTTCCATCTTTCTCTTCATAGCATGCGCCAGTCTCTTCTCCATCTTGCGCGCCTTCTTAGCGCTCAACTTGGCCCTAGGTCCACTCGTAGGCAAAAGACCTGGCCTTGCGCCTCGTGTAGTATCGGCCTTTGCGACCTTATCCTTGGGTGCTTGTGATCGCTTGCGTCGCTCCTTGCGGGCACTTGAGGCGCGCGCCGCAAGGCGGTTCTTGGAGGGGCCGTTGGGATTGCCGACGGAAGGCATTGTGACTATATGTGTTGGTTGTGGTGATGGATGGAGGTTTTGCGATAAGAAGTTCTCAACTTTTTTTTTTTACGGGGTCGAAAATCTCGGTGGAGGTTCGGTACGGAATGCGCTAAAGTGTGCCCCGCCGCGGGGATCGGCAGAGCTGCATGTTCCAGAACGCCTCCTCCAGAGAAAGTCAAGACATGGGGACAAAATGTTTTCATGAATCCCAATCAATTGCGCCTAAGTAATACAATTGTGAAAATGCCGCTTCCCATGCCATCAAATAGTCATTTCAGCATCATACACATGCCATCAAATGACGCCAAATACCCCTATGAACATTCTAGGTATGCGCCATCCCGTCTCGAAATATACATGTCACGAGAGATCATAGTCCTCCCTTAAGCACGAGTTTGTTGGTTTCGTCCAACAGTAGCTGCGCTATCCTCGCTGTTAGGTCCGAGCATTCTTCGACTAGGATCGTCATCGTCGTCGCTCATCAACCCATCTAACTCGAATTCTTGAGCATCTCGTAGTTGACCGTCTTCCACTGCGAGACCATTTGCGTAGTGGTTGTTGCCGAGCTCCTTGGTGTCCAGGACAGGATGAGCAAGGCGGTCCCATAGACCAATGAGCATGTTGACGAAAAGGAACATTATCGAGGCAAGCGAGTAGATAATAAGGATATATGAAACATGATCCATGGCCGAGCCAGCAACAAGATTCATTTGCTCCTCTGTAGCACCCATGAAAAGGAAGCCAGCGGCATACATGAACTGTAAACGTTAGCTGAGTTTTTACTGCAGAATACTATTCGACTTACAAAGACAGGAACAAACTGGAAGCTGTTGGCAGTTCGACCATCTTCTGAGATGGAGTGTGCGTCCCTGAGGACAAAAGCAATCTCAATGATACGAGTAATGCCCACGACCATAAGAGTGTATCCAAACATCGTGTGCGTAGCAGCACTGACCATCAGCTCCTGGGGATGCGCAGACATGGCCCAGCCTGTGATGAAAATGACGAAGCCGGGGATGAAGTTACGCTTGGGGTTTCCATCGCGGTCCTTGCTTAGCCAGATACCAGCCAAACCAGCACACCACCAAATGATTCCCATCGTCGTATGTTGCCAATCGTTCTTAACCCAGTCTGTACCCCAACGATGCTCGGTAAAAGTGTTGACGCAGCCCCATGCAGCGATCGCAACGCTATCGTAGAACTCTTGCGAGCGACCATGTCGTCGGATCCAGAGCTGGCCAACAACGAGGATGATGGTGAGAAGAATTCCGTAGGCGATGAAAGCACCACCCATAATAAAGTGAGCGGCGCATTGTCCAGTATGATCTCCTTGACAAAAGCCAAGAGCTGTGATTCCACCAAAGATCATCTGTGTCCATGACAGAACTGGCATAAGCTTGCCGATGAAAGAATGGCATGGACGGATCAGCTTTCGAATTCTGCCATTGATGCCTTTCTCCCAATGTCCCTTGAGGTAGAGTCCGAGAACAACCTGCGCGGCGAGGAGAAGCTGGAGAATGTGGGCAAATTTGCCATGGACGTGATTCGGAATGAACTCGCGGCCCTTATGCGCATGACCAAGGAAGAAGCCAAGAATAGCAAGAATGGTGCCGACGGCTTGGGTCGGAACGTGCCATCGATTCTTGGTCATCTCGTGGATGTCAGTATTGTGCCAAGGCTGAGTAGGTTTGTTTACTTACACCCAAAACCATACCGACAGGGAAGATAACGCCGTACGCTAACATCTGAATGAAGATGTGAATCCACAATACCGTATCCTGCTGCTCGTCAGCCGCTAACTCAAGTTTTCAGGCCTGTAAAACGCACCAAAGGTTCCAAAGAGACTGTTTCGCCTTCAGGAATATGGCTTGCATCGTGGTCGTGGGCTTGTACAGCTGTGACAAGAAGCGCAATTGTCGCAACCTTGGACAGCGAAGGCGCCGCAATGGCCTTCAATCTATAATCGCTAACCATGACCGTATCGTCCTCAAATTTCCGTCAATATCACGATCCAATGTCTCCGTGCAAAATTGTGAGCAATCGCAGGTTCGGCTCCGTTCTTCCCGTCGCAACAACCGTCGGTGGGGGATCGTCGATGTCTAGCGGCGTCCAGATGATTCAATTGTAAGCAGCAATCGCTGGAAGATCGTGGTTCGATAAGCGAGTAGATAGGGAGATCCTGAGAGCAGAGCAAATAAATGACTGCGATTGTACAGCGAGGCAGAATAAAACTCCTCTAGGGAGGCCAAAGATGAAGAGGAAGAAGGAGATGAGGAAATTGGGCAGACTCAAAAGTTGTTTCCTGTTTGTCGGTTCAAGTAAAAAGGCCGCCAACCTCTCCCACTTCCCACCTCGGGCCCTCCATAAAACTTGAGGTTCCAGGGGGCTCCATCGATTGAGGGCGTCATTCCGGAGCTTTCGGCAGCCTGTCATTACACAAAGCGCGATGGCGATTGGTTGCTTTTGATATCAGGCGTGGTGCTTTCCCACTAATTCCTGCAGTGCCAGGGGGTTTGCCGGAGCTTTATTGTCCGCTAATAGAGCAACGTGCGTCGACTGGGTCCGATATACCCGAATCCAAGAATGCCATGTTTGCACTCAAGTCTTGGTCCTCTTGGACCCAAGAGTCTGAAGTGAAGTATTTTCATGAGGAGCTTATTAGACGTCTGGTCATCAACTTAAAGGCATCACTTAAAATTATAAACAGAAGCCCTTGAAGATGCAGCTCATGCATTGACCTCACCATCTCGTAGTAACGGGAATATACCGAATCCGGTAGATGAAGAACATCGCTTGTTCGATGGTTGGAGTCGTCCCCAAGAAATTAGAAGTCTTGGCGTTAATGGATCCGAAACTGACCACTGATTTATGGGACTTCATTTTACGGATACAAGTGCTGTGTTTAGATGTCCGTATATCCGTCCAGTTCTTCTCTCAACATGCACCAGTACGATACTACCTTGCCCTAGCTACCCTAGGAGAAGGTAGAGTTGATGGCGCATCTGGCCCAGGTACCACGGATTTTGATTCCATTCATTGGATGGCTCGTATGTGATCAAGTCTATGCTTTTGGTGATCGTCGATATTCCCAGCGGTTTCTGTCAACTCAACTATGAAAGCATGCTTCGCCTCTAGTGAGACTAGGATTCAATGAGACAATACTTGGCACCTATTTGACACACCCAGTCTTTGTTGAATGTTTTTTATTGGTATGAAATATTCACTTTGAAGTTATAGAGAGATCTGCCATAATCTGTAATTAAGAGCTTCTGAGTCGGTTTAGGGTAAGCAATAACACAAGGCTTGACTTGCAACATGAAGTTCCATCATCAATGGATTTGTGTTGTGCAGTAAAGGTCTTAAAGGGATGTTTCCTTTGAAGTTGTATCGGAATGACCGGGAACATGATTGGCCCCTTTCCTAAACCTTCCATCAAAGCAACATTGCATGTAAAATCCAGGTCGGAATTCCATTCTATCGTGATCCCGACTCCAGCTTCGCTTCCTTCTCCTTTAGTATTTCCTTAGCCTTTCCCCAGAGCTCTGCCTCCATATCCCTCTCAACTCTTGTCCCCCGACTGTTCAGCCAACCTGCTCCGATGTTGCCCACAGCTCCCACTCCGTTGGGCGTCGGTTGTGGGATAATGGGACCCGTCTTATTCAGACGAGGCGGTGGAGCAAGACTGATGATATTGGCTTCTTCGAGTGCCATGACCTGGCGTTTGATCTTGACGTCGACAGTGTGAAGTGCCCGGAAGAATTGATCTGTCGCAGAGGCGAAGGCCTCTTTTTGTGTACCAGGATCTAGTGATGGCTTGGTAGGTTCGGCTGATGGATCCATGTTCTGGTCGGTTTCTGTGGATTTTGGTATTGTGAGTGCGTTGAGTGCTGTGGCAGTGTGTTTCATGAGCTGGATGATTTGTTGGTCGATGGCATTGAGCTGGCGGATGTTCTCTTCAATGGTGAATGGCTCATTGCGTGATGATTCGGCACCAGCCATCTCGATATCATTTGGGGAAGCCATGGCCATGACCAGAACTTTGAGAGCTTTTCGTGTATGTATGCGATGAAGTTGATGATGAAGTATCCTTGGATTTATGCTCCAGCTATCGATTGAACACAGGGCTCAGCTGGAACAGAGTTTTGTGATGGTTGAAGTTGAACAAATACTCAGAAAGTATGATCGGGCTTCTAATCTCCGAAAAGGCTTTATGTTATGCAAGCAGATGAATAAAATGTAAGAGAGTTCTCTATGACAGTGAAATTGAAGTAAGTTGAAGTGCAACCGAAACGGATCTCAATGAATGAAAGACGTGGTGAGAGGTACGTACCCGCTGTCGCTGCCAGATCGCAGCGGCGGCCCGTGCGTGCGTGCTCAATCAATTATTTCAACAGTAGCACGATTTGTTGGGATGAACGATAGGCAAAAGGCTCCCAAGAAGCAAAAAGGGTAACAAAGAGATATTTGTATATTTCAAGTTGGATATTACTGTGTGTGCCACGCTCTTATTGCCTCGTAGAGTTCAATATCATGTTGCGCCGCTTAATCATCGGTTAACCTTCAGGCGCGCTCTGCTAGGCTTTGGCGCGTTTGATCATCCACGATTCGCTTTAACTTTCAGCATTATTGAATCGAGGTTACAACTCACACAAACCTTAGGATCTCATCGTCTTCTTGGCTACAATCATTCATCTTCGAGCCTTTTTAATTCACAGATAAATCCAGCCTACCAAATCTTTCGAATACCCGACAAAGAAAAACACTGCCACAGACTAGCAGTTTGTGACCTCTCATCTCATCACCTTGAAGAGCGACAGGAGCTGGTCCCCATCCGAAGACACGGCTGGGGAATGACATATCGCTGAGGGACACACTCTCTACCAGCGTGTGGCGTAGACAGGCTGGATCGAACACCTAGGCTCCAATACAAACCCTGCTTCTTCTCTAATAGTCACTGCCCTTCACCATGTCTGGGCCAGCACAAACACCAGGTGCCCCTCAAGCGCCGGGCTATCAAGGGCCTGCACCAACACCTCCAGCTCCAACACACACAACAACAACCGCAGCGACGGGCCAAAGTGGCTCATCCGGAGGCCCAATGTCGAATCAGAACCTCAACCAGATCGTAAGTCATTTTCTACTCGTTTGCTTGACTCTACATGGTTGTCTTATTCCATTACACCACCAGCCTAACGGCGACCATTATATCATTTTTGCCAGTATCACAGAACCCCTTGGCACTTTCCATGACAACGCAAATCAAGCATCGGCCATATTGCACATTGTCTCTATGTAACCTGTCCAGAGTGCTTACCTGAACTTTTCATGGTCTTGAGTCGCAGTAATGCAGACTATCATCCATCCATTACAAACACATATATTTGATCAGCGCGCGCATCATAAATATGATGGAACCTGGCTTCAGAAATACACTTACTAAAGCCCATGCACAGGTTACGGACTACTTGCTCAAGAGGGGGTTCAACCGGACCGAAGAGGTGTTTCGTCAGGAATCTAAACATCTTGGCCCCGATGGCAAGCCTATCTATCAACTGGCCAACCTCGGCCCAAAAAAGTACCAACGAGCCTTTGGGCTTCTACGTGAATGGGTCGAGAACAATTTGGACATATACAAGGTATGCCATGGCCATACTCCCTCTGTTTCCTTTGCTGACAACTCCAGTTCGAACTGTCCAAGCTGCTGTGGCCCGTCTTCGTCTATTCTTTCCTGGAACTTGTCCAACATGCCTACACTGAAGATGCGAAGGCTTTCCTCAGAGACATCGGTCCTAACTTCCAGCCAGTACATGCGGATGATCTCAAGACCCTTGGTACCATTACACTCCCGCAGCACATCAACGAGAACCCCATGACAAAGCTGTACCGGGAAAACAAGTACCGAATCCCTCTGAACCAACATGCCAGCGGCGATCTTTTCAACTTTCTGGAACGCGAATCTGATCAGGGTGGTTCCGTGATTCGACAAGTCCTGGCAACTTATTGCCAGATTGACTCTACAGCTCGTGGACCTATTACCCCCTTCAGTTTCGAAGCTGTTTACAGAAGGTCAAGGAACATGGAGATAGAGAGCGTGGATACCAATGAAGGTATCCCGGGCGTCAATATTGGTTTGTCTAATAAGGACGTTCTCGACCCAACCGCTCCCCTGAAGCTTGGACCCCTACCTATGGATGCCGACCTGCGTGACGATGTGCGAGCTGAGCTTGAGGAAGAGGAGCGACGAATTCCGCCACCTCCCGGGAAAACATCGCTAGTGGAGGAATTCGACCAAAAAATCAAGCGTGAGGAGAGCGCAGATGCCCCAAGCAGAGCAGAGTTACCCTTACCACCCTCGAGACCGAGGGACATTATGCTAGAAATGCAAAAACTTCGAGAGAATCGCGACCGATTCAAGATCGATGGTGCGACGGGAGGCGTGGGAGTCCCTATCAGCGCATGCATGTTTACATTCCATAACACGCTTGGAAGGTGAGTTTTGACAGCCCTGTGGGAACCGCTGATACTAACCAGCTACAGTGTTGCCTGTATGGACTTCTCCAACGATGGACAATTAGTGGCTGCTGGTACCACGGAATCTTACATCCGGGTTTGGTCGCTGGATGGTAAAGCCTTACCCACGATGAACGCGCACGAGAAAGAAGCGAAGTTCAACAGCCGCAAATTGATCGGACATTCTGGGCCTGTTTACGACGTGTCCTTCTCCGATGCTGTTTCTGGCCCTCCGCAGAAGCTTTTTGGCGACGAAGGAAAGTCGAACCCTGCTATGGACACGCGACCGAAGCTGCTACTATCCGCATCTGCAGATGGCCAGATCCGTCTGTGGTCACTAGAGTCTTGGAGTTGCCTGTGTCTATACAAGTCCCACGATGGACCTGCTTTCAGGACACTCTGGGGTCCCCATGGACACTATTTCATCAGTGGAGGATATGACAAAGCTGTTCGACTGTGGATGCAAGATCATGCTTCCCCTCAACGATTGTTGGTTGGGCATGACACGGCCATCTCAGCGCTTGCATGGCACCCTAACGGTCTCTATGTCTTCTCCGCCTCTGATGAGACTGACAAGTCGATCCGTATGTGGTCTGTCGTAACTGGCAGCTGTGTCCGCGTGTTTACAGGCCACAACGAATACATCACCGCCATGGAATGCGCGCCAAATGGCAAGATCCTAGCAAGTGCCGATTGTGCAGGTAACATCTTCTTTTGGGACCTTGAGAAAGGAACACGCATCAAGCGGTCACGTGGCCACGGTAAGGGCGGAATTTGGTCACTCAGCTTCAGCGTTGAATCCAACGTGCTTGCTTCTGGTGGTCAAGATGGCACAGTCCGACTCTGGGATGTCGAGCTGCCTTCTGATCCCCAAAAGGCGAGCCAGCAACAGACAGGCCTCGATGCAACAGCAACAGGGGCCGATGGCACAAGCGCAGGAGGCACTGTTGGTGAAGCTTCTCGAGTGACAGCCGGAACATCAGGACCAGCGGGTACCAGCGGCACCACTGGAACTCATAAGAAAAAGAATAAGGAGGTGATGATTACTCCCGATCAGATCAGCGCGTTCCCGACGAAGAAGACACCAGTGATGAAGGTCAAGTTTACACGGATGAACTTGGTCATTGTAGGCGGCTGTTACGACCCCGAACGTTAGGAGCGGGAGGCAGTCGACCTAGTTGCTCGCGAGAAACGGCGAAGGCAACAATTTGCCGCTAAGTTTGGAATAGATTTGGGGCTGACGGCGAGACCTCGCAAATAGTCGACGATGAAACTGGGTCAAACAATCAGGAGAGGCGCAATGGGCTACCTTCACATAGCAGTCATGACCACAGGTACTGAGAATATACAGCGAGGGCAGGATGATTCCGATTTTCGAGACCAACTGAAGAGGCTGGTTTCATTGAACAAACTGGAATAGAGAGCAGTCCGCAGGAAATCGTATTGGGGTTGATGTCATCCTTTGCAAGAGAGCATGGATTTCCTGTAATAATAGAATCTGAGTGATAACTACGAAATACTGCGAATCTATTTCCATATTTGATTACTGATTGCATATCTGAGTATTCTATGGTAGTCTTTGAAGGCGAGTAAGTTGAAGCTCGTTGATATAACGATACGTACCTGCCTTACGGGGAAGAGTGGGGCCGTCTCCGCTGACGTCCGCCTGCGTGGAGAGCGAGGGTGCATGCTCTCCAAGCTTCCAACCTCTACCTCTCAAGCCATTCTATCAACCTTGACGACTATAAATCTTAACAGAGGTAGCGTCTCGCGATCGCATTATTTAGAAATGGACGTCGAAGAATCGCCTTGGGCCGACTCGTCACAGGCCGCATCGCAACAGGCATCGCAGCCTGAAGCCGCGGCCTCGCAATCGTCCAACCCAGCTCCCTCCGCTTCCTCATCGGCCCCTCGTCCATCAAGAGGACCTCGTCGCCTGGTCGCTCAACCCACACGTCTCGAAGCTGTCGATGATCCTCTTGGTCCTCTCGGCGCCGCCACCGAAGACAATGGCCCTGCTCAGGATGCCCCTCCGGTGCCTCCGCAAAAGGAGCAGATGGTGATTCGTACCACCATGCCTCAAACCCAGCAGCAACGACGACCTGCGGATCCTCACCATATCGACGATGATGAGAACGATGGGCCAAAAGCTCCTCGCGCACCTCCTCCCGTTGAGGCTGCCCAGCCCAGTGCAGTTAGGAGCAGCAATCAGCCGAGCGTTAGTGTTGAGCAGGCTGCCAAGCCCACGTTCCAGATTACGGTTGGAGATCCTCACAAAGTTGGTGATCTGACAAGTTCCCACATTGTCTATTCCGTTCGAACCAAGGTATGAAGCGCCGGCCTCCAATTAACTCAATCAAGTACTCACGCAGAGAAATAGACGACTTCCAAGGGATATAAACAGCCCGAGTTCGAAGTCAAGCGCCGATATCGCGATTTCCTTTGGCTTTACACTACTCTTCACGGCAACAACCCTGGAATTGTGGTTCCACCTCCTCCTGAGAAGCAGGCTGTCGGTCGTTTCGATAGCAACTTTGTTGAGAGCCGACGAGCTGCTTTGGAGAAGATGCTCAACAAGACCGCGATACACCCCACGCTCCAGCACGATCCCGATCTGAAGCTTTTCTTGGAAAGCGAAACTTTCAATGTGGACGTCAAGCACAAGGAGAGACGGGAACCCATTCCTACCGAAAGCAAGGGTGTGCTTGGGTCTCTAGGTATCAATGTTGGAGGTGGTAACAAGTTTGTGGAACAAGACGATTGGTTCCATGATCGCAAGGTCTATCTTGATGCTCTCGAGAATCAGCTCAAGGGGCTTCTTAAGGCTATGGAGACCATGGTCGGCCAACGTAAGATGATGGCCGAGGCAGCTGGCGACTTTTCGGCTTCCCTTCACGCGCTCTCCACTGTCGAACTGTCTCCCTCACTATCAGGCCCTCTCGATGCTCTTTCCGAGCTCCAGCTTACTATCCGAGATGTGTACGACCGCCAGGCACAACAAGATGTTCTGACATTCGGCATTATCCTTGAGGAGTACATTCGCCTTATCGGTTCAGTTAAGCAGGCGTTTGGCCAGCGACAAAAGGCGTTCTATTCATGGCATGCTGCGGAATCGGAACTACAGAAGAAGAAGGCTACACAGGACAAGCTCTTGAGACAAGGTAAGAGTCAGCAAGACCGACTCAACCAAATGAGCGCCGAAGTTGGCGAGTCAGAGCGCAAGGTGCACCAGGCCAGACTTCTATTCGAAGATATGGGTCGGTTGATGAGAAGCGAGCTTGATCGATTCGAGAAGGAGAAAGTGGAAGACTTCAAGAGTGGTGTCGAGACATTCCTTGAAAGCGCAGTTGAGGCGCAAAAGGAGGTGAGTACAGTGAAAGTAGTGAAGATAGAAGCGTGCTAACATGTTACAGCTTATTGAGAAGTGGGAGACATTCTTGATGCAGCTTGACGCTGAAGACGACGAGTCAGTATTTTATAGGCCACCAGTATACCAGCAGCAACAGCAGCAAAAGGGGGGCGATACTGCTGTTGACCGTGCTCGAGCGAGGATAGACGAAGACTCGGACTAGATGGACCGGGTGCCGGTTTCCCCAACGCATCTTGACGGTTCTATCTGGTAGCGATGAGGTTGAGCTCTTGATGGGAGGAAGAATTATATTCACGTCCACAGAGATGTTTGACTATTGATCAGTTCCGAGAATCGGAGACACGTGTTTTTTTATATCTTACAAGCCTCGGGGGCTTTATAGCTGTTGTACATATCGAACCACCCCCCATCCATCTCATGCTTCCAATTCTCGGATGTCCTCAATAGTAATTTATACAAGACTCATTTCCACCCCAAGTTGGTATTGGGTCGTTACGGTTTTTGTGATAGCGGTTCCTCCTCTATTAACAACAACATTGTATCATTGTTTACTTTCTCTTCTTAGCCTGCTTCTTAGGTCCTGAATCCCTCATAGCGTTCGCATCTTGTGATGGCGCATATCCAGTGATAAGATCCGCATAACCTTCATCAGCTGCCTCAGCATCACCTTCGCCCTCCTCAGCGTGAGAAGCATCATAGGCACGGCCGTAACGTTCTCGGAAAGCAGCCAATTTACCGGCCTCATCAAGCTCGACGTTCTTGAGTGACTTCTCAGATGGCTGCCACAGCAATGTGTTGCGTGTGTCCTTTGTAGCGCGGTAAATGGGCAGTGGTGAAGTCGTTCGCATGGTGTATGAGGAGCCGTCGGATAGAGTGACGAGCTGAGTGAATGTGTATGGTCGGCGTGGTCGAGGAATGAATGTGGCATGACGGACTTGGCCGAGGGAGAGGCGGGTTGGTGAGCATGGTGTTGAGAGTGTTGTTCGTAGAGGCGAGAGAGTCGCCGGTGACACTGAGAATTTGGCCATTGTGAATTGGAAGCGCTACTATGAGCGAGGCCGTAAAAAGACGAATTGACGGCCCTGACAGCGATGAAGACCGTAGATTGGTGGTGAAGCTTCAGATAGGTAGACTTGAAGTCGATCGGTAAAATTTAGGATGCGAGGTCCGAATGCGGGTACACCAAGCAGGGGTTCTGGATCTTATCGATAAGAAAATACAATTGTTCTTCGTCATTTCTAGACCGGCTCGGCTTCCGACTGCGAACAGGTGAAATAAAAAGGCGCCTTTTTACACGAGGCGATTTTACGTCCTCTTTACGGTTTATTTGAGGTTAAAACAAGTGCATTTGTTGATAATGCGCTGTGGTGGGCAATGAACAGCTCCCGAGCGATGCGCAATGGCTGTGCGACAGTACTTGTCATGACGAGAGGCGGGACCAGAGGATTCAGTTCTTTACAGAATACCGAGTGCTTAGAGCGCTCAATAAGAGGCTTGGGTGGTTGTGGAAGATATAAGACATCTCTGTCGGGGTCTTATTCGCCGCAATGGGCGCTGCATCGTGAGTGTTTCTGTCATGGCCTGTTACTCTAGCTAATGCTATGCTGTAGATAGAAGAAGAAATCACACAACAGCTACTGCACCAACATGGCATACATCCCCAGCCAAACCTCCAACCGTTCATCCGACGAAACAAGTCCCTCTCCCCGAACAACTCCGCTCCATCATGCGGCTTCTTCCCCACAGCGTCGTTGTCTGTACATCAAATCAGCCCGGTGATGGCCCTCGTGCCATGACAATGTCATCTTTCACATCATTAACACTCGCACCTACACCTCTCGTCACATTCAACATTGCCACGCCGAGCAGAACACTAGATGCTATAAGAGCAAGTGGTGGATTCAACGTACACGTGCTATCGGGGGATGAGCGGGGTGCAAATGTTGCGAGTCACTTTACAAAAGGCAATGTTGGAGGGAATGCATTCAAAGGACTGGCTTATTCCCAAGAAGACGATGAAGCACCCGTACTAAGAGAGGACGGCGTCATGTTTGCCCTTCGGTGTAGGGTACTCAAAGATGCGCCAGAGGGAGGGCTCTTGAGAGTACGAGATCATGTCATTGTGGTGGGGGAGGTTGTAGAGATGGTGAGGGTAGGAGAAGAGGAGGATGAGGAGTTTGGACTTGTATATGCGGATAGAAGGTATAGAGAGGTTGGAGTGGTATTGGAGATGTAAGTGAGCGGGATTGTATCAAAAGCTGGCTAGAGTGTATAGTACCCTGTATAACATGGGAATTCAAGGTTTGGCGGAGAGCACGGAGTTACCGTGTTTCTCGAAGATTCATGATCAATGATAAAAGATTACGGATATTCTGGAATAGAAACAAACGATTTTATGCCGTGGGATTGCGTGTAAGTTTGGCTCTTCGCTTGGATGTTTTGAGGTGGATATCATGGTCACTTGATGCTCCATTGGCAAACTGCCAAAGAACAAACCAGAAGAGCCACAAACAATATCCAATTTTAGCAATTAAGCCTATAGTTTACCCAAGATTGATGGAAGCTGAGCATTTTGCTCATTCTAGACAATCTATCTGCCTTCCGATCAACCTCGGCTTGATGCATTTGCTGCCTGTACGGTGACACTCAGCCTTGCTTTCAACAATTGCATCTCATTGGTCTACACAAATTACAAAACGGCTCAGTACAGCTACGTCTTGAACTTCGACTAGGCTGCTGGTAGATGGGTAGGCCTCAATTGAAACAGTTGGCCGTTGTAAGTAATGCCTAGGCAGCACACGTAACATTCGATTTGTATGGCTAGAAGATTCGATTCGATCGAGGGGTTGTGACTTTCGCTGGGGTAAGAAAGCGGAAGCGGTGGAACTCTGAAATGGAAAGCCTAGGAACTTGAACAAGGGTCTTTTTCAGCCTCGAATGAGGGGTTGTTCAAAGATCCATCCATGGCGATAAGGCTCTGGAGCAATTTGTCTACGTTAACAAATTTGTAGGTATTTGCCATCATGATTGAGTTTTTGTATGATTCATGTAGATCAATGAAATCTCTGTTTTCTACAATCACAATAGCTCATTGTTTGACTCGGATAGCCTGCTGTATTTGTGGTACCTGAATTCGCAAAAGATAGACATTTGGGGCGATGCACGTCGAGCTTGTGAAGGGAAACGTGGAAGAGTCTAGCAAACAATGGCCAATCACTCGAGACTGATCCATTCATTTTTGCCTCCTTCCTGGTCCCTTTGTGCTTTTTGGGGTAAGCAATGTACCTTGCCTCAGGGAGCAAGAAAAACTTGAGACTTTAGAAGAGGGTGCCAAAATAAACTCAGTAAAGAGTCTCCTAAGCTTAGGCTAAGTTACCTAAAGTTTTTCG
Source organism: Fusarium oxysporum Fo47 (assembly GCF_013085055.1). Lineage (NCBI taxonomy): Eukaryota > Fungi > Ascomycota > Sordariomycetes > Hypocreales > Nectriaceae > Fusarium > Fusarium oxysporum. Next base: position 1,034,960 of record NC_072841.1, on the reverse strand, counting down.
TCGCTTGGGATCGAGGAGCCTAAGATTTATTGCCTCCCTTAGCCCGGTACCTACGGCTAGATTGTTAGCAGACCGCAAAGGTGCAGGCAGAATCAGAGGCAAACTGTAGCAGTGTTGGCCACTTGCCGCCAAAACGGTTGCTGTGGTTGCCTTCAAGTGAGGCAAGGTAAGGCACCTCAGCGATGGGGCTAGCGGAAGGCGGGGGATAGGGAGCTGTAGCGGCGCTAGGTGTTAGGTGGGCTCTTCGGCCGTAGAATCTCATGGAACCCTTCACAATGGCAGAAGCAAATGGAAGGAAGGAGGGGCCGGCCGCGACTACATATTTTTCTTGTACCTGCCTCTTCGACCTTTCTTCTCTCTCCAAACAACACATCTCTCATCTTTTTCTCTCGCCTTTGCATACCTCTCTCTATCTCCTTTCTCTCACAGGAGACTCAAACCGCTTTTTCCTTTTTGTAACGAATATCTCAAGGTATGTACATGATTGTCATGACAGAGTCACTGTCCCCCGCTATGCCCACCATCCATCAGCCTTGCACGTAGCTCCCCTCGAGTTTTCCTTGTGGTTATTTGCTGCACCGATACTTTTCCAGCCTGAATTGAATAGCTTCAGAATCCTCCATTAGCTTCATGTTTGTGGAATTCGCTATTTTCTGGTCTTGGAAAAGTAGCAAGTGGCCGCCCAGGAAGCTCGAGTTCTGGAGCCTTCTCAACCCCTCCATACACTTCCCTCTCCCACTCTCACCGACATGCACTTTCAACCTCACAACTATAAATTCATTCCTCTTTCCCTTCAATCACTAACTCTCCTCAACAGTCACGATTCCCTTTGATACCCGACACCATGTCTGAGACTTTCGAGTTCCAGGCTGAGATCTCTCAGCTTCTCTCCCTTATCATCAACACCGTCTACTCCAACAAGGAGATCTTCCTCCGAGAGCTTGTCTCCAACGCCTCAGATGCCCTCGACAAGATCCGATACAAGGCCCTCTCGGACCCTAGCCAGCTCGACTCTGGCAAGGACCTCCGAATTGACATCATCCCTGACAAGGCCAACAAGACTCTCACCATCCGGGATACCGGTATTGGTATGACCAAGGCTGTAAGTTGATATGTCAATCAGACATAAATGCCATATACTAACATTAGATAGGACCTTGTCAACAACCTGGGTACTATTGCCCGATCCGGCACCAAGCAGTTCATGGAGGCCCTGACTGCTGGCGCTGATGTTTCCATGATTGGTCAGTTCGGTGTCGGTTTCTACTCCGCCTACCTCGTTGCCGACCAGGTCCGTGTCATCTCCAAGAACAACGATGACGAGCAGTATGTCTGGGAGTCTTCCGCTGGTGGTACTTTCTCCATCACTGAGGACACCGAGGGTGAGCCCCTCGGCCGTGGTACCGCTATCATCCTCCACCTCAAGGACGAGCAGACCGAGTACCTGAACGAGAGCAAGATCAAGGAGGTCATCAAGAAGCACTCCGAGTTCATCTCATACCCCATCTACCTCCACGTCGAGAAGGAGACCGAGAAGGAGGTCCCTGACGAGGAGGCCGAGGAAGTCACCGAGGAGGGCGATGACAAGAAGCCCAAGATCGAGGAGGTCGATGATGATGAGGAGGAGAAGAAGCCCAAGACCAAGAAGATCAAGGAGACCAAGATCGAGGAGGAGGAGCTCAACAAGCAGAAGCCCATCTGGACTCGCAACCCCCAGGACATCTCCCAAGAGGAGTATGCTTCCTTCTACAAGTCCCTCTCCAACGATTGGGAGGACCACCTCGCTGTCAAGCACTTCTCCGTTGAGGGTCAGCTTGAGTTCCGCGCTATCCTCTTCGTTCCCAAGCGCGCTCCCTTCGATCTCTTCGAGACCAAGAAGACCAAGAACAACATCAAGCTCTACGTCCGACGTGTCTTCATCACTGACGATGCCACCGACCTCATCCCTGAGTGGCTCGGCTTCGTCAAGGGTGTTGTCGACTCTGAGGATCTTCCCCTTAACCTGTCTCGTGAGACTCTTCAGCAGAACAAGATCATGAAGGTCATCAAGAAGAACATCGTCAAGAAGTCTCTTGAGCTCTTCCAGGAGATCGCTGAGGACAAGGAGCAGTTCGACAAGTTCTACAGCGCCTTCTCCAAGAACCTCAAGCTTGGTATCCACGAGGACTCCCAGAACCGCTCCATCCTCGCCAAGCTCCTCCGATTCAACTCCACCAAGTCAGGTGATGAGCTTACCTCCCTCTCCGACTACGTCACCCGCATGCCTGAGCACCAGAACAACATGTACTACATCACTGGTGAATCCATCAAGGCTGTCTCCAAGTCTCCCTTCTTGGACGCTCTCCGCGAGAAGGGCTTCGAGGTTCTTTTCCTCGTTGACCCCATTGATGAGTACGCCATGACTCAGCTCAAGGAGTTCGAGGGCAAGAAGCTTGTCGACATCACCAAGGACTTCGAGCTCGAGGAGACCGAGGATGAGAAGAAGGCTCGTGAGGCTGAGGAGAAGGAGTACGAGAGCCTCGCCAAGGCCCTCAAGAACGTTCTCGGTGACAAGGTCGAGAAGGTTGTCGTCTCTCACAAGCTCGGCACCTCTCCTTGCGCTATCCGAACTGGCCAGTTTGGTTGGTCCGCTAACATGGAGCGTATCATGAAGGCTCAGGCTCTCCGTGACACCTCCATGTCCAGCTACATGTCTTCCAAGAAGACCTTCGAGATCTCTCCCAAGTCTCCTATCGTCCAGGAGCTCAAGAAGAAGGTTGAGACTGACGGCGAGAACGACCGCACTGTCAAGTCCATCGTCCAGCTTCTCTTCGAGACCTCTCTCCTTGTCTCTGGCTTCACCATTGACGAGCCCGCTGGTTTCGCCGACCGCATCCACAAGCTTGTCCAGCTCGGCCTCAACATTGAGGAGGATGACTCTGCCCCTGCTGAGGCTGATGCCGCCACCGATGCCCCTGCCGCCGCCACTGGTGACAGCGCCATGGAGGAGGTTGACTAAATGACCATGCACGCTAAACGGGATACCATAAAAAGTCAATGGAGTTGAAGGGTTTCGGTTTTTATGAGCAACAAGGTCTTTTTTCTGTCTTCTGGTTTTTATGCGGGCTTATCGGATTTGAGCAGCCGCTTATTCTGCCATAATTCCCCAGTCCTTTTGAGAGGAGGACGGGGTGTAACTCTAGTTAGCTCTATGATTACGAGAGAGATGAAGTAGACGCGAAATGGAAATGGTATAGAACAAATGTCTTGTCCTTGAATCTGATGTGAATGTGTGAAGTAGTTACTTAAAAAGTCCCTCCATTACCTCTGCGAAAATGGTGATACTTTGTCTTTTTAATGACGAGTTGAGGTAACGTTCCTGAGGACACGTGCTCACCATATAGTAGTGTTGGTTGCGGCTTGTCGCGATGATTCAAATTAATGTTACTATGAGGGTATATAATCTATCTTTGTGGGATGTGGAAGCAGTCCAATCCTTCTTTAACTAGTCCATTTCTCGTTTCCAATTCTATGCCCATATGTGCAGGATCGAAAGACGGAACTGAGATGGGGTATGTATCTATCGTTGGTATTGTACAGGTGTTATATGCGATAAGCGCTCAGTATGACCAGCATACTCTTCTGGAGCCCAGTTTGACTATACGAGAACGTAGAGAGCACAGATCTATGAATTTGTTAGTCACGGGTCAATATAATTGTTGGGAGTGGCGGCTTACCATGCTGAGGCCGAGAACCATTGATGCCCAGAAACAGACATTGTTCAAGGTCTTCTTACCACGGACCCATCTCGTACGCTGGAGCATTACGATGGGTAGTTGAAGCATCTGACACACGAAGCCGTAACCACGGAGCTTCTTGGTGATACATGCCATAACGATCTCATGGCCAATAGCAGAGATGAGGAATGTCAAGGCCGTGGCAGCTCCTCTACCGATGCGCGGTCGAGAGGCACTGTAGACGTGGCGTCGAAGGAAGCTATACACGGGGATGTTCCACTCGCGCGAGAACTCCATCCAGTCGGTTGAGTTCCACCAGTCAGAGTAGAAATGTCTATCGGCGAAGCAGGTGATTTCAGCGAACGCACCGAGGACGTATTCAAAGATGACGAGGAAAACGAGGAGGAATGTGAGCATAAAGGGGAAGAGAAGCCATGAGATGGTCTCCGCTAGGATGAGCGACTTCTCCGACAGGGATGAAACGGCGGGAACCGCATCGAGGCGCTCTGAGGCATCGATAAGAACGGGAAGAATGAAATCTTCTGAGATGATGGTTAAGAGAAAAATGCAGCCAAAAGTGGCGATGATCTTGGAAATAAGAGAAATCCAGTTGATGCGGGATGTTCGAGGATATTCGATCTCGTAGCAGAGTGTTGGACAGAGGAGATAATCCATGTAGTTGGACCAGGTGAGGTTGTTCGGGTATGTAACGTTGCCAATGGGACTCGTAAGCTCACGGGCAAGGTCCTCTCGTAACTCATCGACTTCGTCGGCACTGTTGTTACCGCTCGCGACAGGACTGGGCACCAAAAGGTTGTTGTTAACAGCATCCACCTCCTCGTTGCTCTTGTTGCCGTCACTGTTGCTTCGCTTGGCTTGTTGTCGCTTCTTGCTACGGTTTCGACGGCGCTTCTTGCTACCAGAGCTAGTAGCCTCGCCGTTAGCGAGACTGTCGGTGGATGGATATTGGTAGGCTGGTCGTCGATCGTGGGGCGAGAAGGGGTTGTCAAGAGCGTGCAGTCGCTTCTCCGTCTGCGACAAATGTCCGTTGTAGAAAGCGTACGAGTGCATCTTCATCAGTAGTACCATGGTGTGCAAGAGAAAGAATACCTGCGACGTCCAGGTCCATTCAAAGTGAAAGGGCACAACAATCCAGAGAGAGAGCCAAGCGACCTGGTAGACGCTCTGAATAGCTATTCCACCCTTGTCCCAGGACAGAAAGCTACCGGGCTTTGCACTTCGAGCTGCACGGTTCAATGGCAGACTAACAGCTGTCGTTGCGACCATAAGGAAATCGGCAATGGCAAGATGCCAGAGCTTGACTGTGAAGAGACCCCATATTTGTACTCTTAGAGGAAACCCGGTATCTTTGAGGTTGCGTAGCATTGAGGTAATACCCATAATGGCAAGGCCAATCCAGAAGAGGTTGAAGAAGCCATGGAAGTCTCGGTAGTCGCTTTCGGGGTCGAAATGACTAACACGCGATGCGAACTCGATCGTGGGAAATATACGGCGGCGTTGCTCTGCGCGGGTTTGCTTTCGAACTGTCGAGAGGACTCTAACGGATGGAGGCGCATTCTCTGGGACGGGCGTGGAGCGACCACTGTATACAATTAGCTTGAGCGCAAGATTTGGAGGTTCGAGCATACCTAGTCAATCCACTGGCAGTTCCTGTGCTCATGTTATCAGGCATGAGATGTCCCTCGCTATCTTCTGCTGTTGACATGCGAAGAACCTCCGAGACTTGTGAATGTTTGGGTTTGCGCGGTCGAGGGCGTATAACGTGGTCATGATCACCTGCGTGACCATTCCCATTGGGAAGAGGATCTATTAAAGAGCTCATATTCGTAAATGTATATAGTATTTGTTCGTATGTTCGTCGTAGATGTCGCGGTAAATGATGAGGATTTATTCGACCTCGCCCTGGAGAGGAAGATAGAGTTTCGGCAGTAGTGTCAACTCGGCGCCCGCGGAAGAAGACGAAACAATCGGAAACAGAAAGCGACGAAAATAGACGAGTCAAGTCTTGACGTTCTAGTCTGAGAATGTGAGACACGACAACAAATGCCCTAAAGTGGTCTTGTCTTGAATCGTCGTGGTTTCGTTGTCGTCAAGACGGTATGATAAGGAAAAGAGGGCAGATAAGAAGAGGAGGGAGAGAATGCGGGTATAAACCTGAAATAAGGAGCAGAAGGAAGGAACGACGTAGTAGAAGCCAAGAGCTCTTAACTTGTTTCTTGTTTTCTTGTGGATGTACCTTAAGTAAGGTACTTAAATATTGTGCTACGGATGGATACAGTGGTCAGCGGTTCTGGGGGCCGAATTGATGACAGCTCTTGCCTTTTTTTCAGGTGGATTGAACCCCTAACTCCAACTACAATAGAATGACGTAACATCCAATGGATCATCGGGTCCTTCGTCATTTCTGCACGCACTCAACCTCAGTCCTTACTCAATCTTATAGGCTGCACTACAATACGGTTATACGTTATACTCGTATAACAATCATTTCTAGGCAGACTTATTCAATGCGAATACTCTTATTGTTTAGTTGCTTGTTCGACCAATGGAGTCAATCCCTACTAGGCTGACCTGGACTGACTGGAGACTGTCCGCGTATCACGTATCGTCATCCACCCTCGTTTTTCGCATTCGCGAGTCGTATCCTTTCTCGTTATTCGCCAAGAGCTCGGTTCTAGGGTTGACGTTGACTGGTCTGACATTCGTTTTGGATCGTGATCCTTGTACTGGAGCTTACCCCTCGTTCGGATGTTTCTCAATTCATCCATCATATTGGCGTGTTTCCTCTATATACCAAGGTATTTGGATGGAGATGAGACTGGGTTACGGCATCACAGCGTCAACTTATCCCATCATTGACCTACACATTTTAACAGTTGTCATCCTTGAAAACACTCATTGTTCTGAGCAGGGTCCATTCCCAGTTGAGGTCATGGCCGACATATAATTTCCCGCCCCTTGGAGAGGTTTCTCACCCGCAAATCATCAGGTCAAGTTTCGAGGCACCTACTATATTTACAAGCAGATTCTCGAGGCGATATGTATGAGGTTTTGAGATGGTTAGATAGGAGAGCTCGCCTTGCTACTCTGTTGCATTCGAACAGAGTCGAACTGACCACTTCTCTAGATTACACCTTTGAACCCTATCTCACAGCAAAACCAATAGCACTCATCACAAGTATCGTGAACCTAAATCTGTACACTTTAGCTTTAATACACAAAAGTTTACTCTGAAGAACTTTTCTCACAAATAATGGATTTACGAGACTGACCTCTTGTTTCCTCATTCATTACCTTCTCATCATGGCTAACCAAACAACCCAGCAGCACAGAATGAGACTTCGCAGCTCAGGCTGCCTCAGGTGGTCGTATCTACCACAAGAGATTCGCCGTAACATTCTAAACACGATAGTCGATCAGAGAAATCCTCGCTGGTCTGCTTTGGCCTCGGTATCCAAAGAGTGGCAAAGCGTTATCGGAACGAGAAACATGGCCAAGCTGAACCTTCGGCCATCTTGCTTAGAGGATTTTGAGCAAGCAGTGGTTCGACAGAGAGACCTTGTGAGGCATATCTATCTCAATGTTGAGCTGACCGAATATAAGTGCACTCTTTGCAAGAATAAGTTTGCTGTCACCATAGCGGAGAAAAACAACCGTCTTATGAGTAAGGCGGTTACAAAGCTTTTGACCATTCTCAGCACTTGGAACACAACAGGCCCCTTGACGCTGGAGCTCAACGCGTCGTCCGCTAGTGACTCGAAGCACTGGTTTAAGAACTTTCGTTTCAACGACGAGCACGATGCTCCTTATAGCCGAGACTCAGTTATCCCTATGGAAGGGATGCATAGTGACTGGCACGACCCCAAGCATGGTTGGGAAAATGGTGTCCGGGTGAAACCTCCCCCTATCAGCGCAAATAAGCGGCTATTTGGGCCTATCAACCTGAATGGCCCTCCGTATTCTATTCTCAATGTCAACGCAGTTACCCGTTTCATGATCCGTCGGCAATTCCGCCATCGTCTTGGTCCTCGCGAATTCGCATCACTTCTGTCCAAATTCAGCCGCCTCACAGATTTGGTTTACGAACCTTGGCCCCAGAAATATACAGATTCCTATCGGTATCCATGTACGCGAACCTCCCAACACGGGAAGGCTGTCTTCCTGAGAATCAACCATCATGCTAACCAGCTTGTTCATAGGGGATCCGGCATTGATTGGCATGCATTTGCCCAGGACTCTCAAAAGAGTAATCCTATTTCAGGACTTCAAACAATACCTTACAGAGAACATCCGTCAAGACTTAGATCATTCTTATTACGCGATTCTTCCAATACATTGGTCGAAGTTCAATCTCCCTGGCAATGCCAAGAGCATCGCTCAGACAAGTCTGAGACTCAATGAACTCGCCGTCTCATTCTTTATCGATGCCCTGAACTTCTTCAAGGCTTGCGAGGAAGGATGGACATGGGATTACCTGCAATCTCTATCCCTAACATCAAGTCTTCTCTTGCAAAATATAAAGGAACAGAAGGGTCGCATCGATAGCCTTCTTATCACCGCAGCAAAGTTCTTACTGCGAATGCCGAACCTGGCCACCATGGCACTCTGGAGTGGGGGAACAGGGAAAGCATGTGCTTTCATCTATACCAGGACAAAGCACTATGCCCATGTTACCTGGCGAGGAACCTGGGACCTGGAGATCAGCCGAGAAGTCCTGGAGGCATGGGAGGGTGTTGCCAAGCTCCATTCGGTGGAGCTCAGAGTCAGGCATGAGCACCTTCAGGAGATCATTAGATCTCATGGAGACGCCATTTTCTATCTCAACTTGCCTTGCCAGGTTATTGAGCCTACATCTCTCTGGCAGATCCGGATGGAGGACGCCTAAAGACTCTAAAGTATGTTCTCCTGGTGCTTGAGAATGGAAGTTTGCTCTCTATTTGGGTAGATGGCGAGGCTGTGTAGGCGGAGAGGCCTGTCATCAGGGAGCAAGAAATTTTCTGACCTTGATCCAGGGTGTCAGATATTACTGCCTACATTACTTAGGTTAGGTAGTCTAAAGGTCTACTCAACTTTCCTAAATCTTTATGTCATTTAGGATAGACGTCCTAAGTTTCCGTCTCTCTTAACCGAGTGTTAAGAGATATTTAACACTTCTGGTAGCGTCACAGCATCAAGATATGGCCTTCCAATCATCAATTCAACTACTTTCGTAAGCCCCTTTTTGTCCCTCGACCGTTCATTCTGTTCCATCAATGCAGCAAAATATCTCTCCCTTCCGTCTCCATGTCAAGAATATCATTTCCCCTATTTCCGTCCGCTTGGTAAAGGCAATCCGCTGCTCACGTTTCCACCTTCGCCCTTCTTGCTCACTTCGAGCCAACAGCCGCCAAAGCTTCGTAATGCTTTTGAAACTCCACCATTTTGTCAATGACTGCTTCGTTCTTTTGTGCGTCCATAAAATTGCGCAGCGAGCGTAGGGACATGTCAGCCCATTGCCTGCGCTGGATGTCATCCTTCGCCTTCTCGGCATTCATTACGGCCCTCTCGAAGGAGGCCATGGGGAGAACGTATCCAGGACAACTGGGTGGGTCGTCTTCTTGAGTTCTGATACCGACCAAACGATTCATCGCAGACTGAATCACTTTGTGCACAGGAGTCTGCCCGGATGATGCCTGAGTCGATTGCAGGAGAATCACGGGATTTCGTGAGCTCGCGCTCTCCCAGTGCTTGATTTGGTCCCGATCTTCGATGAAAACGTTGATTGCCTACATTAACGTTTGATTTATGATGGGAGCATTGAGCTGCGCACGCGAATTGGCCAGCTTCTGTTGGACAGCATCCCATGCGATATGGGTATGCCGAGGGCGGTCTCGGAGGGTCTTCAAAACGGTTCCCAGAGTGATCAGCGAGTTGCGGGGGTCGCTCATTGCTGTTTGCTGGATTACAGCCAATCTTTCTGCATCGACCTGGAAAGTCAAGTGTTCGGGCGGCATCCCAATAAAAAATGGGAGCCTGTCAGGGCCCTTACGGAGCTTGACCTTTCCCAGGAGACCTAGGTACTTAATCCAGGCTAGACGACACTCCTTCTTATATAGAAAGTAGGAGTTTTGCTCTGATACTTGCTCCCTAGGGACAGTAGCTATAGGTAGAGTCTGCTCTCTTTTTACCGAAGGAGAAGGTATGCTTGCTGATCTATTGTTAGTTTAAGCATAAAAGCAAGCATCAGACTTACCTATCGGTGGCGAGGCATCAGTCAAGTCTATGGCTTTAGAAGACATAGTGAAGCTTTAGTGTAGTAACTTTTACAAGAGGTTCTGCGGTTGTTGAGTTGATATTAATTTTCTTTGTGTAGAGATATGTTGTTGAGATAAAGTGAGGTGGATGGGGAAGAAAGAGGAGGAAGCGAAAGAAGCGACTGAACACAGCCTCATAAATATCCTAATCCTAAACTTATCCTAAGACCTATCTGCCTAAGGCATATAACCCAGCCCTTACGCGACTTACAATGTATTAAGGCAACTTGCCTTACCTACAACTACGATTTATTTACTGTTACCCAAGGGCCGGGCTATATGATACTGGTAATGTTTCTCATCTTACCAATGCATCCAATGAGGCTATCCAGTAACTTACTATTATTTCCAGGACTCCAGAAGCTCAATAAACCACTATCAACAAATTATATCACCTACCCGGTGGAAACTGGACTTTCATTTCTAGAGAAGCTCAGCGTCGTTCATGCTCTCCTTTAATTGCTCATCAGTGGTAACCTGTCGATGGAAACATTTCGCATCTTCGAATAATACCTCCCCAACCGAGGCATCTGATACAAAGTTCTTAATGAGTTTACATTCCGTCCCATTCATTCCCAGATCATGTGTCTGCGGTTATGTCAAGTCTCACAACTGGTCTTCAGACCACAAACTTTTGCCCCAGGACTTGATCGCTTCTGCGCGAAGTCCTCGCCGAATCTCGTAGCAATTTCATGGAAAAGATCGACGAGTTCAGTCTTTCCGTTACGAGTAGACGAAGACCCTGGTGAACCGCTTGTAGTTTCTTCGATATATCGGGGCCAGTTCTTGGAGATGCAATCTGTTGACTACGCTGTTCAGCTTGAGGGCTATTCTATTGCCTTTTCAGGTGTTACATCTGACCATGAACATATATGTTAGGCTTCGTCTGTTTGATGGTGCAGATGGTGCGAGGCTGGGGGTGAGGTTATACACAAGAATGTGCTGCGTAACTGGCAGTAGTAACAATTCAATTATATACTAAAGGTCTCCAAGGATAGTAGCTAGTTATGACAGTTTTTTGAGACTTTTATCAGCATCAGTATGACCTCTACTACATGACAATCTACATGACTACCTGCGTTCTGCATGATCCAGCAGTGACGGATCTAGACGGCGTTCTCAGACCCCTGCATCATAAGCAGCATCATCCGGTATGGTGTAGTGGCTAACATTTCGCGCTCTCATAACCTGAGAGATCAAGTACCGCGGAGCCCAGGGTTCGATTCCCTGTACCGGAGTCTCTTTTTGCTGTTTTCAGTAAGCTCTCCCTGATGGAATGATGAGTATCAGGCAGCGTCATGATCTTTTTATTGGTAGACAGCGACCGTTCTGGTTCAAGTGGTGAATAGAGCTGGCAAAGACCTAGCTGGGATTGAGGTGCCGTGGACATGCTGAGAAGAGGAAGAAATAAAAAGAGCAAGAAGGAGCTGTTATATTAGGGGCAAGAAACAAGGCAAGTAACCCTTGCAAGTGATAGCAATAGGACTTGCCGTTCTGAGTAGTGATGTTTCGGAGCTGATGAATTGCGTTGTTGCCCCACTACGGAGTGCGAACTCCAAACTCAACTCCTCCATCAACTTCACCACCCAACTATTCGACCTCCCTTGTCTCTCAATGTCACATGCAAGAGCATTTGCCTGCCATCCAGCAGCCCGGCGACTTAGCTGTCCTGCCTCGGCCTCCGTCCATCAACCACCAATCATTTCCGGTATGGTGTAGTGGCTAACATTTCGCGCTCTCATCCAATGAGGGAGAATCACCTTGATCCGCGGAGCCCAGGGTTCGATTCCCTGTACCGGAGTTTGCTTTTGCTTATCTTCTCTTTTTGCTATTGCATCAGAAAGTACTCTGTCCTATCATTGACTGCCACCTTGAAACCTATGTTTGTGGCCCCTTTGATATTATTAGAGGTCTTCGCGCTCTTGTCCAAGCGGGCTGAGAGTTTGGCAACTCCGTTTATATCTTTCTACAACTCCGTCCAGTCGCGAATATGTTACTTAACATGACAAATGACTTGCAAGTGGCATGCAGACTGCATCCGCGACTACATGGAGTTACTGGCCTGCAGTCTCCCTTGTTGAGCAGAAGTTATCCTGGAAGTAGTGCTTCACTCTGTCTTTCAACCCAGAGTTATGTCCATAAGGAGCCTGTCCTTCATTCAATTCGCTCCTCGCGAGGCTCAGTATTCATCGCGCAGCATAATCAATGTTAGTCTTCTTACAGTATTAATAGCAAGCAGAGTCTCTGTCCCCTGGATTTGCCAAACTGCAGAAATTGGTATTCCTCAATTGAACCGAAATGCTAAATCTTTGTATACTCGAGCTTCCTCCTAACACATACTACACACATGGCCACCTTTATAGCACGAGACATTGCAGTCCTGGAAAGAGGCAACATGTCTATGTCCTTAAACGTCAATGCCGGTACATTTTCCTTAGGCCCCTATCCATCCGCGGACTTGGTTCATCTGTCATTTCGTTATCGCCTGGTTCTTACGGAAGACACCTCTCCAGCGGCCCATTTTCTACAAAAGCAGATACCAAACAAAGTCTGCCTGTAACCGATTATTCTCCAGCTTTATTATAAACAAGCGTTTTAGATACTATTTACCCCAATGTATCTATATCACTTCCATCCTTTTTGTTTCGCCAGTCCTGCACATTCACCACCAAAAAGATATCTCTCTTCGTGCTCGTTACAGAGGAATCTATTGAAGAGAAGCAAAAGATGAAGAACTCCGGTACAGGGAATCGAACCCTGGGCTCCGCGGTACTAATCCCTCAGCTTGAAGATGAGAGCGCGAAATGTTAGCCACTACACCATACCGGATGTGATTGTTGAAGTGGGCAACGCTATCGCGACTCATGCACACAGCACCAACAGAAACACAGACACACACACGCATGACAGACACATATACTTTGTTGCCCTCCGTCTATAGTAATAATACATGCCTTTGTTCCAAGACGATGCTTTGCTGCCCTGCTATAATTTATCGGCATTTTCACTTCCAACTCCCCCTATTGACGGTTCCTTCGCCATGACAACAAGAAAAAGAAAAAGTAACGTAGCAGATACATGAATAACTTGAATAACTCCCTTCGTCTTCCCGTGAGCCTATGCGGCTCTAAGTCTGGCGTTTGATATTACAAGCGTTGCTAGTTGACGCTGTTGACATCCCTTACTCCATCATACCATCAGCAATCGCTAATCTTTGCTTCGCTGTCTTGGCTCGCTTTGTCCCCTTTCTACCCTTCTTGCCTTTGCTGTCGCTATCGCCAGGTGTGGCTGCGGTAGCTGGTGTTGCTGTACCAGATAGGCCCTTGGATCCATCGTCAAAGTTACCCTCGCCTGAGATGTGTTAGCTTAGAATCAAAGATTCAATTGGACTGTTATGCTCACCTTCATGATACATCTCATCCAGACTGGCCGTATTCTCGGCCTTGCGTCGCTTGCCACCCTTTTTCTTTTGCTGCTTCTCAAGCTCGCCTGATTCAAGAAGCTCCTTTTCGCGGCGCTCGATCATCTCAGCTTGCTCATCATCCGCAAGCCACATAGCAATATCACGGTTGCGGTTCTCGGGAGCACGACGGCCAGAGAAATCGACGCTTGCACCACCACCCTGGATGACGACACGTTGAACCTCTTCCTTCTGCATTGCTCTCTTACGGATGCGCTCTTCGATTGTGCCGCGCGTGATGAGACGATAGACTGTGACCTGCTTGGTCTGGCCCAGACGATGTGCTCGATCCATGGCTTGCGAATCGATGGTCGGGTTCCAATCGGAGTCGTAGAAGATGACAGTATCGGCGGATGTAAGGTTGATACCAAGACCACCAGCGCGAGTAGACAGAAGGAAGATGAAGATCTCGGGACGAGTCTGGAAGTCGTGCACGGTGTCTCGTCGATCTTCCAGCTTGGTAGAACCATCCAGTCGACAGTACTTGTAGTTGCGGTACGTCAAATACTCTTCCATCATGTCAATCATGCGAGTCATCTGGAAGTACAGGAGTACACGATGACCCTCACTCTTGAGCTTGAACAGAAGTTCATCAAGCTTAGCCAGCTTACCACTGTCAGTAACAAAGCGCCGCATGGAAGGAACAGAGATATTAGTGAAGCCCTTCTTCTCATGATCAGGCTTAGGCAGCATCTCGCGAGTGGGCCATAACTCCATGGGAAGCTTCTTCTCCACGAGAGCCTTCTCCTCAAAGACGGTAGGGCCATAGAGAATCTTGCGGATTGGTGCATTGAACAGAGCTTCGCTGCGTTCGGCCTCAGAGCCCCAACTGCGGCAAGACACCTGGATTGGAGGTGCTGAAGCGCGAGGTCTACCAGCGGGTTCCAGACGGCCAAGACCAGACTCGTTGTAGTCTGATTGAGCGACATTCATCAGCTGGGTCAAGATGCCTTCACTGGTGATGTCCGCTAGAGGCTTTCGGTTCTGTCGCGCCCGAATCTGGAACAGGGCATGGGCGGGAGTGTAGTTCTGATCCTCAGTGTCGCTGTAGGCCACGTTCATGTATCCAAGTCTGTCGCGTTTCTGAAGCTCCTTGGCAGCTCGGACAATCAGGCTTTGGTGAGTGGCCTCATAAGCCTCATAAGGAGAAGTGTCAGCAAACCTAAGCCACGAGAATGCCTTTGATCCATCACAGCTCTCGCGGATGTTATCTGGGCTCCAGACATTCATCATGTGGTTCAATGCCTGGTTCTTCCAGCCTGCAACTTGACTATCCGGGCCCGCCTTGTTGATTCGGCCTCCTTTTCTCCAGATAAGGCGGGGGAGCTCGTATTCAATCAAGTTGCGACTTGAATAACCCACGGCAACTTCGCTACCCTCACGGACGAAAGACGCGGTCTCGGCAAAGTAGGCGCAAGCAAATGGTGAATTGACCTCGGCGCGCTCGAAGAGATCGGGATGGTTACAGACCTTTCGGAACTGCATGACCAAGTTCATTAGTGTACCTGAATCTTGGTCATCGCCCATGGTAGCCTTTTCGACGAGATCCATAATGTTAATCTGGTTTCGAAGATTACTGTAATACGCGCGTTGTCTGTAAGTGAGATCACAGAAGATATCCATCTCAATCTTGTCACCGAGCTCCTTCTGCACATGCTTCTTGACACGACGAAGCATGAAAGGCTTGAGAATCATGTGCAGACGCTTGAGCTGGTCCTCGTTAAGCTTGGTATTACTTTGTGCGTGAGACTCAATATCCTTGGAGAACCATTCGCTGAATTCGTCGTGTGAGTCGAAGAGCGACGGCATGATGAAATGGAGAAGTGCCCAAAGTTCTTGCATGTTGTTCTGGATGGGTGTACCAGTGAGAAGCAAGCGGTTTCGGCAGTGGAAGTTGAGTAATGCCTTCCATCGAGAACTTTGAGAACTCTTGATGGCTTGGGCTTCATCAAGAATCATGTATTGCCATCTCATCTTCTGAAAGTAGGCGACATCAGACACGACCAGCTGATACGAAGTAACACAAACGTGGAAAGGGGCGTCCTTTCGATATGTCGTGTGCTTGCGATCCCAGAACTTTCGGAGAACCTTTCGGTCATTGGCGCCACCCCAGTATGGAAGAATTTTGAACTCGGGGACGAACTTGGCAATTTCCTGCTGCCAGTTGTGCAGAGTAGAAGCAGGAGCAACAACAAGGAAGGGTCCCCAAATGTCGTGCTTCTCAGCCAGGTAAGCCATGACGGAGATGGACTGAACAGTCTTTCCGAGACCCATTTCGTCTGCCAAAATGCCGTTGATACCCTGCTCGTACAAATTGACAAGCCAGTTGAGACCCTTGAGCTGGTATTCCTTGAGTTGGGCATTGATAAGCTTCGGTTGTTCGATCTCGACGTCGCCCAGCCCTGTGGGGTTCTGGAAGTTCATCTCGCCCTCTTCATCCATGTCAAGACCCTGGTTGTTGAAGTCACGGGCCTTCTTCTGCGCCTCAGCGATGGCATTCTGAGCATTGGCCATAGCAGCAGCACGGAGAGCCTCTTCGCTGCCCTCCTCGAAGTCAAGGTTCTCGAAGTTGGTAACCTTACCAGTGACTGGTCCTGTCGGCTCATCGATGTCGAGTTTCTGCTGGTCAATCTGATGGGCGTCCTTGGCGACATCCGGGTTGTCGGTACTTCGTTCCACCTCATCAGTCTTGATCTTCTTGCCGATAAAGTGAGAATACAGCTCAGTTTGCGAGATAAGGAAGTTAAGCTTTCTCTTTTGACGGGCGGCCTCACGGTCGGCTTCTTCTTTTCGGGCATTCTCGATCTCCTGCTTCTCAGCAGCCTTGCGGAGATCTCGTTCTTCTCGCTCGTTACGCTTCCAAAAGCCCATCATGTCACGCATAACACGCTTTGCTCGAGCTTGGAGATCTTTGGTACCCTTGTTTGTCCGTAATTGCCAGCGCTTTGCTTCCTTCGATGCCAAGATGGCTGTCTTTTTAAGATTTGAGGCTTTTGTGGCATAAGAGTCCACGGCAAGCTTGAAGGTCTTGTTGACATCTTTACGAGCCATATCTCGCCAAATCTGGTCGTAAATTTGATTGTAGCCCTTAGACATGAACCGCTTCTCGTTGTCGGGAATGTCATCGACCTTCTCCTTGTCTTTGTCTTTGCTCTTCTTGCTTTTCTTCTCGACAGGCTCGTCTTCGGTCTTATCGCCGTCGTCCTTGTCTTTCTCCGTCTCAGCAGAAGGATCTTTCTTGGATTTCTTGATCTTGATTCGAACGCGGTTTTCTTCTTTGGTTGGGAGTTCCTCTCCAGCATCGAGAGCAGCTTGGGCAGCCTCAGCAGAATCCTTTTCGGCTTGCTTTTGCTCCTTGGACTTCTTGAGACGGGGTCCGCTACGACCCTTGCCCTTTCGCTTGCCAGATGGTGTACCTGCTTCCCCAGATTCCACATCAGAAGCCTGGAATGAAGACATAGTGCCACCCTCCAGGTTAAGCTCCAAATTACGGGCAGGACCCTTGATGCCCTTCTGGAGAATGAGTTTCGTCTGCTGTGCCTTCTTACTGGCGCGTTCAGCATCTCGAAGATGTTTCTGCCGTTCGGTTTCGTCTTCAGCAGCCTCGGCGCGAGCCAGAGCTGCCTCTTTCTGTTCCATGGTAACAGCCATTGACTTCTCACGACGTCGCTTGCGCTGCATATCCTTCTTGCGCTCCTTTTCGGCGTAAACTTCTTGTTCGCGGACCTCATGGAGTGCTTCGTCGTAGAACACATCGTCATAGCGTCGTTTACCGAGCTCTGCATGGAGTACGAGCTTCTTGCCGGTTGAAGTCGCAAAAGCGGCACGCCGGGAGAGACCAT
The DNA here is from genome assembly GCF_013085055.1 of Fusarium oxysporum Fo47. Lineage (NCBI taxonomy): Eukaryota > Fungi > Ascomycota > Sordariomycetes > Hypocreales > Nectriaceae > Fusarium > Fusarium oxysporum. Next base: position 1,017,628 of record NC_072841.1, on the reverse strand, counting down.
GTTCCAGGTCGAGTTGATCCATTACGCGTCGTCGCTTCTGAGCTCGCTCCTTGTATTGCTGCTGATCAAATTCATCGGGTTCCAGATTTGAAGCTCTGTTGTCAATCTGTGTCTCAGCGTTCTGAATCTTCTTCTCCATTTCTGCTGACCAAGTCTTTGGCTTGGGCAGGCCATTTGCTTGTCGCTTAGCGGGAAGTCGAGGTGTTGGCGATTCCTTCTTGATCGATAATCTGCGACCATTCTTAGGCGTAGCGGCATCTCGTATATCAGAAGCACGGCCTTTTGTTGACTTTCGACCTCCTCGCTTCTTGACAGGAGGCTCTCTTTCTTTATCTCTACCAGGGAAAGGTTCGGGCTCAGTCTCGACATCTTTTTCCACCTCTGTGTCGTGATCCGCTTCGGGCTCTAGGGAGCGTTTTGTCTGCTTTGATTCCCGCGAGTCGTGCTTCGGTTCTCGATCACGTCTAGAATCTCGCTCTTGCTTGATTTCTGGTTCGACTTCTCGTGAAATCAGAGGAGATTGTTCTTTAGGTTTTCGAGCGGGCTCAGAGCTAGAGAGGATGCTGTCAAAAGACATTGGGTTTGCTCTTGATGTCTGCAATGGTATTAGTACAAATGAACATTCTGTATATTGGTTAGCACCTACGCTTGCCGATGCCGGCTTTGGTGGCGATGGAGCTGCAAGATCAGACTTGTAAGGTGTGAGGGCAGAAGCCCCGTTAGTAGAAGAAGTCATGTTGGCCGTAGCACCATGTCTCGCACTTGGAGAAGCGAGTAGAGGTTGTCGCCCCGGAGGGCTGAGAGATCCAGCTGGTGGATTCTGATGCGAATGTGACACTGGACTTCGCGGTCGACTGTATGATGGATCTCGTGGAGATGTATAAGAGCCGTTGTAATATGAAGGAGTACTTTGTTCGGCAGATTGCGAATAAGGGTACGGATCGCGAGTCTGTTGTGTAAGAAAAGAAAAATTAGCTCCACGTCAGCAAGCTTTGTGGTTATTTAGGTCTTGGTCGGAGCAGAAGGATGTTGTGCGACGGAGTTAAGGGTGATGATGAAATTAAAAGGTGTTGCGATAGTGACAGTTTGACGGGAAATTAAGCTCGATAAGAGTAAGGGAAGGGAACAGGCATTGATGGCCTGGGCGTGATGGGTGAAGATCTCGATGATCAAGATAGAATTGAAGGATGATGGGGAAGAGGAAAATCAAGGGACGTCGGGTGCAATCAATCAAATCGTGTCCGGGCGAGACGAGACGAGAGTCAAAGACAAAAAAAGAGTGGATTTGCCCCCCTTACCTTTGGAGTGCCAACCGGGGGCGCGTTGGCGTTGGCGTTGGCGTTGTGCCAGGAGGCTCCAGGCGTCGCCGCGTCAGAAACTCGACTTTCCTTCGTTGTATCAGTTGTAGGGTCGTAAAAACCTCGCGATGCAGGTTTGGTTTCACGCGGTATATAAATGTCGTGGTTCGACCCGGGAGGGTAGTATGCAACAGGAGGGTGCAGCGGCGACACGGGCGGAGGACCAGCAGGCGGTGGTGCTGGAGGTTGACGATGATGCTGCTGCTGATGAAGTCCTGCTGCTGACGATCCAGGTGATGATGAGTTGAGGCCTACAGGAGGTGGAAGTGATGGAGCGACGGGGCCGCCGGGTGCGCCCGTGGACGATGACATGTAGGGATTGGGCAATGCTGGACGAGGCGGGGATTGAAGGGAATGGCCGGCACTTGGAGTGTTTTGATGGCTGTGGCTATGACTATGGCTATGGCCGTTGGGAGATGTAAAGGGAGGAGGACGGTATTCTGACTTGGGTGAGCGCAGGCTAAAGGTGGAGTGCTGATGCACATTCGCGCCGCCTGCATTCGATGAGGCTGTCGCCATTTCTCCAACTATAGGCCCAGGTCCAGCTGAGTCACCGTCGCGCCTATTGTTGTGGTGATGGTGATGATGGTGGTGATGATGATGGTGATGCGGACGGGAGTCTCGGTCATCATCTCCACCATCTTCTCTATGTGGTGGCCGCTGCAGCACCGAGGAGTTATAGCCGTTCTGATCCATGGTGATTGATGGTCTAGCGCCTGAATGGCAGACAGAACAAAGCTAAACACCCGAGAGAGCAGGGAGTGTGTTATAGTCGGACGGCCGGTGGTAATCAAGCTTGAGAACCCATGTGCTCGACAAGCAACAATGCGACGACGGTTTTGGGGGGTTAATGTGTCCGGTACAGGATGCGCAGTCGATCAATCAGAGTTTCGCGATGCGCACGCGAGGCTGTGTGAGGAATCGTTACGTTGCGTTGCGTTGCGTTGCAGGTTGAGTTGCGATGCGATGCGATTCGCAAGTCGCGATCGGTGATGCAGCGAACTGCGACAGAGGTACGTGTGGGATGAAAACGATGGATTGTGATGGATCGCGACAATGTCAGGTCTAGGTTGAGCCCCAATCCAAGGCAAGTCGAAGGAGGATGCCCTGGCTGGGGGGCAAAGTGTTTTGGTGTGGAGGTGTTGGTAGCGTGGCGCTGGGATACGGCGATGCAAGCGGCAGTCGAGATGGGGAAGGGGATGCGAGACAGGGTTACTATACTGAAGTTTGGATGTACTGAGAGTCTCGAGAGATATGGGGGTCTTAGAGGGGGTAAGGGCCAATGGATTGACAGACAAAGCTACAGTAAAGTATAATAACAGCAGCGGGGGAACGGATTATGACAACGTGAATGGTAAGAGAGAATCAGAAGGATCGGGGAACAACAAAGTGGAGTGGAGTTTGTTCTAGAGCTGGAGGTTAACCAAAATGAGGTGGTGATGGCGGGAGCTGGAGTGACAGCCCCAGCCCAGTCAATCAACAGTCAAGCAAGGTACGGATACCCGGTAAGGCAAAGCGAGGCGAGCCGAGTTTATAGTGATGGTTCAAGCAAAGATACGGATACTTGCTCAGGATAATTACAGCGTCTGTCTGCATTAATCAAGGCGTATATTCTGTGATGAACAATGACGACGGTGGTGGTGTGGGCGGCAGTGGAGATAACAAAGCCTATTGACACAGCGGGAGAGTCAACCAGGAAGAGAAGAGACAAGAGGAGTTGATGCAGAAGCTGATCGAGGGACGGCGATGGAATTGAGGACCTGCACGAACGGAGGGTTCTAGGGGGTTTGACGTGCTAAAATACCACCACTGAAATGAGATTTGCATGCACAACAAGATCGAGTCAATGGTGAAGCAATCAAAGCGACTATTTTTGTAATTGTGTATCACCGACCCGTCCAAGGCACGATTCCCTAAAGAGGAATTGGTGATAGGTTCAATGTGAATTTGGGGTTATAAGTCAGTACCTATGCTCTGCTAAGTGTTGAGTCATTGAATGTGACAGTGTCTGGCTGCATCTGATGCGTTGATCTGGCTGTTGTCTAAAAACCCTCATAGTAATCACGGCAAAATTCAAGTGCGTGCGTGCGTGCGAATACAGCTCCATCCAAATCAAGGCACACGCGAACACGATGTTCACTCAGATTCCGCGTCAGACTCGTTTCTCACTCTATTTTTTCAGGTCCCAAGTCTCGTTCCCCTGTCCCGTTGGCCCCCGTTCCATGTGGGTCTGACTCAACGCTAAACTCTACAGCGTTAACCCCGTTTTGGGTTCCCCATCAGCCCATCCCCAGTCACCGGCAGCGGGGATAGGTTCCGGAGATCGCTTCAAGATGATATGTCTGTCATTTTGTGTAGGGTAGAGGAGAGGAATGTTGACTTTGGATGACCACATCATTCAGTATTATGAGAATGCACTTGTTTGTATTGATCTGTTAGTGTAAAAATACCTAGGCACAATACTTGCTTGAGTCTATTCAATTACCACTGATGGTGAGACAAACGTTGTAAGGCTGAAGCTCATTTAGCCGGCTCATTCTCAGCCTTGACGATCGTTATGCCAGAAACCACCGATAACAAGGGAATGGATGAACTATAACACGAACAACACGAGCTTGAAGAGCCCTACCACGAGATGAGCATGTGCATAACAATTATCAATTTTATTAATGCCAGAAATTATTCGCCGATAGATGGCATCGTAACTCGCATTCTTCAGCAGCCTTACCTCGGCCTCGAGTCTGCCGAGTCTCAGATCACGAGCATCACAACAACCACCCACATCTTCGAATAATGGATTTCATCCAACACAAAAATCACAAAAATGCAAGTAATTATAATGGAATCCATTTATTCGTACTCAAGGCTTAAACAGCCAGACCCAAAGAAAAAAGAAATCTATCCGTGAACATTTTCACATCTTCATGAACGCTTCCGGGCCTCTCTACTGAGGCCATGGCCATGCGTCCTGTAGCGTCGTTCGTCGTGGCCGTCTCATTCCATCATAAGGTATCAAGTATCCTGATGGTCTAGCCACCCGCGCCGCCGCCGCTTTAAACCCATGAAAATACCCACATGATTGCCAATGGCACTCTCATCAACTTTTTGTGGATTCAGTATCCTCTATAGTCAATTTCCTTTCATGCATTCGTGCCAGATAAAATCAAAATTCGTAAAACTTTTTCGCCTTAGACTGCTCCGGCGCTGATCATCTTCTTTCGGAGGTAGTTCTTGTACTCGGAGATGGAACCGTCCCATGTGCGGATAGTCTGGTTCTCACAGACGAGAATCTGCTTGGCAATCTTGTCGAGCAATCTATTATCGTTAGTCATCATTCATTACAATCAGATTCAATGGTGCTTACCGGAAATCGTGAGAAACGACGATAACACCTCCGCTAAAGGCGTTGATGGCATCTGCCAAACTGTCAATGGTAGGAATATCCAGACCGTTGGTAGGCTCGTCAAGAAGTAACATGTTGGGGCTCTCAATAGCCAACAGAGCAAAGACGATACGACTCTTCTGACCCTCAGACAGGGTACCCATTAGGGCAGTCTGAGAGTCACCGCTGAGACCGTATTTGCCGAGCTGCTGACGCCAGTACTGGTAGTCCTGAGACTTCTCACTGTACTTGTCGCGAACGAAGTCGAGAGCAGACTTTGTCAAGTCAAGCTGCTCGGAACTGTGCTGAGAGTAGAGACCAAGCTTCAAGTGAGTGTGTCGGGTAACAACACCGCCTGTGGGAGAAAGCTTGCCAGTCATGAGGCGGAGCAAAGTAGACTTGCCCACACCGTTGGGGCCGACAAGGGCAGTTCGGGAGTCCATGTCGAAACCAAGGTCGAGGTTGCGGTACAGATCATCCTCAGGCTTACCGGAGTAAGAGAAGGTGACGTTATCGAATGAGAGGACGGGAGGAGGGAGCTTATCAACATCGGCGAAACGGAAAGTGAAGACACGGTCCTGCTCGACAGGCTGGATGAAACCATCGGCCTCCATCTTGTCGAGAATCTTCTGTCGGGACTTGGCCTGTCGGACCAAGTTGGCGTAGGTACCAGCGCTAGCAATGAACTTCTTGATGTGAACAATTTCATCCTGCTGCTTCTGGTAGGCCTTCATCTGGTTGGTCTCGTTCTCGGTTCGAGTCTTGCTGTAAGAGTCGTAGTTACCACCATAGTAGATGAGTTGCTTGCCTCGCATGTCAATCATGTTGGAGCAGACACCGTTGAGGAAATCCATAGAGTGGGAGACGAGGACGAGAGTTCGCTCCCACTTCTTGAGGTACTCCTCGAGCCACACACAAGCCTCCAAATCCAAATGAGCAGTGGGGTCATCGAGAAGGAGAACGGAGGGCTTGACGAAGAGGGCCTTGGCAAGGGCGACACGCATACGCCAACCACCAGACATGTCCTTGGTCTTCTTGTGGATGGTCTTCTTGTTGAAACCGAGACCAGTCAGGATAAGGGAAGCACGGGTAGCGAAGGTTGAGGGATCAAGCTTGTCCATGTGCTGTAAAATGTTAGATGGCACTTTGGTAATATTGTGGATTAACTCACCTCGTAGAGATCAAGGAGAACAGGGCTCTCAGGACCCTCGTCCTCAAGAAGCTTCTCGGCCTGGTGGTCGAGACGCTCCAGCTCCAGCTCAGCCTCTCGGACGACCCACTCAAGGGCACCGAGGTCACTGGGAGGAGCACCCTCGTTGAGAAGGTAGAGATCGAGATGCTCAGGAATGGGGTACTCGCGGGCGGCGATGGCCTTGAGGAAAGTGGACTTTCCACAGCCGTTCTCACCGAGAAGACCGTATCGTCGACCGTAGGTGAGCTCTAGAGTGGAATCGGTGATAAGGACTCGACCGTGGAAGACCAGAGAACAACTGGTGATCTTGACGTCCTTGCTGGTTTGGGTAGAGGCGAGGACACCGGTGGTGACACGGTCAGAGATACCGTGCTTGTCCATCTGCTCGGTGAGACGCTTCACCTCTTCGAGCTTTGCGCCTGAAGTCGCGGGGGCATCATCGTCCTTGATGGGGTTGCCGTGGGCATCGAGCTCAGGCTCCTCAGTCTTCTTGCCCTTCTTGCCCTTGAGCTTGCCCTCGGCAGCCTTCTTGGCGAGACGCTTCTCCTTGGATGAAGAGGGGGCCATGATGAAGATGTGTGTAGGAAAGAAAAAAAAAAGACCGCGGGGTTGAAAGAACGGAAACTGTTGGCGGGGTGAGAATGTCCGTCTAAGAAATCAAGTCCAAACCGGGGTATATGAAGTGGTTTGGATAATGACCGTTCGATGAAGAGGGAGGAAGAAGAGAGTGAGATGGAAAAGTTAAGTTGACCGACAAAGAAAAACCAGCCAAGCAAATAACAATGAGTGTGGCGGTTCCAGTCAGTTCCCGGTTCAACTTCTACAGTGGTTGTGCTCAGAGGAAGGCGGGGTGAATTTTTAATTTGGTGGGGCAGATTTACAGATTTTTTGACTGACGACAGAGTCAGGCACCAACTAAGGCATCAAGTTGTATTATTTCCGATAAGCTGCAAGTTTAATGAGACCAGTCTATAGAATATTCTTGATAACTGAGTTAGTACACAGAGAACCCAACTTGCTTAGACTTTCTTCTCAACTTATTCTGCGCTTTTTGCGGTAAATTGCTGTGATCTTCCTCTATCAACCCCAAATTTTAATTTTTTTTCCTGACCTGACGTCATCAATCCGCCCAATGTGATTGGCTGTTGAGTTTTAGGATTTTCACACTGCCCGCCATCTTCTTCTCGTGCAGGCAACCTTGAAGGGCGGCGAATCCGTAGCTTTGCATACAAACTCATAATTCTCGATTGGATGTATCGACTCGGACTTATCGGTCGAGTTGGTAAAAACGCACCAGTCAACTTTGCCTCTTTACAGCAACTCACCACTATCTGAGGCGTTATCACCTGAAGATGAGACTGCCGCCTGTTGCGCCTGGAAATAGCCGCTGGCTCAATCCTTGTGCTCGTGTATCAGGCACTTACACTGTTTGCAGCCGAACCTGTCATTTATCGTCATGAACTGAAGCTGATGCTCGCCTCGTTCGATGTGATGTTACTCATTTTTGCTTGACCTCACCTAGTTTAGAGGGAAACGGCCTGATACGCCAAGCGACTACGTCCAACTACGCGAAGTTGGTAGATATCCTGCGACATGATACCCTCTAATCATGACGATGTCATATAGAACATGAGTTCCTGTTCATAAAACGTGTGCATGAACGTCTCTTGATCATTAACTAAATTGTATCACAGAAACAGGCCAGCGTTATTGTCTCATGAAGTCATTTCATCATTGAACAGTCGCTATAGTACAGATATTATCATCCCCAAATTAAGAGGAAGTCTCGTTATTAAGAGCATCGAAAGCTGTCTTGCCCTCAAGCTCACTCTGCTTGGGACCAGCATCCCGACCAGCGGCAGTCTGGTTCTGTTGGAACTGTTGCTCAGCAAGTCTGCTAGGATCATCCTGGCTACCAGGCTCAGACCCCAAGGCCTTCTTCAGACCATCCTTGGTGTTCGAATCGTCAATGCCCTCCTTCAGGTTCTTGCCGTGAGGTCCACCAGGAGCCTTGATGTACTGGTTTTCGACATAGCTCGGAGCAGTGCCGGCCAGAGACTTGGGAGCAGAGTCGCTGGACTTTGAGGCAGATCCGGAGCTGGGAGCGGAAGAGATGTTGGTGTTGCGGCCAGCGCTGGTGTTCTCGGATCTGGAGGTGGGCTGGTTCTCGCCGTGGATACCCTCGTTGGAGGTGAACTCGCCGCCCTCCTTCAAGGACTCGGCAGCAAGGGACTCATTGGGGATTGTACCAGCACCCTCCTGCTTAACAGGAGCGTTCTGACCGAGATCGACCTGGTCGGTTAGTTTCTGATATAAAGCCAGTATATATTGCTAAAGCTTACCTTTTGACCGTGGCTAGGGGTCGTGGGAGACATGCTGTTTGAAGTGTTGATGGAAAGATAAATTCGTCAACTTTTGATTCGATTGATTGAGATTGCAGAATATGCTTGATACAGATATCAAAAGGTTCTTGAGCTCTTTGATATATACAAACTCGAGGTTCCATGACATCATAATGGTGTTCCTTCACTGACGCCTCTAAACTCCAAAACATGACGCCGAATTACATCATGAAAGGCCCTAGCCACGAGGATTTCGCCTGGATAACAAGCAAAGCAATAGTAACCAAGGATTCTTCGTTCGATAAGCGAATGGGTTGGAAAGTTCCACGACAAAGCTTCTCCATAGACATCGAGATCTGAGCTGTGGGTGCCCGAGCCACACCATGTTGGGTGTAAGACAGCTGATGCATCGCAACATCACACAGACCATGAGTGATGCTAAAATGGTCGGTAGAAGAGTAGAAGCTTTAGATTTATATAATCCCACCCTTACCAGTATTTCACTTTTGTGACAGCGGCATGAAGGTGTAGGATGGCCTTGATGTGTCTGCCAGCCCAAAAGAGCATCTTGTCAGACGACATCAACAACACCAAGTCTTCCATGCAAGAGACCAGGTATCCTGCCTGTCTTTGAGTTCTGAACTGGAGCTCCGGAGCTTTTGCACCTGGTTTCCTTATTCCCCGGTTCTTGGGAGACTGTATATTGGCCACTCATGCATGTCTGTGCAAAGCTGGGCGTGGAGAATGGTCTTGGCATGATGAACTCCAGCTTCGCCTTACTCTCATAAACAGAACGCACTCGCTTCACGTATATCCACAACGAGTTCAATGAAGATAGAGCTTGTTTTACAGTCCTGTAGTGTGTTCTCATCCTGAAATAGCCCCGAGGATTGAAACTCGGCCTGATGTCATGAAACTGGCTTATTCATTCGCGTATATCGCTTGCGACATGGCAGGTGGGGATGGTATCAGATTGTGATACTTCGGTTTCGACAGGCGAAGTACAAGACCTTGATTTTTGTGCTTATCGGTTTGTGCAGTATCATCTCTTGATAGATAATTATTCTTGAAATACGCAATTGAGAATAGATAATTGCTTTCTTTTGCAAGTTAGCCGTACAACCTTTGTATAAGTGCGACTAGGCACCGATGTGATAATGATATAGAACAGACTTGATGTAGCATTTCAAGCGCGCGAGAACACATTGCAACAATCTGTACCTTACTTTACTTCATTAGAATTACCACAACATGAATTATCAGGTAGATTTACCATCCACCATCAAATAGGTATAATCTGCGTTACGAAGAGACGACGAGACTATCACCAACCCTCGACGAAACGCGGATGTTGACGATCTAATAACAAGTCATTGTCTGTGAGTTGTCATGATGGCCTAAAAAGTAGACTTCGCATGATTGTCGAGACTCTCTCACTCGGTTCTGCCTATTAACGACTTTCACCTGCCTAGAGAGAACAACTACGAGTATTAAGCCTTATTCAGCCAAATGACACTGACATGTATTTACTGTATCAGCGTAAGTTTTAAAGTTACACGATATTTCATGTGCACTTGAAGACACATCCATGGCGACATCATGTGACAGTAGTTGAGTGACACTTGATTGAACATGGCGAGCAGTGAGAGGCCGCACGCGATGTTGCCTGTCTCTAAATGATTAGTGGGTGAATCAAATGTATAGTGCATCTTATTAGGCCATTTCGCCAAGGAAGAACACTCAAAAATTAGGTACTCAAGCCATTGTCAATGATGGAACATCTCAGCCTCATGCTCCTCATCACCTGACTGCATCCACAACACAAGACTCGAGTGCAACGGGCCATGATCAAGTCACTTGCGGAAATCGATAACATGTCTTGATAGCGGGAGTGTCTGTAGAAAATCCATCTCTCAAGGTTCGTTCTAATAGATGACGAACTCAACGATCGTTGCCAGGATCTGACGATGCCAAGACTCGTGTAAAAGTAGAGGCATTCGTCAAGTTCTTAAGGCTGAGTCTGCAGGAAGTCTCGTACGAAAAGAAGAGAAATTTCAGTTACTCCGAGTTATGATTCATTTCTTTGTCTATCTTGTTACTGTATCCAGTGGTCTTGGTGCGTTCGGTTCTTTGACCTTGCTACCAGCATCAGCATCCATCCTGCATCCACCACTTTGACGGTCCGCAATAAAGCAAGTTCGTTCTTCACACAAACAGACAACACCACGAAACACTTTGGGATATTAAGCAAGATCTTCGCAAGGCTTTATTGCCAAGCCGTGGGCCAAGGCTGAGATTTCATAGGCGTGACGCAAGAATGAAAGAAATTCAGCCGTGAAGGGTGATATTTGCCACCCTTCAGCCGACCGAGACGGCGATTAAGTCGCATGATCGGCCGGTGGTGGGACCCATTCAGCGGCGCCGGACCTTTTGGTGCCTCTGAGAGGTCAAATGCTGACGGCTCGTTCAGTTGAATGGCAAGTGGTGGCAGAATTGATGCAACAATTGAGCAGGTGAAGTGCAATTAGAGTCATCGGTCTGGCATGCGCCTCAAGAGGTTGACAACCATCAGATCGCCCTGCGCTAAGGAGAATTATTTAAACAGGGTGAGGTCTCTAGCAAGGTCTATGGGAATAGAAAACTTTCGGAACACGCAATTCACTTGAATCAAATCCACATATAATTAAAAATAACAATACGATAAACAATACGGATAACGATGCCGGGAGAACTCGTGTACCACGACGGCCACTATCACCGGACTTCGGCAGACCGGCCGGAACAACGGCATAACCAGAAACGCCCTCAACATGGATTGCTGCAAAAGACTCACGATGCCTGGGGTCGGGTCCTTTATGGCGTTGGTAGCGTCTATTACAAGATTCGAGGACAATGAACGACGGAAGATGATGACGACGCATATACGAGAGAGGAATGGAATCGATGATCCAAAAGAATGACTGCAACTCGACCCGCCATCGACAGAACCGTACTCCACTGTTCATGTTCCGTCTATCCATCAACACGATCAAGCTTCGAGTCGTCGTCGTCTGAACCACTATATATGATGATGATAGACAGGTCCCAGCGCTGATCAAGGAGAAATAACAAAGAACCGTACAAAAATATCACAGTCAAGCTCATGCCAGAATGCAAGCTGGGTCAGGGATGGATATTATGGGCTCCATAGATGTGCACAAGCGTCTATGCTCTGCTTTGCATCGGTTTCAGAGTACGATGGGTGGAGGAACCAACCAGGAAACAGGAGTGAGAGATACAGTGTCCCCGATAGGAATGACACGCGCCTCTGAAAGGATTGACGAACCCTTTGAGACAAAGATACCAACCGGGCCGAGCATACACATCCCGGAAGGGAAATCGAAATCAACGCAACACGAACACACGTAAGCTCATTGTTCGACCCGTTGCACCCAATTCAGCCGCCGTTGTTAATCAACTTCCGAAAATTATCAGCCAAGAGGACAAGACATAGGCATTTAATATCATAATATTGCAATTCCGTATTCATCATGCCAAGTGAACGCGGTCAAGTCGTAGACAATGAGTCCCACCGCAAGCGACTCGAGACAATTTCCCAAGTGTCATTCAATGTCGTATACATGCTCAAGGCGAGATGCAGAATCAATGGCGGCTCAGACCAAACCCAGGTGAGACCCCTGATGTTTTGTCGTAGAACGGATATTCGGTGGAGATTGTCCCCTATTCTGTACAGTGCAATCTCGTGAGACACTAACAAACCATGCACCGGACGAGGCCAAGCTTTTGCTAAGGCGACATAGAGCTACGGTCTGCATTGACTCCAAGCACTATACCACCGTCAACAAGATGAGATCCCTCTGCAGCAACCCCTGATTGGCCACGGATGGCGCCGGGCAAGACCCAAACAAGCTTCAATCTCTGAACTGCGCCTCGCAATCGACAGGGGTTCTTTGTCCCGTGGTTGGTTCATTCGTCAATCCTCGAGGGGATCTGCTTGCTTTCGGGGACCGACCTCTTCACCGTAGCAGGCACAGTGCCGCTCTTCCACGACAACACAGCCGCTGCCAACCCCTTGCCAGGACAATTAGCGGCTTGGGCAACTGAAGTTCAGGGGAGGGGCCACTCCAGAAGCCCAGGGATGGTCCCGTAGCTAGACTGCTTTAGTGTCAGTGCTAGCCACCCCATGCATTCCATTTTCCATTTACTTTTCAAATCGCCCCATCCCTCGAATTCCATCTTCCTTCTCTCTTCCTTCATCAAACCTTCGCTAGCCTTTAATTCTTCATCGCCGTTTTTTCTTATCGGTTCTCGTTACTTTGAGGCCGATTTTTAACCTTTCCCGACACTCATTTACAAACGCTCTTGCTACTCGATCCGATTGCCTCTCTTCCGGCCCATTCGTCGCGAACTGAAGGAAAAAGGGGTTTCAGCATTCCAACAACAATTTACGCGTTGAATAAAATCATCGCCTCATTCTAGTCATTCATTACTCTCTGTTCTTTTTACTTGCCGTTTGATACACAACACAATGAAGTTTTCCGCTGCCATTGTCGCTGCGGCGGCCACGGCTGCCAGCGCCAAGCTGGAGCCTATCACCATGAAGGTATGCGCCGGAGGCCAAGATGGTGCGATTTAATATTGACAATTCCCAGGGATCCAAGCTCTTCTACTCCAACGGAACTCAGTTCTTCATGAAGGGTGTTGCTTACCAACAGGATACCGCCGCCGCTGGTGAGACCAACGACAAGACTACCAAGTACATCGATCCTCTCGCCGATGAGGAAGCTTGCAAGCGTGATATCCCTCTCCTCAAGCAGCTCGGTACCAACATCATCCGAACTTACGCTATCAACCCCAAGGCCGACCACAAGGCCTGCATGAAGCTGCTCGACGATGCTGGAATCTACGTCATCTCTGATCTTTCTGAGCCCAGCGTCTCCATCAACCGTGATGACCCCAAGTGGGATGTTGAGCTGTACGAGCGCTACATCGGAGTTGTCGATGAGCTTGGCCAGTACGACAACGTCGTCGGTTTCTTTGCCGGTAACGAGGTCTCCAACAACGTCTCCAACACCCAGGCTTCTGCATTCGTCAAGGCCGCTGTCCGTGACACCAAGAAGCACATCAAGAGCAAGTTCTCCCGCTGGCTCGGTGTCGGTTACGCCTCCAACGATGATGTAGATATTCGCGAGCAGATTGCCGACTACTTCAACTGCGGTGATGACGACTCCCGCATCGACTACTGGGGTTACAACATCTACTCTTGGTGCGGTAAGAGCAGCATGCAGGACTCTGGTTACTCTGACCAGGCCAAGTTCTTTGAGGACTACTCTGTTCCTGTCTTCTTCGCTGAGTACGGTTGCAACGAGCCCGATGGTGCTGCTGGCCGTATCTTCGATGAGACCACCGCCCTGTACGAGGAGAAGGTCATGACCGATGTCTTCAGCGGTGGTATCGTCTACATGTACTTCCAGGAGGCCAACGACTACGGTCTCGTCAAGATCAGCAAGAACGGTGATGCTGTCAAGCAGAAGGACTTTGCCCAGCTCCAGAAGAAGGCCAACGCCGCCAAGCCTTCCGGTGTTGAGGAGGACAGCTACAAGCCCACTGGCAAGGCCGCCACCTGCCCCGAGCAGTCCAAGAACTGGAAGGCCAACAGCGTTCTCCCCCCTGTCCCCGACTCCGACCTCTGCGACTGCATGGTCAAGAGCCGAAGCTGTGTCCCCGCTGATAACCTGAAGGCTAAGGACTTTAACGACATCTTTGGCTACATCTGCGGCCAAGACAAGAAGATCTGCACTGCTATCAACGCCAACGCCACTGCCGGTATCTATGGTGCCTACAGCATGTGCTCCAACGAGGCTAAGCTTGCTTACATCCTCGACGCCTACTACACCTCCCAGAAGTCCGCTGCCGATGCTTGTGACTTCAAGGGCAAGGCCACCACCCAGAAGGCCGAGAGCCAGGACTCTTGCAAGTCTGCTCTCGCCTCCGCCAGCAAGATCAACGAGGAGGTTGCCACTGCCACCCACGCCGTCGCTTCTTCCTCCACCGGTGGTTCCAACAGCAGCAGCGAGGACGACGAGAACTTTGGTCTCCAGGCTGCCTCCATCGCCCGCGTCTTCTCCCTCGGTGACTTCGCCGTTGGCGCCTACATGGCCGTCGCTGGTGTTGTCGGTGCCGGCATGGTCCTTCTGTAAAAGGGAGGTTCTTGGAAGGACCGATCTTGGTATGATTAAAGTTTCTTGCGGTGGCTTTTTAGGAACGTGCGCTTTTACTAGTTGTGTTTTTTCCTTTTTGTGTATCTAGCATCGCCGGTGTTGCATGGCTTGTGATTAGAACGAGATAGATGTCTAATGCCATCTTGCGCGATTGCTATGCCAGTCTGTGAAGTGCTTGGGTGAAAATTATACATTTGTAATGTAATAGAATACCTTGATCTTCACTCGGGTGTGAGTAGATGACTTGCGCATGGAGCGGTTCCCAGCTTTTGTGAGTAAGTAGATACTATGGTTCGGGCTCAGTAAGTCTGCTATCTCTCGACGTCGAGTTTCTCAGGGCATACTGGAATTATGTCAACTGGAGTTATATCAACCCCGTATCCGCACCGTCGAGACTTAGACCATGCTAAAGGGGCTTAAACGCCTTTGCCGCAGTTTGCTCTCAAGCCGACTCTCAAGAGTCGCTCGATTCAGCGCAAGCCTTACATTAGAGAACGTTCTAGGTTATCAACCCGCTTATCAAAGAAACAGCCGCTTCTCTGGAGAAACATACTGGCCTCTTGTGGTATGTCCCTCTCAAGGTTGGGAATTTTGGCATCATTCACTGGTAGAAACAACTCCTTGAACGACGGCAGATTATTCAACTACCCAATCGTGCAACTACTTCGAAAACCCGACAAAGGCATCGAGGCAGGATACGGAACGACTCGCCTTGAAGGCCGTACTGGATTGTGCCAAGTGCCGCTGGCAAACATTCAACTTGGAGCTGTCCTCTCTCGGCCAGGCCCAGAAGGGGGGGGGGGTGGGGTATTGCGCCGATAACTGCAACAAACACTCCACGACTACTGTTCAATAGCATGTTCAATAATTTTGACTGCTACGTTAACTCCCTGAGGCTCCCGGAATCGAGTCCTCTGGATATCTGGATCAGAACAAAAGCCCCTCCAACTGCCGGAATGCCCACCGTCTGGAGCTTTCGAACACAACGCAAGACGATTCTCAAACCCAATCCTCGCAGTTACACCCTCAACCCAAACGAGCGTATTCAGTTTTTCTCTACTCAATGGAACAAAGATACAAGAATTTCTCTTTTCGACAAAGCAGTCCCACGAGAAGGTACTCCTCTCGAGCATTGGCCTGCTGTCAACGTTATGATCGAGATCACAATTGACCCTGATGTCGAGTATCCTCACTCCTATCTTCGGCTGCCAACATTAGGACCTTTTGACTCTTGGAGTCAAGCATTTCGCGTTGGGATACGTATCGAGTTCCAAGGTGGAGGGATTTGGAAATCCAGGTATCTCAGCACTACTCACTATTGTCCCGTTTCATCGATGTATAAGTCGCTGAAAGCTGAAGACTTGGGTAATGAACTCAATCACATCGAGCTTTCCTGGCTCCATTGCATGAAAACCCTTGCAACGCTATTAAACTGGCGATGGAAGCCGGAGAATAACCCTGTCAGGGATAACCTCACCCAAGCCGTTTGGGCTCTTTATAGCATCAGACTCTTTATCATCGACTTCGACTTTCACGTATTGATGAACCACATCCAGTGGAAATGCAATGCCCTCGGCTTCTGACCCTCGAAGAGACTTCATTGGAAATTAAACGCAAATTCCCTGCAGCAGGTTTCATTGAGAGTTCGACGAACTTGGACTCGGCAAGTCATCGGGAGAAGTGTGATCTTTGTTCGGTAGTCATCTCCTCCCATGTAATGAGAAAAGGGTACCAACAACCCACTTCCATAACTAGATGCGGAGTTCCAACGTAATCATTTGCCGTGGATGCAAACATGAGAGGAAAACCGTCTCGATTTCCACCGGGACCTACCTCCACTGCCCAATGTCAGAGAACTTTGGCCGGCTTTGCACATTCACAAGAAGCTTCCGCGATATCCCAGAACTGAGTCGTCTTTCATTTCGCTTTTCATCCGAGGACAATCCCATCCGAGACGTTGAATATCCTCCCAGGGCGTAGTCTAAGACTTGGGACTAAATTATGGGACGGAAATAAAGTAATCAAGGTATCCTAAACCTAGCTATATCTTTGTCACCCAGGATCGATAACCGAAGCTCTCTGCCTTCCCCTAGCCTCCAAAGGACAACCCTGCCAGGATCCGATCACAAACATTGACCCAGTGGGTTCATAGTTCTATTTGACCCTACCAATTACTTGGAATTTGCGTTGTCGACTAGGTACTAATGTTAGCAACCGCGTACGCGAGGTACTATTGTCCTCGATAGGGGTCCAAAAGAAAAGAGACTTTTACACTGACCATAGTCTATGACGTTGACAAATGAAGGGGAAGAATTTAGTTGAGATCTGGCTTATTCAAAGGACATTGGCGATTCAAGTTCCAACGCCAGCTTTTCTCAACCAACTCACTTTGGAGTTTACGGCTGTCAACGTTCGTCCAGGCAACATCTCATGCATAGTCTTGGCAGCCTTCCCTTCTGCAATCCCAGATCTCAAAATCTCGAGCTCGCTATTTCCCCAGGCTCGCGACTATGCTCGATTAGCCTGGCCCCTGCACTAAGGATGGTAAGTCAATATGTTCTCAGCTGTCTATCACCAAATACTAACCAGCGCATTAGACACGCTCAATCAAAGAGAAGCCACCAATTTTTTTTCTTTCTTTTTTTAAAATCTTTTTTACCATTAGTTGTATCTTCGCAGTCCTTCATGTTCTGCTATCATGTGATAAATATCCTTGCCCGTGTCGCGTCATGTCGACTCCGTGCGAGTTCATTTTGGAGGCTGTCTCTAATTGGCTGGGTAAAAATAGACTCCGATCCCCACGCGTGCTCATTTAAGCACAACGTGCGCGTAGATTTGGAAGCTGCCGTGAACCTCACGACAACATGTAGAATCATGATCGCAAATGAAGCGCTGCTTTTGTATAATTGCTCATGATGAAGCGCTCGATTTGTGCATTTTATGTTTCTAACTGTACTCGTGATTTATTCCCAACGCTCTTGACCCAAGCCGCATACGGAAGAGTCACTTGAGAACGCAGCAGAAGGCACCTTCAGGCTTTGTCTTTTAGCTCGAGGACGATAAGGCTTAGCAGCTGTTGAGATCTTCGAGCATTGGCCCCGCAGGGTCTTTCCTCATCTGTGAAGACGCCCGAAAGATCATGGCAAGAGACAGAGGTTAATTTGACTCAAATGACAAGGAGCAGAGGGACAACCTCAAGGTCATACTATGTAGACGCATGCTTTGCTTTGCCTAGGATGACAATAGGTTATCAGCATCAGGATCTCGGCTCAACTAGTATTCGAAGCGACGTATAACATAACGAGAATTGAGACTACAGCAAATACAACCAGGTTCTATCTTGAGAATGAAGCAAACCGCTTGCATACAGGTCCTTCTAGAACAATAGACGAGTGATGCGGCACAGCGACGGAGTTGTGAAGCCGCCATGCACGTTGTCTAGATGATAGATCTGAAAGCCAACTATCCCAGTTGTAGAAGTCGAATAGCAATTTCCTGTCCATTCAAGACAATCCCTCGGTCCCGAAAACAACCTCCCAGTAAACACTTCACCTGCGCCCTGCCATTTTGATCGCTCCCCAACGCCATCTCTTCAGCTGCCCACGCTAAAAAGCATGCTTACCTTGAAAGTTAAACGAAAACCCATCCAAACTCCGCAGTATAGGACTGACCCATTCGGACACGGAGACGATGCTTATATTTAACGTGGACTAGGACTCGGGACGATAAGTGAGTGGCGCAGGGTGCGCCATGCTTCCCAGCTGAATACCCAGAGAGACAGAAAGAAGCCTCGTGGCGGTCTATTAAAAATAGACTAGAAAGCCGTTAGGCAGATTGGCACGAACAGTTGTTCAACGGTAGGATTTTCACGATGGAGTTGAAACGTACGAGTTGGCGCTTCAAGAGGATTATTGAGAAAGGATCTGCACCAAAGTACTGCTCTCTTCATTCTTATTTGATAATGACATTAAAAGAATAAATAAAAGAAAAATCGACAGGCCTGCAGATAATTGTTTGACGCTGACAGGTCCCGCCGTCAGCACAGCCCGTGAAACTACTGGTATAAGCAACGCCTTCAGCGCTAGCTCAAGTTCCACCCAGCCACGATGTAGGACTCGGGCATGTTGGTCTTCAAGAATAAACTGCATATAAGGGCTGGAAGAGACCCAGAAAGATCTTCCAGCCCTATCACTCATATACACAATCACCATGATTCCTTCAATTCTATTAGCCCTCGCCGGGGTTAGTTTCGCAGCCCTCGAGCCCAGGCAGGTTATGCACCAGGCTCGAAACCAACCATCTTTCATTTCATCGCGGGATCTTTCTGAAGCTGAGAGCGAGCCTTGCAAGTTCATAAGTCAAGCTTATGTGGAGGCTGAGCCTGAGCCTGGGAAGCCTGTCGTTCTTGCTATTCCTCCCTCTGTGGGTATTGCATGTCTCAAGTCTGTTCCTCTGGATAAGAAGCGAGATCTCGAACTGCTGGATTATCTTGAGCCTCTGATTGGGTTTCAAAGTACGCTTGAGATTCTTGCTGATCCGCCGAAAGAGTATCTGTTTCCTGGTGTGGATGTTCTTGGTGGCTTCGATAAGATTCGGAGCAAGTTAGAGAATAACAAGTACGAGACTCAATATGAAGTCATGACAGATCTGCGAAGCCTTGTAAGTTTTTCCAATTCGTTGTACAATGGTGTACTTACGATAATAGTTTGCCGCTGCAAATGATGGTCACTTTGACTATCCTCCTGCTCTGCTCAACGCATTCTACTACGTCCGACGAGGTGTCGAGTTCGAGTCCGTGTCTGCCAACGGCATTCGACTGCCATACATCTTCCATGTCATCGACACTAGCCGTGGTAACCAAGGTCTTCTCGACTATACCCCCTCAGCTGTCAAGTCTATCGATGGAACCCCGATCGCTGAGTGGCTCGAGGAGGATGCTTCTTTCGCAACATCAAATAGCCAAGACCCTGATGCTCAGTACAACGGTCTCTTTGCATCTATTCCTCGTGGCGCTGTTGGATCATCTAGCAGCACACTCTTCACCCAGTTCGAGATTCCTGATACATACACCATCGAGTTCCACAACGGTAGCAAGTTGGAGATTGTCAACCAGTTGGTCATCCCTGCTACTGTTGACCTTTCTGGTATCGAGTCTGGCGAAGATTTCCATTATTATGTCGAAATCACTCCCACAAACACCACCACCGAAGAACCTTCTGCCAAAGAGCGTCGTTCAACTCAAGAGACTGACGACGATCTTCCTGGCTACCCCAAGCCTCTCGTCAAACAATCCAGCAACGCTGTCTCTGCATACCTTCTCAACGGCGAGGACTACAAAGACACTGCTGTTCTCTCCATCTTGAGCTTCTTGCCTATTGGCATCGACATCAGTAACCCCCCTGCTGACTTTAGCATGACCAAGTTCATCCTTGAGGGACAAGCTGTCATCCTTCAACTCATCAAGGCGGCCAAGGCTACTGGCCGTGATAAGCTCATCATCGATATGTCTGCCAACGGCGGTGGCTCAGTTGTTCTCGCCCACTCTATCTATCGTTTGTTGTTTCCTGAAGGAGAGTTTACTGGCTGGGACCGATATCGCGCCAACCCTGCTCTTGAGGCTGCCGCTGAGGTCGACTATGATAACCTCGTCAAGTCGTTGATCACAAGATCTGAGTATTACCCTGTCGCCCCTGGTAACAAGTACCTCGAGACAGGAAAGGAGTTTTATGGTCCTTATACCGTCAAGGGTCAGAATGTCACCGCAGCCTTCCAGACTGACAAGACTGTTCCCTGGGATGAGAGCATTCCTGCTTATATCAATGGCTTCGACCCCGAGAGGAAGCCTTTGGTCGCGGAAGCTCCCTGGAAGCCTGAGAATATCATCATCGTGACTGATGGTATTTGCGCCTCTGCTTGTGGTATCTTGACCGGTCTTCTCACCCGTAACCACGGTATTCGCACACTTGCCCTTGGCGGTCGTCCTCTCAACCAAGCCATGCAAGCCATGGGCGGCGTCAAGGGAACTCTACTCAACTTCAACGCCGACATCACCAGCGCAATCGCCAATGTCCGCGCCAACGCAAAGACCGACAAGGAGACGGCCTCTATCCTCAGCGACGCATCGTCCTCATTCCCCAGCTCGCAGAACCCACCTCTTCTTCCTCTCCCTGCCGGCGGTGTCGGCAAGGTCAACTCGCTGAACGGCTATACTGAGGATAATCTTGAGGGATACCCTGTGCACTTTAGATATGAGGCTGCCAACTGTCGTCTGTTTTATACGCAGCGCATGATGGCTTCGCCTATTGAGTCGTGGAGACGTGCTAGAGGTGTTGCGTGGAATAACGAGCCTTGCGTGTCGGGCTCAACGACGAATAGTGATGGTACTATTGGTGACAAGGCTCTCAAGTATGATTCTCGTGTTCGCAGTCGCGCGAGTGGAATCAAGGGGCCTGGAGAGTTGAAGAAGTGATGATCCATTCATGGTAAACATGGCGTTTAGATGGATGGTGTTTATATTTAGCATGCGATGGAGTTTATCTTTTACCTATAGATTATAATGGTCATACCAATATTTACTACTATTTTATGTTATATTGTGTCTTGTTCAACTTTGATGAGCCTCTGCAGCTTGTATTGTCACGAAGGTTTACGATCCCGATCGATTCAGCATGCCATGACGTCAGACAACTCAAAGCAGGCACTGGCACGCGACAACCACAAGCTACCTAAGCTCTGTCCTATGTATGTTCTTCCTCCTCTTCTCCTCATTCCTCTTCTTGACCTAATAATTAATTCTCTTGCGACATTCTTTTTGTAAACACAAAATCGTTATTCCGAGGTCGTCATGCCTCTCCTCCCAAGAGTCAACTCGGCCGTGGCCAACAGGTCCCAGTCCAAGAAACAAAAGTTCAAGACGTTTATGCGACAATGGTTTCTTGTCAACTGGCGCGATTTACTCGCCATGGCTGTAGTTGGAGCTGTCGCCTTTGGTGTATGTTTCTTTCCTGTGTTTTTAATCGTTGCTAATTTATTAGATCTACCATTCTCCTGTCATCATCACACGAACGTTTCCCGTCACCTTCGATGCGACCTCGGGAGATATTGTCTACCCGCAATGGGCGTACCCTGATCGCGGTTGGATTCTTCCCTCATGGCTGTCCGGTTTGATATCCATCGCTATACCTATCATCACCTACATCGTCGCCCAATTCCGGATTAAATCGGCCTGGGATGCGAGCAACGCAATCATTGGAACAAATTGGTCTGTCATTCTGGCGTCTCTTTTCCAGGTCACCCTCAAACAACTTGTCGGTGGTTTCAGACCTTACTTTCTCGATGTTTGCATGCCAGATATTTCTCTCGCCAAAACGCACAACAAGACTGGCTTGAATGGAGTTGGTTTCTACCAAATCATGTACACCACCGAAATCTGCACCCAGCCTGATAAATCGAGGATCCAAAATGCCATCACATCTTTCCCAAGCGGTCACACGACTGCCGCTTTCGCCGGATTCGGATTCCTCTTCCTATGGCTCAACGCCAAACTCAAGGTCTGGGCAGACCACAAGCCCGCCTTCTGGAAACTCTTCCTCACATTCTTACCTCTCCTCGGAGCAGTCCTAATCGCTGGTTCACTCACCATCGACGCTGCACACAACTGGTACGACATTCTAGGAGGCGGTTTTATCGGCACGATCATGGCATTCGCATCATATCGCTCTACCTATGCTAGTGTCTGGGACTGGCGCTTCAACCATCTCCCGCTTCAAGAGACGGAGGCTTTCCGGTATGGGTTCGACGGGGACCTGGACTATGCTGCCCAGACTTTATCTATGGCTGCTGGCTGGGGAGGCAAGAAGGTTAGGTTGCCTGAAAGCGCGAGTGCCCCTGCTATCAGCTCTGAGTCTACGCTTCGAAGTGGCGCTGAGGAGATAGAAAACCTGGATGCGAATACTAGAAGGAAGCGAAGGGGACCGGTTGGAGATGAGGCTGTCTAATGAGGAGGCTTGAGTTTACACAAGAATATTTATAGTTGGAGTTGGAGCTTGGCATAGATTTGCATATTGACTATAATGATAATGACAAGTTTTGACAAGAACATGCTTCTTCGACCTCGGCTGAGGATCCATCGATGCAAAACTGCTCTTGATGAGTTACCAACCAACGTCCGATCTGGTTGCTCTGTCTGCTCGACTTCTCTCCAGGAAACTCCGTAAAATTTGAGGAGACTTGGCCTTTCTACACTTGATATCGATGCCAAGAAGAGACAATCCCAACTACGTAATCTCTTTATACATATCGGGTTAAATGAGAATATTATGATCAAATGCTTCGGAGAACTATTACACGACCTAGGGATAAGAAGACTAAGACCTAGGCTAAGATTGACATAAAACAACGCCCAGTAAGCAAACGCGCAAGACCCCCAAAACTAGTATCCTGATGCAGCAAGCCTGGCCTTCTCATCGTCCACAATCTTTTCCTCCTCGTCCTTTTTCACAATCTCATAATCGGGAAGCTCCTCCTTGACATCACGAGAAGCAACCTCAGGCGGTGTTTGCTCTCGAGTCTCTTGCACCTGGGGCTCATCAGTGTATCTCTCCTGCTTCTCAGACAAGATACTATCGCCAGGAGGAGGGACCTGGCCAACTGCTTGCACAACAGTCCGGTCATAATCAGTCCGACCCTCAAGAGCCTGGAGGACCTCGAAAAGAGGCTTAGCAGCCATTGGCCAAGCAACGTCGCCACACAGGATCTTCTTTGCTGTGATCCCACGTTCATTGTAGAAAGTAGCATTGGCGTCGCCTCGAGTCACGACGATAGTGCCGTCGATCTGAACACCCATCCACAAACCGCGGCTCTTCATGTAGCTCCATACAGGTCGAGCGGTCTTGCTAAGAGCAGCCTCAACACTACCACCTGTCCCGATGGGTCCTAGAGCAACTGATCCCTCTGCACCGAATGAAACGCGAGGCTTTGTGAATGCGGCGACTTGCTCCTGAGTGTTGAGAACACAAACGCAATCGTAGACATCAAGCCCAAAGACAAATCCTGCACCGAGACTGCTTACAACGAAGGAAGACGGAGGAGACCAAGTACCATCTGAACGTCGCGCGATGACTATACCGGAGCCACCGGAGAGTGAGTTATGGCAGGCGCCGGCACGGATGACGTTGAAGATGGCTAGGCCGGCTGCGCTTTGGAGGACAGAAGGGGGGATTTTGACCATCGACTTGCGTGTAAGTCCGGTAGGGTGGAGGGGGCCTTTTTCTGTGGGCGATGTAGACGAGTTGAGGCCTGAGAGTGGTAAGTTAGTCTTACCTTTCATAGTTTATGATTGAGATGATACTCACTGGTGAAAGAGTGAAGAATTCGAGCAGCCTTGCTGCACTCCTTGTCCATTGTAGAAGGCCACCATCCCTCGGCACCAAACAAGTTGGCGACCTTGTTCAATGGCGAACCAGCCTTGGAGCTGATCTTGTGAAACCGCTCGCCGGCAGTTGGCCTGGCTGTAGAAGAAGCATTTCGATCTTGAGGTTGAGGTTGTTGGTACTCTGTGCGATCCGGCTGGATGGAATAAGACGGAGGCTGCTCAGCTTGCTTGAGAGGATCAACGTTCTCAATAGACTTGTTGGATGTAGAGTAAAGGGTCATTGTGAAGATGATACGAGTTATACAAATGTGATGTGAGTGAAAGTAAGTTTATGAGAATTGGAGGTTTCGTTGATTGTATTGTTCTGATATACTCAACCAGGCACCTCCCAAGCTTATATGTCCTTCCTCGCTGTATTATCCCAATTCCGTCCATCTCGCATTCTCTTAAGCCTACGCAATCTCATCCAACCAAAACATGAATTGCTGTTGCCTCTAGGCGCAGTAAACGCGGCCGCCTAGCTAAGATGGATGTGTAGTGCGTGGACTGAGGCGCAGCATCGCCGCACGAGAAGCGAGACAAGAGCGAATGACGATCTACGAACAGAGAGGAGTGAGAACTAAAATGAGTAGACGATGGTATTTGCAATTAGAGCTCAGATTCTTCAACAAACATCATACTTAAAAAGCTTTCTTGGCTCAGTTGGTTAGAGCGTTGGTCTCATATCTGTATAGAGTGACTTAGCTTCAAGCTAGGGTTATCCAAAGGTCGTGAGTTCGAACCTCACAGAGAGCATTCATTTTTGCTGATGGTGTTGTGAAGTTGTTGGAACCATCATAATAAGACCCACTGTTTAGGCTTTACCGTGCGAGTCGCTTAGTTGGTGGCGCTTAAAATGGGTCATATTGTTTGAGCACCAATAAAAAGCCCGAAACTCAGCCTTACACAGTTCCAATGCGCTCTGATACTGTGCCGCCCATAACAATATGCTTCCCTTTTATTGTACAATCGACAATATGTACATGCGTCTTTGCGAGGGACAAAAAAAGCGAAAGTGTTCATTTTGTATATAAACAGGCACGTGTAGCTAAGGTTTCCCTATATGCCTTCACCGAATCTTTGATGCTCTTACGATCAAGAGGTGCCTCTGAAGTTTGCGATCTTGTTGGTGTTGTCAAATTGTGAGCTTTTATTGCCGCCAATCGAGAGCAGATGAAAGTACTCATGATAGATCACATCTTTAATTCTTGGAGAGTTTGATAGGAATACATAACCGCCAAATACATGCTTCATTTTCGATTTAACCGTCACAGCTTGACATCAGTATTATGTAAGAAGCAATATAGATCGTGAAGTATTTGTATCTATCAATGATCGCTTGAATGAAGGGTTACTATATATGGAATATTCCTGTCAGTCGATATCAGTCTATAGATACGAGGCAATTATATGTATTATGATCCGAGACTCCTAGGACTGGCTAAGAAAAGCCTGGCACATGTCAATGAACTCCGGTAGTTTTCGCAAGACGATTGGCCATTGACCTTGTCTAATGCTCCGATTAAGGAATTCCATGGTTGTGTTCTCACATATGCTACAACAAGCCGTCTCGGCATGGGAGTGTGAGCAACTAAATGGCGTATGAGATTGTGCCAGGATTGACTCCAGGATAGAACTTGCCGAACTAGAGCAGACTTTCGTCATATTATTACATTACAATTCAATTGATGAGTCTGTTAGAGATCAAATCTGCGCTATTACGGCATATGCTGTAGAGAGTGAGACAATATGTCAGATTAGTTCATATGACTTTCAATGCTTGAGGTTTGACGACACTTGATGACATCTTGAGCTTTTACTGAGAGCGCAGCGAACAATAATGTATCATTGTATACTGAATAAGAATTGCTAGAAATGTCAGGGCGTAACGAGCTTAAGCTCGGTCTCACACTTTGGCCCCTTATGGGCCACCTCGAGGTAAGTGAAACTTACCGGAAGGATAATCCGAAAAGGACATCAGCATATACAACACAAAGACGATCATTCTATGTGAAGGTTCTTTTGTCCGTTGGAATGTTCAACGTATCGTCTGTAGGGCCCCTTCTGATAGCACTATCCGGGGCCACAGAACCCCGGAGACATTGTGCTCCAGCATAATCAACTAACCCTCGTGTGCTTGCAGAATGTCGGTCAAGCGATAAAAGTTCGATGACAGAGCGCCACGGAAAGGAAATGTGCTAGCTGGCAGGATGTGATAGGGCTAGCAACAGTGGTTGAGAAATCAGGCTGCGTCACACAAGCAGGGGTTGGGTGATATATCAATCCGGGAGCCCAGGCGAACCACAATCAAACACTCCGCAAGACATCCTGCACTTGTTTGCCTTGTTGAGGCTTTTCCCCCGCACCAACGCCTTGAGACGAACCGTTGATATGTTGTGCAATCGATTGTCTTTGACCACTCCTCAGCCACGACCCTACCGTTTTGCTGATGGCATTGACGGGACTTTCCAGAGGCTCGATGATTCCCTCCGGTTTGCTCACTGGATCAGAGATTGGAGTGAAAGCCACCTCAGACAAGGCTCAGCAGTGGCTGGTCTTATCGATGTAAGGTCACAGACTCTGGAGACAGACCTCGATGCCCTACGATATGAACTGCACGAGATGGGCTCCAGCATCGTCAATGGCGTTCCCACCTATATTGGAGAACTCTTGGAAAGAATAAAAAGATGTGTCGCCGAACTTACAGAACTCGTCGACTTCTACGGCCAAAACAGAGAACAGGGGCGCTCTGATGCCCTTGACGCTCTGTTTGCCTCCCAGTTCATTCTGGACATTGATGAGAGAACCGGCTACCCTCGATCCCTGCCGAATCAGCAAGGACTAGTGCAGATGGCCATCAGTATTGCCGAGACTCTAGGGAAAACATCACTAAACGGAGCATCTCTGGTTCCCCAAATGGAGGCGGTGCAGTCGTTCGAGGAGCATCGGTATGTCACCACTTGTTGGTTGGGAACACAGACAGCTAACAATAACAAGCCCGCATTTAGAGAGATGTCTATTTCAATTCGCCAGGATGCTCGAGCCGCGATACGTACATACTTACAACAAGACCGAGGACGTGCCTTACGAGCAGAAGGCATTCGAACCCATCGCCAAGGGGAGCTTCGGGGCAGTCGTTAGGGTAGAGCACAAGAAAACCTCTGAGGAACTTGCGATGAAAACCTTCTTCTGTAATGATCGGAGCAAGATTCTACAGGAGATCGGGGTTCTGGAAGTTTGCAACCACCCCAACATCGTCAAACTGGTCGAAGCATTCACTGTAGCCAACGACGAGAGATACGAAGAGGACAACGGCATCATTCATCTCATACTGAGACCCTGGGCCCCCTATACCCTCGAAGACTTTTTGAAGTCAACAGACGGAAAACGCAAAGATCGATGCAGATGGTTCAGCCCAGGCTCACCACAGTCAGACCTCTGCATCTATCGTATCATGAAGAAGTTGGCACAAGCCGTGGCTTATATGCATGGACGGTCAATCAAGCACAAGGACATCAAGCCCGACAACATCTTGCTCCACGAACCCAATTCCCCAAACATCCGTCCTCTTTTGACTGATGTTGGCGTGAGCAAGGTATTCATCCGTGGGGGGTCAACCAATTTCGACGACTGCTCATATATCTTCCTCGCCCCAGAGCAAGTCGCGAGATTGGAGAGCAATCTCCGTGCTGATATATGGCAACTCGGATGCTGCTTTGCACTGATGCTAGGTGTGGCGAAGAGAGGGAGAGCTGGACGAGATGAACTCTGGGATAGCTTTTGTCGGACAAAGGATAGGCGGTCGTGTCAGATTGCCTCAGAGCATGAGCACTTCATGAAGAGTCTCAAGGTCTTGTGTGACGAGAGCCTGTCTAGACGCGAGGCCTTGAGCAGCCAGTTGGCGTATGAGCTTGTATCAGGAATGTTGGACAAGAACCATGAAACAAGGCTGGAGATTCATCAAGTCTTGTCACGCCTTGACCAACTTGTTGCTCAGATGAGCACAGTTTCAGTGGGCGATGTTGAAATGAGCTATTTGTGAAGAACCGGAAGGCATTGTGGATGGTTATCATGGCGTTTGGATATCGGAGGAGCAGTCTCTAAAGTTTAATGGGCAGGACTCAGATTGTTTAGTCACTACGGTAATCTATTGAATGCCAAAAAGAACATAATCAATTATCAACTCGACTACCTTAATCTTTACCCATCTTTACTGTTAATGGTATTTGCAGAACGATGATACTGAACAAGCCAAGCAAGTGTAATATCTGATTGGCCCCTCACCATCCCCAGATCCCAATTGCCGTGCGTAGTGGGTACGTACCCAGCACATCCCCCACGTCATCTCAAAGGGAAGCTGACCTCAACCTCCCTGTAGAAGAAGCATCTCAAGCACCACTTCACTTCCCATAATGACAATTGTACCACCAACACCATAAACCAAATTCAACCATCCATCGCAACAATGGCTCCCGCCGCTACAAACTCTCACAGCGAGACTGCTCGTGACAACGCATCAGGCTTCATCGCCTACGCGCGGAGCTCCGTGGATCGTGTTGTTCCGCCTAATTCTCGACAGAAAGCTTATGACAACACTGCTTCTTTTGCTTCATCGCGACCTATTCTCTTTGTACGTTTCCCCTCGCCGCCCATTTACCATCGCTAACAAAACAGTCCTTTGTTGTATCGCAACTTCTTCTCTCTTTCCTCCCTCTTCTAATCTTCCTCACATTCTCCCTGTCAACCATCCTATTCGCCCTTGGCGCAGCAATCGTCTTTGCTCTTTTCTGGATTGGCGTTGCCCTTCTTGTTCTTGTGCCAGCACTACTCGTCACTTCATCCATCGCCGTCCTCGTCTGGGGCTGGGCCATTGGCAGCTTCATCATTGCACGATGGCTGTACAACCATTCACCTGTCGGAGTGCAGAACAATGAGGTTGTGAAGAAGGAGAACGGCAATTAGTTTTACGCCTACACCGTCTGCCAGCTTGGTATTAGAAACGACAACTGGGATCCTCATGATATGTCTGCATTTTGGGATCCGTGCATGGGTTATGGAGGATGTCGGGATGGACAATAAAGTATCGGTTTAGTATGGAGTCTGTTTGTCTACTGAACAGGGCCTAATGGTAATGGAGGCGGGATACAGCCCGTTCACGAAAATTGCAGAAGCATTACGCTGTCAACATGTAACATTACACTGAACATCAAGTCCTAGGGCATTGCCAACCTAAGCATTTTATCCCTAGTACAAAACATTCCGCTCAAAGTGGCTGTTAAACCTCTATTCCTCATTAATAACCGAGACCCATCTATCTGTCCCAATCGCTCATGTACAAGTACTTTACAGATACAGACCCTCTGGTTCGCCCTCCTGCTTCGTACGGAGTACTCTCTCACGCGCTGATCGGAAGTCCGCCATTTGCACCCGCATTCGTCGTTCTCGGAGAGCAAGTAGACCGGCTTCGGAGCAGATGGCCTTGATGTCGGCACCTGAAAGGTCGTCCTTTTGGGAGATGAATTCCTCGAGATCAACATCCTCGTTGAGGTTCATCTTTGAGGTGTGAAGTGTGAAGATCTTGCGCTTGGTGTTCTGGTCGGGGTTCTCGAAGAGAATCTTTCGATCGATACGTCCAGGTCGGATCAGAGCGGGATCCAGGGTATCGATCTTGTTGGTGGCCATAATGACCTTGACGTCTCCGCGATCATCGAAACCATCCAGCTGGTTGAGGAGTTCCAGCATGGTTCGCTGGACTTCGCGCTCACCACCTGATGTTGAATCGTATCGCTTCGTACCAATGGCATCGATTTCGTCAATGAAGACGATAGAAGGAGCGTTTTCACCAGCAACCTGAAAATGTCAGTAACAGATCAAACACGTCAAAGGATTCTCATACCTGGAAAAGCTGTCGCACAAGTCGAGGACCATCACCAAGGTACTTCTGAATAAGCTCACTACCTACGATACGTAGGAAAGTGGCAGAGGTCTGGTTGGCAACGGCCTTGGCCAGCAATGTCTTTCCAGTGCCGGGAGCACCGTAGAGAATGACACCCTTGGGAGGCTTGATACCCATCTCCTCGTACAGCTCCGGATGGAGCAGTGGCAACTCTACTGATTCTCTGACTTCCTGAATTTGCTGCTCCAGACCACCAATATCGGCGTATGACTCGGTAGGAGCTTTGTCGAGCTTCATGACACTGACGATAGGATCGGCATCATCTGTCAAGACGCCAACAATACTGACGCTCTTGTGGTGCAGAAGAACACTGGCGCCAGGCTCCAGCAAGTCCTTGTCGACGAAGCTCATGATGCTGACGTAGTACTCAGGACCAGTAGTACTGCTGACGATCGCATGATCATCGTCGATCAACTCCTCCAGAGTTCCAACACCCATGGGGCTTCCTCGCATGTCATCCACACGGCCACGCTCGTCTGCTAATCGATCGACATCGGCATCGGTGCCCACAGATTGACCCTCCTTGGCTGCCTTGGCCTTGCGTAGACGTTCCTGGTTCTCGACGTACTCCTCCTCAAGCAGGAGATGATCGTGGATTCGCTGCATTCGCAAAAGTCGGAGCTTGCATCGGCTGGTAGGGTAAACGGCGGGAAGTTTTTGAGCGGCGCTGGTGCCACCGGCCTTTCTCTTCTTGCGGCCGACTCGTGTGGTAGGTCGAGGCGGAGGTTCGTACTTGGGCTTATCCTTCTATTGGGTTGTTAGAATGGAAATAGAGGTTCCGAGCGGGTTTCTTGCCTTCTTGTCCTTCTCATCGCGTCCCCCTTCTCCCATGCCGGATTGACCTTGACCCTAGATAACGTCAATAGCTGTTCAGCTGCAGTATGACGGAAGTGTTTACCATTTTGTCAGGATCAGCTCTGGGAGCTATAGATTATGTGATGACGTTTGTTTAGCGTTGCAGTGGTTTCAATGAGGTGAGTCGTGATGGTGGATGTGATTTGATATGGAGGAGAGAGGTCGAGGCTCCCGAGCTTAGTGATGATGAAAGCGACCGCCAGGCGCCAGGGAAACACGACAGCAGCTCCAGCCTAGTCACGTGCTGTAGTTAGCTGAGTCACGTGAAACTTTGACAGCAACACTGGCTTCAAGCAGTAACAATAAATGCAGATGCCGCAGTCGAGGGGAAAATATTACTCAAACTTGTAATAAGCTGAAACTCTCCATTTTGAACTCAAAAAATTTCTTACCATGTCCCTTCGTCTGTTTGGGGTCGATGCCAGCATCTCATAGACATGTCGCTATCGATGTTGACGAAAACAATTGGAAGGCTACTACTGTATGTCTCAATTGTTTTGTCAAGTATGGATGCAGGGAGGAAGGAAACCAAAAGTTGATATTAAGAGTCGTTTCAAAAAGTATTCTACATATATGGTCTCGAAGTTGACAATACAAGGGAAAAGCAATGGACCTTGATGGATTAATCGAAAAAAACATCCATATAAGCCAATACGTAAAGTTTGGCCTTGAAGTCCCTAAAGGCGCTAGCTGTTGATAAGACCAGAATTTAATTCGAGGAAACTAGGAGAAGATAGCAAAGCGCATATGATATGATTGGCTTCAGTCTATACTCCTACCAACTCAATGCAATCAGAGCTCTACAAAATTGAATAAGCTCTAAGTGAGGCGGCTGAAAACACCTTTTTTGTTAACCAGGTACAGTCAGATAAGGCGGAATAATACCAGCTGATCTGGGAAAGTCTTTACTGAATTACAACAAGATAACACTGTCTGATTATTAAACTATTAACTCTACCAATTGATGCACTCACACAAACGCATATTGAACTTTGATCCAACCATTTTTCGCGGACTTGATCCATGATATTCTATTTTTGAACCCGACACTGCAACCCAAGAGTAACGCCCCCCGCAGGACGCTAACTCTTAGCGGTCTCCCAGTGGAGTGACGTCGGCCTCTTCTCTTAAGCTACGCCACAGCCTGACAAAAATCAAGGACCCCTCCTTCTCCATCCAATATCACCAACCGAACCAGCCTGCTTTACCTGCACAAGACACGACCTGACCTGCAGAAGGCCTGTCTTACGGCCCAAAGTTACCTCTTGTCCCCTCACTCGATCTAACTCTTCTCCTTTTTCAATCATAACTTGTTATTCAACATCCTCAACTCTTCCATCACCGCTTCTTCCACGAGTATCACCGTCATGTCTCGGGACCGGCGTGTAGCCAAGGAGCTCAAGGATATCGAAGCCGATCATGACGACTCAGGCGTCAACGCGAGTCCTGTTAACAACGACTTGAAGCACCTCAAAGGAACATTCCCTGCGCCGCCTGATACCCCTTACGCTGGAGGTACCTTTACAGTCGACATACAGATCCCGGATCAGTATCCATTCAAGGCACCAGCGATAAGATTTGACACCAAGATTTGGCATCCGAATATCAGCAGTCAGACGGTAGGTCAACTTTCTTCCGAGTGGCGGACGTGGAGCACATAAACAGTCAACTCGTTGGGGCGGGGACAGTCAGCAAGAGGCGGACTACGACAAGAAAAGGAATTCGAGATACTAACTCAACATTTTAGGGCGCTATCTGCCTTGACACCCTCAGCTCCAACTGGTCTCCCGTCCAGACCATCAAGACCGCACTTCTCTCCCTTCGAATGCTTCTCGAGTGCCCAAACCCCAAGGACCCGCAAGATGCCGAGGTTGCAAAGATGATGATAGAAGACCCCAAGCGCTTCGCACTCATGGCTCATGAATGGGCTGTTAAATACGCCGGCGCTCCACGACAAGACGTTGACCTCACCAAATACCAAAACGACGTCGCAGCAGCTCCGGTCAAAGACGACAATGCTCGGTAGGTCAAACATGGAGACGGAGAGAATATAGCTAACACGAGGTAGACTTGCCGGATACAATAGAAACCTTGTCGAACGTTTTGTGAACATGGGCTTCCCACTAGAAGATGTTGTCGAGGCCTTCATTCATTTCGGCATAGATCGCAATGGAGGCCGAGACTACGAACTGGAAGAGGCTTACATGGGGGATGTCGTTGCCAGACTGCTACATGAAAACTAATGTGGACTAGGGAGGACCAAGAGAAGGAATAGCGATCTGAAACACAATTTCTTTAAGCATGGTATGGGGAGTTTACGTCGGTTTGTTTTAACAACTTGGTATAGACTGGGTACGGGGTGAATGAGCTGTACTTCATATGGTTCGTAGGTCATGATAAATGGCACAAGATAGGTAGCGATTGAACTCAGCGGTAATATGTGAAGCAATTCTTCACTTGTTTACGTTCTATGCCTACCCAACTTAGGAGACAACCACGTCGTCACATGTGCATACTCCGGCATGATTAAATATGGCTTGAAACACTTTTCGACATTAGATGGATCATGGTGTAATGTGACATTGTTGGCGTATTGCGTGCTGAGGGTTATGGCACACTCGCCTGCGGAAAAGGAACACCAAAAGGCCTTTCCACAATCTAGCCTGCGCGCCAGCCAGACCATCCTTGCTCTATCAGGTACGTACGAAGAAATCATGCAGTATGATGCA
This sequence comes from Fusarium oxysporum Fo47, assembly GCF_013085055.1. Taxonomy (NCBI): domain Eukaryota; kingdom Fungi; phylum Ascomycota; class Sordariomycetes; order Hypocreales; family Nectriaceae; genus Fusarium; species Fusarium oxysporum. The sequence continues at coordinate 984,181 of NC_072841.1, read as the reverse complement.
AATAGCCCTCCATGAGCGAGTCCTCGGTCAATGAACCGGACTCTACTAACTCACTCCCCGACTCACACATCTTGTCTCCCAAGGGTGAACCAAATAGTAGACGTAGCTTAGTTATAAAATTATAGCAGATCGCGGCGGACGAACTCGTTGTAGAGAGCCTTGCCCAGACCAGCGGGAGAGCGCTCGACAATGACACCGGCGTCCTCGAGAGCCTTGATCTTGGTGTCGGCACCACCCTTACCACCGGAGACGATAGCACCAGCGTGACCCATTCGTCTACCGGGAGGAGCAGAGATACCAGCGATAAAGCTGACAACGGGCTTACCGCCGTTGACAGTGTTGGCCTGCTTGAGGAACTCGGCGGCGTCCTCCTCGGCAGAACCACCAATCTCACCAATCATGATGATACCGTCGGTGTCGGGGTCCTCAGTGAAGACCTTGAGGCAGTCGATGAAGTTGGTACCGGAGAAGGGGTCGCCGCCAATTCCGACAACGAGAGACTGACCAAGACCGGCCTGGGTGGTCTGGTTGACGGCCTCGTAAGTGAGAGTACCGGAACGAGAGACGATACCGATGCGGCCGCGCTTGTGGATGAAGCCAGGCATGATACCAATCTTGCACTGTTCGGGGGCGATGATACCGGGGCAGTTAGGTCCGACGAGACGAGTCTTGCTTTGGGTCTTGAGCATGTCGGTGATGCGAACCATGTCTAAGTGGGTCCACGTTAGAAACCTTCAAAACTGTCCTTCAACGTTGCAAAAACGTACCGTGCTGGGGGATACCCTCAGTGATGCAGACAACGAGGGGGATCTCGGCCTCGAGAGCCTCCTCGATACCGGCGGCGGCCAGAGGAGGACTGAAAAAAATTGTTAGGGGGCGTTTTCGTTGGAGTGTGTGGTTGATTTAGACGTACGGGACGAAGAGACCAGTAGCAGTGGCACCAGTCTCCTTGACGGCTTCACCAACGTTCTTGAAGACAGGGAGGCCGAGGTGAGTCTGACCAGCCTTCTTGGGGTTTGTTCCACCGACGACCTTGGTGCCTGTTTGTCGAGTGTCAGTTTTTGTCACATGTATCATCGTGACATCGATATAGCGAAGACCGTACCGTATTCGATAGCTTGTTGAGCGTGGAAACTACGTCATTCGTTAATTTTGAAGATTTATTTGAGAATTGAGAATTGCGCCAACTCACGTTCCCTGCTTTCCGGTGAAGCCCTGGTAGATGACCTTGGTGTCGGCGTTGATGCGCAGGTTGTTGATGGTCTTAGCATACTGCGACGAAGAATAGGCTCTGCGGCCAACGTTTTGCAGCGCCGAGGCGCGAGTGGCTCTGGTGAAGGACTGCATGATGTCGGGGGGTGGAGGGGAGAGGGAGTGAAGAAGAAGAAAAAACGTCGCTGTCTGTTGCAACGTCTAGAGGATTAACTTGAGGTTTTGGAATTGGAAGGGAAAAACCGTCGATACCAGGAGCTTTCGGGAGGTTCGTGGTTTGGTTCGTATCAAGATTATCCCGTGGCCGGGATTCAACGGCCTAAGCCAAAACGGGTCGACACACGCACTTTCCTCACAAGGTCAGTTGGTGCTTGACCTTGCGCTACGGGTGGTCTCGGGGTCAGTATGCCGAGTGAGAGAGGGCGGGAGATAGATGATCCGGTGGGAAAAGTCAAGGAGAGCCACTCACAGGAGCGCGTGGAGAATCTGTCGTGGTGAGCGTTTTGAGATACGGCTAATCGCGGGTTCTCGGTGAGGGCGAGACGACGGGAAGATGCGTCATTGGACATGGTGGGGACCTGAGACCCTCTTTTGCTTCGGACTTGTATCTCCAATGTTTGCACCTCCTTGAGTTTACGTTTAAAATCGCGGACATTGACAACCTGATCCCGTGGGAATGCAACATGCTGCACTTACAATTATTCAAAATGAGTGAATTCTACCTACTCGTTTCAATGAGCGACTACAGTCAGTATCTATCTAAGGCCAGTATTCAAATGGATATCGTTCTCCTATCCCCAATTGTTACTTCTGAGTAATTGAGCGGTAACAATACAACTCCGAGGAGGCATCTTGAACAAAATCAGTTGATACCTCGGTCCCGGTAAAGCTTATCGGCTGGTATAATACATCACCGGACCATCCATTCCCTGTCGCTCATACTCATCCAACTGAAGACACCGCATCGCATGACATTTCAGTTCATCGCGTGCATCTCCAAGGAAGAGCGTTTCAATCGAGTCGTCTTAGTAGACGCTCTTGACGTCCCAGCCGACAGCCATCACCCTGGCAGCAAGGAAACAGGCGAGTGCCAGCACATACGACAGCCCATCAAATACAATGAGAGCAGTCCAGCCAGAGTCACCCTTGTCACCAGCCTCGAGAATGGCACCAGCAATAGGCAAGCTGCTGAGGGTTCCAAAGCTAGCTACCATGAAAGCTGTCGAGATGAATCGTCCATAGTCGCGAGGATCGCAGAGCTGACCCACGCAAACTGGTGTGAGTCCAAGGTTACTACCACTTGCAAAACCAAACACAACAGCGAACGCGATGATCATAGCCTGAGAGTCTCCAGCTGGCAACCACAGAGCAAAGGCCGATATGATGCAGAGCCCAAGCGTCAGCAGAATGACATTAAACCGCCCGATCTTGTCGGCTAAAAGACCGGGGAGAAAACGACCGAGCAATGAACCCGCATTGAGGATCGAAATCAGGGTGTAAGAGCTGTTGGCATCGCCAGAGTGTCGTCCGGCATAAGACACGATGTACGTCAATGGCACGAAGAGTCCCCATTCCATAAAGAAGATTCCACATGCAGAAAACGTAAACTTCAGGTCTTTGAAGATGCTCAGGTCTGGCCAGACCGAGGACACCTTATTTGATCGCGGGAGACGCGAGCGCATGCAGAGCGTGGCGGGAACGGTGAGTCCGAGGATGATGAAGCCCAGAATACGGGTCGTCCATGCAAAGCCAACGCTGGGGAGAAGTTTCTGTAAAAAGATGGGAAATATGATACCGCCAATTGATCCTGCAGTCATTGCAACGCCAGTTGCAAGACCTCGTTTCTGGTCGAACCAATGGGCAATAGATGCATAACACGGTGAATTGAGAAGGGCGCCTCCAAGGCCACCCACAACCGAGTATGAAAGAAGAATCTGGTAAAATTCCTCACAAACGCTGAGTATGAACAAACTTGCCGCGATGAGTATACCTCCAGAGGCAACAATGAGTCGAGGACCGTATTTGTCAAAAACAGGTCCGACTTGAATACCGACAAGAAAGACGAGGAAGAGATAAAGGCTGAAAATCCAGCCGATCTGAGAAGACGAGTAATCACGAAGTTGGTTCTCGGAAAAGTACGACTCAAAAACAGCAGAGGTGTTGATGAGGCCGTAGATCGAAAACATTCCGCAAAAGGATCCAAAGACTACAAGCCAAGCTTCGAGTCCGCCTTCTGGAAATTCGAGGTTCGCTTCACTGTCGTCGGCGCTGGCTTCGCTGGGGTGCGCTACACCTCCGGTCTCGAGGCCCGCATCGTCCGGGGCCGGGGCGGCATCTCCACGGGGGACTTCGGGGTTAGTTTTGGGTTGGGCCTGCTTTTCGTGCTGGTTTTTTAGGCAGCTGTCCTCTGCATTGTGTTCGTTATATGTCATGTGTGAAAACACGGTAGATCACAAAAAAAGAGTACAGTTTTCTAATGCCTCAGGGTGTGAAGAGTGTAGTAGACATGGGATAACTGTATGAGTTGGGTTGAGATGGGTTGAGAGAAAGGTGAGTGGGGAGGAGGAGGAAGAATTTATAATCCCGGAAATAGGATCCGAATCGGTTAATAATTTGCATGCTCAATAATTGACAGTTGGGGTTGGGCGCTATTGTCAAATGTCATGTTAGTGTTCGGTTCAAGGGCGTGGGTATGCAGGTCTTGGCATCACTTGTGAGTTCTATGACTCGACTGCCAGTGTTATGTTCCATGACGGACAAGTGATTCGCTCCCTATATTCCAGTGTTCCATCCAATTGGGCCTCAGAGCATGGAATTGTTTCCAGTGATCAATTGAGAATCCTCCGGTGAATTAATTCGCCCCTCGGTGGGACTCGGTCTCGTCTATCAACAGTTATCCACATCGGATCCGGAGCCGCTCCGCATTCATTTTCACTGGGGATTTCACTTAAGCTTATTTTCCTGCACTGCTATTCTTGCTTTAGTAACAGTGGTGAAACCTGTGAGATCCAGATGCGCTTAGTTTGGGAGTCCATCCTTTGTGTAGTGATGTCAGTGTGGGCTAATGACACTGGTATCCCCAAGTCGGCATCTCGTTCCGAGTACACTAACACCTACTCAAGGAGTAATCTGAATTAGATTGAGGACTATTTACGGAGGTTTTATTGAAAAATCGATATTCTCTCTCAATTCATGTCTCTCCTCTGTCCCGTATGTGTTGTCATCACTCGTGATAACCAGCGATCATGCATCTATAAGGCATACTCCCGAGATATTGAAGTAATTTGGATGAAGGTAGCGTGTGAACATCAGATAAAAGTCAAGAAATCTATTACGTATCTGTTTATCACTTCAACGAACCGAGAAATGATGGTATGCTGGTTTTCTGATGATGCTGAGGGCTTCATACGTTGAAACAGTGTCCCTCGAACTCAGCAAAGGACTCTGGTAAATTGGCAGTGAAGATGTATCGAGATTTCATACCACGGCCATTTCAAGTATCCGATGCCAGTATTCTATAGCCTTGCCGATAATAAATGTCGCGAGGGAAATGCTTGCATGAGGTAGAAGAGTGGCAGAAGAACAGATCAAAACAACTTTCTGCCATCAACAGATTGAAATCTAATGTATGTACTAGATAATCCCGCGTCTTTCATTCAGGTCTCATTCGATAAGTCATCTCTTATAAAGAGAATTGACTGCTGGGGAGCCGGCAAAAGCGACATAGCAGCCTCACGGGATGAGTCCTCTAGAGTCAACAATAACCGGTCGTCAACATCATATGCCCATCTATTATCTATAAGTGTTAAACTAAATCCAAGCGCCAGATTAATACTCCCATTGTCCTCAAAGCCCGTTACTCTTGCATGAAAAGACACTGCTCACTTGTCCTGCACGGAATTGATCTATGATACCCTGCACACTGACGTATGTTCCCAGCGTGAGGTAAAGAGCACCAGTCAACATGATTACAACGTTTAGTGCTACTGAAAGAATATCCAGAATGGGATTTCGCTTTCTTCCGACCTTACGATCTGCATTGCGCATGCGGAAGTAGGCCAGCGCCCAAAAGATGAAGCCGAACCAGCAATTAAACAGCGACGACATGACTGATAACACTGAGAATGCGTTAGCACTGGTTGATAAGTCTGAGGGTGGACACTTACACGAAGAGAAAAATGGAATGATCTCAGCGATAAAGAATGAGGCGGCCCAGCTGATCAACAGCACCAATCCCCACCAGAACCAGCCCTTGAATGTGTGCGAGGTAAGATGCTCGGAGTCTTTAAACATTCTGAAGAAGACAAATCGACCTGTGACACTTGCATAAAGGCACCCGACGAAAATGATGGTCGGAACCATGAAAGAATATGAGATCTTCTTGTAGGTATCAGTGAGGACACCGAATGCTGGTGTGACCATGTACTGGTTGCCCGTATAAACGTAAATGACAGACCCGACAACGCTGAATGTGACAATCTCAGCCATGGTGCAAGCCCACAATGCCTTGGGGAAATCTCTGCTCATATGTCAGAATGATCACGGTTGCATCAAATGGCATAGCGATTTACCTCGGATCACGCATCTCAGCGATGAAGCTGGGAATTGTAGTCTGGCCGATGAACGTATAACTCATGTTCATGAAAGCCGACATGCCAGTAACAAGTGTCGTGGTCTTTGGTGTCCAGATTGAGATTATCGGTTCGCCCATCTCAGGATAACCAGCGGGCTTACCCTGGGCGCCTGCAAAAGCCGTTGCCAAGATGACCGAGATGAATGTAAAAAACGTCGAGGCAAAGCCAAGCTTTGACAGCATGCTAAAGGTGCGAGGAAGGGACCCGATCCAGCTGATCACCGTGACTACTGCAGCGAATGCAACGGTTCTGCATCCCGCGATGGAATCGGCCTCGGTCATTGTGTTGAGGTAGATTGCACCGACCAAGACATGCAGAGCTTGAATGAAGGTATTGTTCAGGACAAACATTACTGCCGTCCACCACCACGCCCATCTCTTATTCCACCAGATCATCTGCCCAATGTCGCACACATCTCTAACCTCAGGATGTCGCAAACAGAACTCCCACAGCACAAGACTCGTATACAGAACAAGCCCAGCAATGACAGCCGTCAAGATCAATCCAGGCACAAGACCCAGAAGACTATATGACCAAGGGAAGCTCATAATAGAGAGCACAATGTACTCGCTAAAGAGGAGCCCTGCAGTCTTTTGCCAAGAACATGTCCTGTACTGAATAGCATTTCCCGCTTCGGAAGCGACTTGCTTGTCGACGAGATCTTCAGCTGCGGTGCTGTCGCTTTCGGATACATGTGCCAAGTGCTCGGCGAGGGGTTCGATTCGCGGGCCAATTGTGACGTTGGGGCCTCCAAAGGCTGATGCGAGCCAAGGCCGTCTGCTTGGCGTGCGGGAGGTCTGAAGCTCTGAGTCTTCTAGCGTAGATGTCTTGTCCATGATGATGCGCGCTATCGCTAACCGCAATACTCAATGCAAGCAGGAAATTGGATGATGATACAGTGGAGGAGCAGGATGAGAGAGAAGATCATGACGAGAATAACACTCAAAGTAAAGAAACGGCTGGAGTAAAGTACCCGTCCATGGAAGAGAGACAGCAACGGTAGTACCAGACCTTGGACACTAACACAAGTAAGGCCGATCTGCAGTGAGCGAACTCCCCGACGGTGCATGATGTGGCGTCGGGTACATCGCAATAGGGAATGTCCTTGGCGATCAACGATACCACCTTTCAAACGGCATTTATGCTGATTGGTCTTGGGGCTGCGGAGATGCCCTCACCTCGGACACGGCGTTCCCAGCCATGCTCGATAACAATGTGCTTAACCGGTGTGGCATAGCGATTGATAGATTTACTCCATCGTCTCTGCTGAAGCAGATGCCTTCTGCCTATCCGTCATCGTCTTCAGCTTTTAGACAAACAAGCTTCAACTCAGGCAGGCCTTCTTCCAGCATGACGAAGTGGCGGTAGGTAACATCGGAGACTAAAAAATCACCGCAGATCGCGTTAATTCCTGAAAGCACGCAATGCACCAGTCGTCATTATTAAAAGTTCCTGCCACTCTCATTGCACAGACCATAAGTGGTGTGCAACCTAGTGGATTTGGGTTTTAAGCTTACTGCCCATAAGCTTGTTTTCCAGCACTCAGCTTCCACTGGTCAATCAACGGAAATAGGCCGGCGCCGCCGACGCCCGACGTCTTAGGAACCGGAGGCATTACCGGTGTATTATTAGCACCTCTTATTGCACGACAATCGATTGGACCATATCGTTCGCAAGACTTTTAACAACCAATTTCACTAATGCATTCATGATTGTAGGCTTGTATTTGAGAGCTACTCTTTTCGCATGACTACAATGTCTGGTGGAAGATACCCTGTACCTGCAGTGTTGCTAGCCTATTGAAGCACATTCTGGTGACAGGATCGATCTTGGCCGTTATAGTGGTGAGAATAATTACATGTCGAGGTGTACTTTATCATCACATATATCCGGTTTTGATTTAGGCATTATAATCTCATTCAGTGCGTTGGCGTGATACATGTCGTTGATATCATATGGTCGACTATCAATCATTTGCTATGCTGTATCTATTCATCCTTGACATCCGAAAGCTTGAACCCTCCAGGCACCAGCTTCTGGAATACCTGCTCAGGATCATACTTGGCTGCTGCATCCTTCATCTTCTTAATATTCTCAGCACCATAACTACCAAGAGGATCCTGACTCTTATCCGCATAATTCAAATAAGTCCACTCAAGATTTCCTCCCTCAATAGTAGCAGCAAACTCTTGCACATCCTTGATCCAAGCCTGAACCTTTGGTCGTGCAAAAGCCTCCTGCTCAGGAGTCTGTGCCATGACGACAGCGAGAAATAGAATGCCGTTGGTCTTATGACGGTCCATGCCCATGATGTTGCCGCCTGCTTCGATGCCGCGTTGGCCGAAGAGCGTAGGCAGAGGCTGGAATAGACATTGGGTGATGAAGTTACCGTCGGGTATGAATGCCTTGAGCTCTTCGACGAGTTTATCGTGGAGCTCTGAGGCTTTGGTGATGATTCGGGTGTCGTTCTTAAAGCAACATGTGAACCAGGTGTCACTGGACGGTTAGCTTGAAAAGTGAAGAGACAAAGATAAGTTGGCTTACTAAAAGTTCGCAGGAATATTGTACTCAAAAGCCATCTCAGTCAGAGTAGTGTTCTTGACAGTGTTCATGATTTCGGGAAGAGCTAGCCACTTCTCATACGCCGGAGGCTTCTCGATACCCTCCATGTTGGCATACAGAGTAGCAACAACGATATCCTTGAAATCAGGCATATGTGTGAAAATAGTGACAAGGTTGCTGTGAATATCATTGGGCACGTTGTCCGTAAAGGCAGAGAGAGCCTCAATGGCACCAGGAATAACTTGCTTAGGGAAGAAAGTCATTCCACCCCAGACCTTGTCAGACTTGATAGCCTTCATAGTAAACTTTGTGACGATACCAAAGTTGTTTGATCCACCTTTGAGTACGCGGTACAAGTCGGTGTTGTTCTTCTCATCGGCGGTGATAATATCACCGTTAGCAAGGACAACTTGGTACGACACAACATTGTCACATCCAAAGCCCTGTCTAGCTGTGAAGAAAGCATTGCCACCTCCAAGAAGAAGACCTGCAACGCCAACATTGCCCTCACGCCCTCCAGCAACAGCACGACCATGCTTGCTCAGCTCAGCATAAACCTCTCGCCATCTACAACCAGGTCCAATATCAGCTGTCTCAGTAGTAGCATCAAAAGACACATGATTCAAATGAACAAGATCAATAGTAACACCACCCTCAATGTTGTTCGACCCAGGCCAGTTTGTATGTCCACCACTGCGAACAGCAAACTTCTGACCAGCAGAAACAAGAGCCTTCACGACGGAAGCGACTTCTTCAGGGGTACGAGGCTGGACGATACAAGCAGGTTTGATCTTGGCGCTGTTAGACCAGTATGATTCTTGGCGAGCTGAGAACTCGGCATCCGTAGGTGTGAGGACACGAGCTTCGAGACCAGCTGCAATAAGGCTTTCAGCCTGAGGGATCGACGGTTGAGGAGTAAGGGTAGTCATGATTGGATGCTTGTGGGTAAAGAAGAAACGAGAGGGAATTGAGTTTCTGACGCTTCTGAGGGGCACATAATCAAGGCTGTCTATGTATGTGATTGAAGCTGATAGATTGTCGGAGTCCTATTGTTCTCCATGGGGAATAGACAGATATCCAGGGTCCTGGTACATGGCCCTGTTCCGTAAATCATTTGCTCCTTTGGTGTGGGAAACCCTTTAACGTTACATTCCCCTGACACTTGCATCACGATTGTCAGGCCTATTGAATGGGGCTTAAGAACCAAAAAAAGCAAGGGTCCTGCGACGGTCTCTTCCTGTACGAAAACATAGACCTCGGTAAGGCATCTCGCTACCATGCTATTGGAAGAGGAGTTTTAAGCGTCTGGAACTAGAGAATCCGTTTCATCTTACGAAATAGTCATCTTCAAGCCCAATTGCCAAAACTTGAAATTGTGAAGCTATTGAAGTTGGGCCTGAATATTCTGGTCGGAATTTTGGGACACTCCGAAGCTAAGGTCTCGGTTCCGCACCATGAATCCTTCGTTGAACTCGGCTACGATAACCCTGCTCCCCGGCAACTGCCAAGAGGTTTCTGCAGGCTGACAGATGGAGACATCCTTGTACACTTAGGAGAAAAGTGCTGATATACGGATACTTCTTCTGGGTTCCTCAAGCTTCTCATCGATCTGTTATCGAGCAATCATATAACCGTACAACCAAACTTTAGATGTCAGATCATATTTTCGTATATATGAACGGGATGAACGGGCTATCCCTAGCGCAGCCGCGGGCACCGAGAGCTTGGAATGCCGTTTCAACAGCCGCCATAGCCATCGAACAGGGGTATATATGTCAACGTCTTCTGACTCAGAGTAACATTCACAGGAATAGAGTTTGGGCCATGTATGAAAGGCGCTGATCCCTTCTAACCGATGTCCAAGGTTTTTAATCCTTACAATCGTTTCTTTTCTCTCTCCTCAGAAGTGGGCCGTATATCCGATATAGGATGTAGTAATATGCATGCAGGTAATCCGTAGTTAATTGAATGAACGCTGAGGCGGTGTATTTCTACGAATCCAATATTTTTCGTTCTTCGTTCCTGCATGTGATTTCGCATTGAGACCTTCTTGCTACGTACTTCTTTGTTGGTTGGTTTATCTAACTATGGCTGCTGTTGTTAATGGCGTTCCTGTCGCTATACCACCACCCGAAGGTTACAAGGTCAATTTCGATAACCCGCAACGGAACAGTGTTACTGAAGCATACTGGCTTTATGGCGTTGGGAATTTCTTGACAGTATTGTTCATTGCACAGAGAGTATATGTAAGATGTTTTATACATAAGACAATACGAATAGAGGATGGTAAGCCACATTGACCCCCTTACTTCGTACGCCTTAGCTAATTGTCTCTGAAGCATGTTTAGGGGTAGCATATGTGAGCAACATCATCCGAGACATCATGCCTTGTATCGACAAAGCTGACCGATCCAGGTGTTTTCTGTAGTACTTCAGACCCTGATACTAAGTCAGTACCCATGATGCCCTCACCTTTACTCAACTAACGTGTTGTGCTCGAGCGTCTAGGGGACTTTATCCGCGGCATAATGGGCACCCACGGCTGGGAGATGCCAATAACCAAGTTCGCCCTCTTCGCACGAGCCCTCTACCTCCTACCAATCCTCTACAACCCCGTCCAATGCGGCGCAAAGATGGCTTTGCTTCTCGTCTACCGTCGGCTTGCACCACAAAAATGGTTTCATTTTACGATCTGGGCTACATCGTTTGTGGTGATTGGTTCCTCGATTGCGATTACGTTTACAACAATCTTTCCGTGCAAACCTGTAAGAGCGGGCTGGGACATCACAATCACCGATAAGAAGTGCATTGATCGGCCAGCTGTTTATCAGGCTACGGCTATAATGGGTGCGATTACAGATGCCATGGTGCTTGCGGTGCCTATACCTGTTGTCATACCACTACAGATTTCGAGAAGACAAAAGATTGGGTTGATTTGCTTCTTTGGTGTTGGTGGAGTGTAAGCGAAGTTTATGCTGGCAAGAAGGGCAAGCTAACAACAATCCAGTACTGTCTTTACATCAGTCATGAGACTAATCGCATTGATCCGGTCCATGGGTAACGTCGACCAATCTTGGGGTGGGGGTCCTGTTCTTCTTTGGATGTAAGTCATCTCCTCCTATCTCACGTTTCCTCTAACCAGTCCAGCTTTGCCGAAGCCAACCTCTCCATCATTTGCGCAACCCTTACAACAGTCAAACCATTCATCAAACACATCTCCCCAAGAATCCTCGGCTCATCATACGGAGCATCAAAGGCCGGCATGTCAAACCCAAGTGCACCACCAACCATTGGGGCCATATCCACTGGCGGTATGCCCAGACATGACCACTATGAACGATTTGACGATGGGCCAATGTATCCATTGCAAACCGTTACCAAGGCAGAGGCATCAAAAAGTCACGAGAACAAGAATGGGGGATCACGTTCGGTAACACGACCAATGTCAGGGGATAGTCAGGGAGATTCGGATTCTGAAAAAGCGATTCTGCAGACACGGACTACGACAGTGACCTATTCTTGAAGAAGGTTCCTATTGGCACTTTGGGAGAATGAGATATATGACAGAGTTTGTGGCATAGATAAAATAATGTAAGGCTAGAGTGGCATTTGTATGAAATTTCAGTTCTCGTCTCGTTGCTGAGCTAACAATGGCGGATCTTTGACGGATAAAGCCTCCGTCTTCACTCACGATTACAAAGGGAACGGTAAGATAAAGAATAGTACATATGTCGGACAGGAAACGTCAGGCTTGTACAAACAGTGGTGTAACAGTTTGATAGTCTACAGCAACAACTCATACCTTCGACTCTCAACAAGCAGAAATTGCTGCAAACTACGTATCGATTTTCGCGAGCTTGGCTTCATATGTTTATGGCTTGGCTTTAGCAGGATAATAGTTGATATGTTTGCTGGGTTGCTTCTCAAAAGCTGCGTTTGTATCTAGACGACTACAAATTTAGCAACGTTCAGTTGCTTGCTTAATAGCACTCAAACGCATCTGGCGGACTGTCCTAAATGTTGAAGTTTGCCTCATACAAATAATAAAGTGATTGGCTTTTGCCGTTTGCTGTGTTGCACAAACTGGCGTGCGCTACATCGCAGTGTAAAGCAGGCATCCATGACAAACTGATTCACTGAACATATAAATAGTCTCCAGTATCTGGGTGAAGGCCGAAATTCTCACTTCACCATCCTCAAAGGAACTCAAGTCTCACATAAATCCTCACATTCTCGACAACAACACTTCGCCTAGTCGCTGACATGGATCTCCTTCTCGCGCTAGGAGAGCAAAAGTACGCCGAGGAACATCCATTGCATTACGCAGCTACAAAAGATGATGCTACTCTTTTCAGGCGTCTGTTACAAAAGCCTGGACTCCGCGCCGATATCGACGGCGACCCTGGTAGCGGACATGACTGTCTACAAACTGCGATTTTTAACGGCAACAAGGAGATTGCCGAAGCTCTGGTTACCCTACCTCTTTCTGAGTTTGATCGGACCCGTGAGTTGTCAATATGTGTAACTTTTAAAATCGAAGTTCTGAATCTTTCTAGGTCATCCCATGGCAGCTCATGGAGCCATCAGCTACCTAGCCTCCGCTGCTACACTCGGCCGCCTCGACATCTTGAAGATCATGACCGACACAGGGAATGTGGACATTTTCGAAGGAGACTCCCTTGGCAAGACCCAGCTGCACCATGTCAGCGACGTACCCATTGGCCAGACGCCGTTCCATCCTATCGACGACGAGGGCGCTGTCAAGATAGCCCGATTCCTTCTGGAACAGGGAGCCATACAGGTGGACTGTGAGGATAACAAAGGGCAGACTCCTCTATCATTGGCTGTTCAACATGGAAAAAGAGGCATCGTTCAGGTTCTTCTTGAAGTCAGCAGGGACCCGGACTCTAAGGATCAAGATGGAAACAGTCCCTTCTATTACGCCGTTCGCAACGGACATGGCCCTATCGCAGAGCTCTTGGCCAACACCGGCAAAGTCGACTGTGGCGTGAGGGCAAGGGCGGAGAGTGATCGGCGCTCAGACCAGGAGCGAGGACCAACATTTACGTGGCACGTTCTGTAAGTTTCATCTTGAGAGGGCTCTCAAAGCATGCCGGATTTGAGTTGACAGTGACAAGTTCATAGTGCGCCACCGAAATCTGCCATCAAAGTCTTGACATATGGAGATATGAGAAATGCGAGGTTTCCTGGGTCAAGTTGCTCTGCTGCTATGCTTGTTTTTTCTTGTAGTTAGTCAAGAATAAACGCCAAATTAAATGAAGATGTGATATTAAGAGGCCTTCTTATGAATGACTATATTGCTGTTCCAGTAAGAGCCTTGTGAACTTGTTGCCAAACTTCCCACCCTTCATTCCCCAGACGGCGGCTTGATTTCTGTCCCAACAGGACGAGGTTCACCCAAATCGATCATATCATCCTTCCAACCGAGCGGCTGAATAAAGGTCTTCCTCGAGGGACCGCAACGATCACCCGCGTTGAGATTAGCATGAAACACATTCCAATCCTCTGTACCATCAGGACTTTTAAAGAACGCGTTATGTGCAGGTCCATAGAGTCCATTCTTCGTTTCGAAAATGGGATCAGGTAACTTGGTCCAAGAATCCGGGCTAAGTGGATCAGAGCCTTTTGTGAATATCATGGCACCGAGTTTGTAGGCGGGTGTGTTGCAGGAGTCAGCAGCGTAGACCACGTAAGTTGTCCCAGCTGGGGAGATAATTCCATAAGGTCCTTCGAGAACGGGCGAATCAGACCTTTCCCACTCGAACTCTGGGTGTGCAATCATTGTGGCGTTGCCACATGTTGTTGGTGACAGGAGTTTGGCGATCCATAGAGATGCACCATCAGGACTCTTTGGTCCTTCAACGGAAGAGAACTGAGCGAACATTAGAGCAGGACTTTGGAAAGGGCTGTAAGATACTTACAAGGAAATACTCGGTGCCTTCGATTTTAAAGATCGTCTACTGCTATTAGCCATGCGTCTTTCGGATAAATCATTGCTCAACCTACAGCATCAAGCATTCCAGCATTGAAATTAGGAGGAATGATTGCATCCATCATCTCATAATCCGCCGACAATGGATTCTCCTTACCACCTTTGAGAACGTATACTCTCAGAGTTGGCAGCATAACATCCCAGTTGCCCTCGTCACAAACACTCGCCGAGAAGTATACATACCAAGTATCACCGACTTTGTGCATCTCAGGAGCCCAGAAGTTGCAAGCTCTGGTTGCATTGGATCTGTCGGACCAGATGAGCTGGGACTCAGCAGTCTTGAGGCCTTCGATGGTAGGGGCTTTGGTGATGCTGACGTTGGTCCATGTTGTTGAGGTTAGATAGTACCTAAGAGTATGTTCAGTATGGAACAGTGAGGTACTGGTTGGATGAGGAGTCTTACATCCCATCTTGATAGACGATATGAGGGTCACTTCCTGTTCTTATAGGATTGGTGAACCCAAGAACAAAGCTTGAGCATAAACCAAGAACCAAAGTGATTACCGATAAGACAAGCATCGTAAAAGCGAACTTTGTTCACAGAGTTCCAAACAAGAAAGAAACTGGATTCTATCTTTGATTTTTACTGCCTCTTATACTTCGTTCTATCACCGATCATTTCCTAAAAAGGAGCCCGTTCTCAGGATAAACCAACACATTATGGAGCTCCCGTATATCGTGCAGCATATGATCTGATGTCCATGCATGCCTCCCTATAATAACTTGCATATACTACTCGCTATTTGCTCGGCTACTATGAGGTTACGTCGCTGAGAATGAACCGCGGGGTATGTGAGGGGCGGTTATACGATTTAAGCTTGATCGTCATGCTTAAAGATGGGATCGACAAGTTGTTTACTTTAGCCATGCGCTCCAATACCCTGAGTTCGAACTAAAGCTTAGCTCCTGGTTCTCGCCCTTCGTGTTGATTCTGTCCGTGAGGATGTTGGGACAATGTTGAGGAGCTCGGAGCATAACAAGCGACATCATCCGGTATGGTGTAGTGGCTAACATTTCGCGCTCTCATCTTCAGCTGAGGGATCAGTACCGCGGAGCCCAGGGTTCGATTCCCTGTACCGGAGTTTACTTTTGATCTTTTTGTGCATATATATACTTTTCGAATATATATTAAATGTGACAAATATTACCTCCTGTTGAGCACATCCTTCAGGAAGCATGGTCTGCCCCTAAAATCTGTTTATGTATAGTAAAAAGACACTTGAAAATTGTAATAAAGTTAAAGCCCTGCCTGTAATCAATGATCAAAGCTAAATATAACCAAGACATCAGCAGCTAGGAAATCTTTTTCCTCTCATGTTATACATAAATCCTCCATGGTATATAATGCCTATTCCGCAAGCAACATCAAGAACGCTTTCAGTAAACCTCCAATAATATCAAAATCATTCAGGGTCGTTATCTGCTGGTGTCCACGACATAACGGCCAGCAACGTTGCCTGCAATCATCATATCATAGACCTTCTGGAGTTCTGACAATCCGACAATCCTAGGTCTCATGTTAGTCTTGCTAATGATTGCACGTAGTGGATGTACTTACTTGTATGGTGCCTTGATAAGACCTTGTCTGTAAAATTCAATGGCTTCAGCAGTATCCTGTCGGTTACCGACATAGCTGCCCTTGATGTTGATTTCACTATTGTATCTCATCAATGCGTGTTCTGCGAATACGGTTTGTTTCACTTACCGGACGACAGTGTCGAAAACAGGAGCCTTGACGAAAGCATTGGCTGGTAAACCAACACAGACAATTGTGCCCTTGCTCTTAACATACTGACTAGCTTGTTGGAATGGCTTCTCACTGGCTGCAAGAAGGAGAACAGCATCGGGGCCAAGGCCACCTGTAGCGTTCTTGATCTCTCCAACAATATCCGTCGATGTCTTGAAATCAACAAAGGTATCAGCACCAAGCTCAGTGCAAACCTTGCGCTTTTCGTCTCCGCCATCGAGAGCTGTTACTCGAAGCCCCATGGCCTTGGCATATTGAATAGCGAAAACACCAAGACCGCCTCCAGCGCCAGCAATGACAACACTCTGTCCTGGTCGAACGCCAGAAGACTTGAGAGCCTTGTAGACTGTAAGTCCAGCACACAGAATAGGTGCTACGCCAGCGAGATCACAGTCCTTGGGAATTCGCGCGACGTGCGCAGCCTTTCCTACAGCGTATTGCTGGAACGAACCATCAACAGTATATCCTGACAGGGAGGCTTCTGAGCAGAGCGATTCGTTGGACTGTCGACACTGTTCGCAACTCATGCAGGAGCCGTGAAGCCACTTGAGGCCAACGTGGTCACCGATTTCAACGTCTTTGACGAGCTCTCCTCGTGCTACTACGATACCGGCACCTTCGTGACCGCCAACAAGGGGCATCTTCGATTCAAGGGGCCAGTCGCCATTGACGGCGTGAAGGTCTGTGTGGCAGACTCCACTATACTTGACGTTGATTAGAACCTCATCGGAGCCTGGCGTTGGAACAGGGATCTTTTTATATTGGACAGCTGTTTTCGTCAGAATCCCTTTCCAACCTCAAACTTCATTGAAGCTTACCTCCACCTCGTTCTTCCAAAACTTGTGCCCACTGTTCATTAGGAATGATGGGGCTAGCAGCTGTAGCGTAAGCGGCAGTCTTGCCGAGGCTACTGTTAGCACTGAAGCTTGTGGTGATGTTTCCGGCGCTAGCGCGACTGTTAGGGTTATGTCGGACGCATGATTGTCCTCCTGAAGTTGCACAGCTTGCGCAGAGTGTTCGTTGACTGGAAGAAAAGTTTCGACGGGTTGTTTGAACCTGAGCTGTTGCTGAACGTGCGAGACGTGCTGTGTTTCGCGTGGCTATTCTTCCTGTTCGGAGGATGCCAGTTCGCATCACGTTGCTTGACGATAGCATTATGGTCTTGCTGTAGAGTAATTGTATGTACTGTAACTGGGTATAATATGGTGTATTGCAATTGGGTGAGTCAAAGCTTGGATATATAGCAGCGAGATGCTTCAACTTATAAAAGAAGCGTCTGTCAGCCCATAATGATAATTCTGTGGTACCACGGAGTATCAACCGGCTCTGGATATTGCTTTTGATCAGATCATATTCAGTCAAACTCTAAAATGGACCCAAACTACCGGAGATGGTGTAAAGTCGTGGGCCTGTAAGTTACTGTGAGCCGCGCTACGATATACCTTTATCCGCGGAGATGCGGCAGAGCCAGGTGACCCCGTGGGGTCTACGCCCACTGTAGAAAATGTTCAGGCCAGTCTCGTGTCTCTTTTTTACTGTGCCATGTGCTTTGCTCAATCCCCGCAGTGGAAACGTCTTGCCATTCCGCAAAAGAGTGAGCCGATTCTCTTGACGTTGTAGTGATGGGTTCCAGTTCCATTGCTGAGCCGCCAACAGACGCCGATATCCACCAATGGGTCTTGGGGGAGTAAGCATATCTGACCTCCAGGGCCCTATGGAGAAGGTGGCACAACCCCCAAAGGCCCCAAAGGATGTGCTATGTCTGCTGTTTATCCCCAATTACAGGGCTGTAAATATCCCGAATTATCCGCGTTTGCTCTGTAAACAGCGAGAGGCATTTCCAATCCTACGCGCACCAATGCTAGAGATACAGAGCTGGTGATATGTGCATGTCGAGGGGGTAACAATTGAAGGATTCAAAAAGCAATGTATCCCAACAGCGACAGTTGCAGCGTTGTACTCGCGTAGTTATACCGAGCAGAACGTGAAAGCGAGAAAAATGCAGGATCATGACCTGGAAATTGAGTTCCTTTTGATCCACTGCGGAGCCTTTCCCACGTGTCCCGTGCCTGGGCTACGAAATCCGCATTCGCAATCCGCAGTTTGTATAGCACTCAAGTACTGGAATTATGACTCCGAATTCTAGAACCCCACCAACATCAGGAGATTTGAGCTTTTACGTCACGCGAGGCTGTGACTGAATCGACGTTTTTTTCGATCAAGTCTCCGAGGTTCGGAAATAGATTACTCATGTACTTTTGCCGTTGGTATGCGGAGGACAATGGCTTTGTCATTACAGATACTGGTGGGGAGGAACTCGATTGAGTTTGTGAAGCTGTGAGCTTCAGAAGCGATTCTCGTTTCAAGATAATCTTGCCTCGCGAATCTGAATTCTCCGTCGCAAATAAGATCACCTACTACGCTGGACCTCACGAGACTGTTCACACCACGACAATGACGTACCTTTGCAGAACTCTTTATGGGCAATCCGCGATATCATTCAAGTTTCGACCAAGAGATCCGAGAGAGTCAAGCCCTAGTAGTAGGTGCTATCGATACATTCTTATACATTAGATATCTTCAAAGGACCTGAAGAGGACCACGATCGTTCACGGGATATTTCTCGAATTTCTTGGCACAATTCTTCAGCCCAAACAAACTACATCATTCGTCACTGACAAAAGCTTCTCAAGTGCACAAGTCACGAATCAAAGAAGCCACATGTAGAAAAGAAATCAAGACCGCATAACTACTAACAATAGTATATCGTGAGCGATACGAGCTCTATGCACTCACGTAGGTTTAGATGATGTTTCAGCCTCTTGAAATAGGCAGCCCTACACTAAGATCCTACATGACGACGCCCATGCATAAGCTCACTATTTTCGATCGACTATCTAGAGGAATATGATATTAGGCAGACAATGTTCCCCTGCTAACACTATGTCATCGCTCCCAGAAAAAGGCCAGGTCCATGTTTCGAGTGAGCGTGGCGCAGCGAATACGAAGACTCCCGTGATCTGACCAATAGTGCTCAATATCCCTGCCCGCCACTCGAGTACCGTGGTTGGCTTGATCAATGTTAAAAATAGCTGTCTTACTGAACTACACAGGGCTCCATATAGATGAATCGTGGACGGTAGTCTAAGCATGTGTCATTGTTAAAGTTGTAGTATAATTACACCTGCGGGAATGTTTCATATTGTATCAATATTTCCCTTGATTTATTCTAATGATCATGAATGACACAACTGGCATCACCACTGCCGCTGCCCGACTTGTTGGAATAACAGACGAAGCAGTACGATTCTTCCAACAACTTGACCATACTACGAACTCTGTTGCAAAACGTGTACAGCAGCTGGAGGCCTTTTCAAGATTAGCCAAGGAGATAGAGCTGAAACCTTCAGCTAATGATCACGATGACGAAGAACAACTCGGTCTGACCAAACAGGTCTTACTTTACTGCTACAAACTCATCAGCAGAATTCTCTCTCAGCTTGAATGGGTTGATAATGGGGGCAGACACGCTTCTACTCAGCAAGGACTACTTGGGGTCTACGCTGAGCTGAACAATTGGGAAGTTAAGGATCCTTTTGAAGATCTGCATAGGGAGCAGCTATGTCTCGTAGCTTTTCGAAAATCAAGGTAGGCGCTCTATGAAGTACCCAATCGCGGCTTGATCTAACTTTTGAAAGGTTTAGACCACTCTCTTGGGCTTCAGAGTCTGACAGTCATCCTTTACTATATTCTCACACTTTTAAAGCTCGCGAGCTGGATTTCTTGAATTTGTTGTTCGTCACAGACCCTAGAGAAGACCACGCATCACTCGAGTCAAGCAGAGGAGCCATTGTCAAAAGAACATGTACTTGGATTACTGAAACATCTGAATACCGATCATGGCTCTCAGGCTCTGGTGACCGCAGGGGTCTTTTGATCCAGGGAGGCGAAGGTCACGGCAAGACTATGTTGACGATGTACCTAACCAAGCAACTGGAGCAGCTCGCTGCATGCATGTCAACCGACACAGTCTTATACTTCTTCTGCAACCATGGAAACATCAACGCCAATTCTGCCACGACTGTTCTTCGTGGACTGATTTGGCAGCTTTGCAGGTTACGCCCAGACCTTTTGCATCACGGGCTAAAGAGAGCTGTGTCGGTCGACGAAGGGAGAATCGCGTTGGCAACCAATTCGGTTGAGACTCTTTGGCAGATATTCAGCGCAATGATCCAGGATCCTACCACGGGTACCGTCACATGTGCTATTGATGGGCTTGATGAATGCGATGAGTCGTCGATCAAAACACTGGCGGAGAGGTTCTCGGAATTGCTATCTTCAACGAATCAAGGTCGTCGAAACTTCCGGATCCTTCTGACTAGCCGCCACCCATGCCAGCAAGACAACTTTTCTACTGAGTTCTCAGTAATATGCCTAGACTCAGATGCACACAAGCACAACGTTCAAGATGTACAGCGATTGATCAATTCTCATGTTTCGAATATCGCACATGAGCATAACTGGTCTCGAGACTTCCAAGAACAGATGAACAAGAGCCTCACAAAAAGGGCTGGTGGCTCGTTCCTCTGGGCGAGCTTAGCTGTTTCTGGACTTAAAGGGCAAGATGAAGGTTCTGCAGCAAAGTATCTTAACGATCTTGCTGGAGACAACAACGCCATCTACGAAAGATCTCTCCTGGCCATTCCACTAGAGTGTCGCCAAAAAGTACGGTCACTCTTGACTTGGGCGGCCCTAGCATATTATCCCCTGAGCCTTGGGGAATTAAGCACTCTTACCAGCGATGAATTTTCAACGCCAGAGGCTGCTTTTATAAACCTGAAAGCTTGTTTGGGTTACTGCAGAACTCTTCTTACGACCAAGACCGAGATAAGAAGATTTGGCTCTGGATATGAAACCATAGAAACCATTCAGTTCTCCCACCGATCAGTCAAAGATCACCTGCTTCAACCTTATGTTCTACGAACCGCAACCGACACCGATGCTGACCTTGACTTCTTTCAAATTATCCCGGATAACGGCCATGAGATTCTCGCTTCTCGCTGTTTGGAAATTATGGAGAAAGGACTTGAAGTAGAGGCTGAAAGGGAGAGTCCCGTTGAGTATGCTCATGTATTACCTTATGCCTCAAGGTTTTGGTTCAGACATCTCCGAGAATGTCCCGAAAAGCTTTGCAATGAGACCTTGGAAAAAAGAGCGTTAAATTTCCTAACGCGAAACCATGAAAATCGTAGACTCTGGTTTTCTTACCTCTCAAACCTGAGACACGGGCGAGAAGATATTCCCTCGACGGCATCCGAGCATCACGACACGATTGGGGGACTTGAAGAGATCAATGGCAGTGATGTTATATTCTTTGAACACCCAAAGGATACAACTTCGGCAACTCAGCTCCAGGCCCTCCAATTGGCATGTCTGCTTGGTATTACTGCCATAGTTAGAAAGATTCTTGCTAGCACAAGCTTGTTCACCTGTATACGGCAAGCCAATATTCGCCCGCTTCACAGTTATTCTCGAACAAGACCAAGGAGTGAGGATCGATTGATGAAAGTCCAAAGAGGTGGAATATTACAACTAAGCACAGCGGAGATCGTGGCAATGACACCTATTGAACTTGCGGTCCTCGGCGGTCACCACAAAGTCGCTTCGCTATTGCTCGACCGCTATCCTCGACGGAGCATATGGCAAGATTCGTCATTTGCTTTGGCTACTGCTGTTAGTCGCTGTGATGAGAATATGGTCAGGTTACTGGTAGAGGGTGGTGCCCCAAGGATCAGAGCCTCTCGACAGCTAGAAGGACCTATCTGCACTGCTGTGGTCAATCGAAGGCTTGATGTGGTCAAGTTTCTTTGTTTCTCTGAAGCCGAGATCTGGGCGCAACCGAATTCCAAGTTAGGTGAAGTAACACAAGCTTTACTGTGTCTTTCCAGTGATGCCGATTCAAGCTCACTCGATGGAACGGTCTTCATCCAGTATGCAAAGGTTTTACTTTGCGGAGGTGCATCTCCAGATGGCTTCAACCTGTATGGAGAAAACCGTGGCTTGAGATACTGGAAACGAGCCGTTATGGAATATCTACACAGACATGGCATCACCCTGCAGAGTTTGGGACCATATCCCAACAGAGAGACCCCTCTGATGGTATTCGTCTCTTCATTAGGTATAAGCAGCTCACTGTCTGAACCAGTGGAGGCTGTTCAGTTCCTCTTGGGCTCTGGAGCATCTATCAACCAAACAGATCTGAAAGGTTGGAGCGCATTGCATCACGTCGCCAACCAAATTGCTCTGGGTAGAGCGAAGAAAAGTTACGAAGCTACAGATGATGCAGAAGAGTATCAACTTTACAAAATCGCGAATCTTCTTATTGCAGCTGGAATCGATCAAGAGATGGAAGACAGAGAGAAGCGCAGAGCCGCTGATATCCTGCGCGTGGTGGGAGCGCCGATTTGGAATAGAAATATCTCGGAGTACGAATCATTTTTGAGAAGGGAGCCACTAAGTAGAATGTCACTTACATAGACAACTTAATACATAGTTTCTAACATCTAATGCTTGATATAGTCTTAATGTAGAACAGGCATTATTTGTTTTGACCGAGACCATAAGTAGTGGAAGTGATCTTCGCCGCAAACTGCTACTTGATGTTTCAAGAGCGATTATATCAGTTGATACTTTGTACAAGCCTGACAGGAAACTTCCAGCAGACATAGACTTGTGGTAGAACTGACTTCTTATTGGTATTCTCTTCACCCACTTCATGAGGAATCGAGGGGTTTGCTAGTGGCGTTCTTGACGGCTGTGATCGGAGAAAGGGGCGAGTATCAAAATTTCTAAGAATGATAAAGAGAAACAATTAGATTAAGAACGACATCAAATAAAGGATCGATAGTTCTCTCTAGCGCTGATGCCGTAATATCCACCTACCCAGGGACAGCTAACAACTTGAATGAAGCACGGATTATCTTTTTTTATTCGACATCCCTATCTCAATAATAAACCAGAGGAAAAATTACAGTTTAAAGTATCAATTTCAAGGAATAATGACAAAAACATTTTCCTTGATCCAACCTCGCTCAGATAGAATTAAACACAGGATACACCAAGCCTTCCAATTCTGCGGTGCGGTACACGATACCCAATGACTTATCCAACCCAAGTCGATGGCCGTATTTCAAGTTTTCATCAGCTTGAGTAAGCGTTTATCTGGGCTCTTTAATGTGCTGATAGAATTAGCATGGTGGCGGCTCAGAATTTAGTCGACGGTTACGCAAACGGCGTCCAGGCAAACGCACATGTTCAGCCCATTAACCAGACAAAATTCTGTGTTTGCAACACAGTCGTCACTAATAGAGCATCAAGTATTGTCGACCGCAGCGCTGGTCGTGGTGCTTGCGGCGTCGGTAGTGGTAGACTCTTCAACGATCGCCGTGGTAGTGGTGGGAATATCGGTTGTCTCAGTCTCTGTGGCACTCTCGACGATAGTGGATGTCAGGTCGGCGGTGCTTTCGATGACAGTCGCGGTTGAAGTGGCCTCGATGGTGTTTCCAGCTAAAGTTGTTGCTGGGCGGCAGGGGCCTGCATTTACAGTAGCAACAAGGAGTACCAGAGCACGTTGGAAGACAGCATAACGACTAGTATAAACGAGTGACAGTCAAGACGATGAAAAAGAATTAATGGGAATAACGTAGAGCCAACTAAGAAAAGTCGCCAAGAACTAAGCAGTTCAGCTGAATGTCGAGAAACCCAGCAAAACCCCAAAAAGAAGACATAGACTCCGGTACAGGGAATCGAACCCTGGGCTCCGCGGTACTGATCCCTCAGGTTATGAGAGCGCGAAATGTTAGCCACTACACCATACCGGATGGTGTGACTGTTGATGTCAGCTTTGGTAATGCTGCTCAAGATTGCCAAACAGAACTCGCTTCAGCGCGATACCAGGAGTTGATTTCTGAAGTTTGGATGGCATCCAACGGCGGTCAGCTCTCAACTACATGTTTCAAGGTCCAGTCTCATTCTTTTTATTGAAAGGTAGTCCAAAGTCAATGCAAATTAAGGTTCAAGTTTATACTAACCTCAATATCATATCCCGACGAGATAAATCAAGCCGATGCACTTTTATGTCCAAGTTGCGCTTTGGTCAGATAGGATTCAGCCCATTCACTCTGAGCAAAAGACCAGATAAATTGACAAATTACATTACTCTACATCTAATAAAAAGCATTTTAAATGACTATCTATGGCTTCGGGAAGAAGTCCTTATACTGCAACAAAGCCTCCTGATACGGAATTGGCTTCCTTCCCGTCAACTTCTCAACATTATCATTCGTCTCAGCCATGAACTCCCTCGCAACCATCTCTCCACAGCACAAAAGATCGCCAATACACAACTTCATCGGCAACTTTGAAAAGTCACCAAAGAAGTCCGTAGGCAATCCATGATCTAACCACCATCTCTTCAACTCTTCATCAGGAAGGTCGACAATTTCTCCACTGTACCCTGTTTGCTCGCACATCCACTTGAAAACCTCCTCGTTGGTGACGGCTTTAGGGCCAGTGATCTCGTACACTTTGTTAGGTTCGCCGCGGCCTAGGAGCAGAGCGGCTAGGACGTTGCCGCAGTCTTCGCGGGCAACGTATGCGCCTGCTTTGCCGTGCGTGTTGACGAGCCAGCGATCACCGCAGAATTTCCACGATGGTGCAAAGAGAGTTGGAATATTATCAGCGTAAAGATAATTACGCTGGATGTTGTACTCTAAGCCAGAAGCGTAGATAATCTTCTCAATGAAGTGATGATCTCGGGGGAGGAAAGGAATATCCTCCTCATTCTCAGCCTCTATACCAGCTCCACAGAACGAAGTATAGCAGACTCTCTTGACACCACAT
This sequence comes from Fusarium oxysporum Fo47, assembly GCF_013085055.1. Classification (NCBI taxonomy): domain Eukaryota; kingdom Fungi; phylum Ascomycota; class Sordariomycetes; order Hypocreales; family Nectriaceae; genus Fusarium; species Fusarium oxysporum. The sequence continues at coordinate 959,112 of NC_072841.1, read as the reverse complement.
GCCTTGGCAGCGTCAACGACGGTTTGGGCCTGACGACGTCGACCTTCACCAAAGAGCCAAGTTGAGATGAGAGACACGGCTTCAGCGCCTTGAAAAGCCGCTTTGAGACTTTCAATATCGTCGTAAGTGGCTGTTACGACTTTTGCGCCTTTGTCGGTCCATGATTTGCGGAGGTCAGCGGGGATTGCTTCGTCTTTGTATGTGGTGAAGACGAGTTCATCGCCAGGTTTGGCGATTTCTGTGGCGAAGCTTGCTGCGATGCGGCCGAGATTACCGTCTGCGCCTGTGAGAACGTACTTTGGCATTGTGATAGATTGAATAGATTATAATAAGATGTAGTACAGAACATGTAGCCCTCGGTCCTGGAGCTGGGGGTCTTTGCTTTATACCTAATCGGTACCTCCAGATATTCTTCGGTCACACCATCTGCAACATGAGATTTCTTGTTACACCGGGCGATCGAATTCCAAAAGAAGTCCTGTAATTCCGAACTTGGTCGATCATATCAGATCCGGACCCAGCGCGGCGGTAGGGCTCCGCCACTAGTCAATGACATCAGGTCATGTCTAGAAGCGATATCTCGTGTTTCTGTAGACTAAAGGATTTTCACCGTGTTACTGTTCTATCACCAGATAAAACATGCAATTGGCGCACGTCTCCGATCTCCTTAACTCGTGCTATCTTTGGAATTGTAACACAAATTCTCGGTTATCCCACGCTTAAGTGATGTTTGATGTTCCGTAAATATCATGTCGAATGGACCTAGCGGGGCATCGAACATCAAAGCTCCTCGCGGGATAGATTCCGCTCAGGGTGGAATGTGTCGCTTAGAGTGTCGGTGAACTTGGTCTATCTATTATTACTCGTTCCTTGACCATGGAATTTGTCACGTTGTTGAGTTTGATGGGATTATTCGAGGTAATATATCCTAAGTAGGTCCGCCGGTTGATAACCCTTCATCTTCACCGCCGCGGCGACTGCTAAGCAAGAGGCGGATGCTCTGATTTTACTAGCACCGTAACAGATCAGATCATGAAGGGCACGATTCTCTCGTTCCATTGCTCTCTGCATCAACCCCTCCACTTTCCTGTCCACCCAACTTTTCAGACTATTCAAATCTATTCGACTCTGCCCATCGTAACGAAACCTTGAGTAGCTAAATGATATAAAGTCCCATCTCCTTCGAGTCCCTTTCATGGTTCCAACCCTGCGTCATATAATTCGTGATAAATCCAACCCTCTGATAAACATTTTCAAACTTCTGGACTTCCTCGGGCTGCTTCTTTAAAATCTCCTCATCTGCCTTGACCAACACCAACGCCGCATCATCATCCCATGCATTCCTGGTACTCATTCTTGTTGAAAGTCTGAGGCAGAATAGCTCATTATTCTTCAAGTTTCGCAACCTCCAAAGACTATCCGGCCTGTCAAATGGCTTTCTCGTATTGTTCCCCGGCTTTTCCAGCCAAACCATGTTTCCATCGATGGAAAAGGTCGTGGGCATGATGCGGCCGGTGAGAAAGATGTACCCAGAGTCGACGGCTCCAAACTGGTTATGCCCGCTAAGAGGGCATGCTGTACGATCAAAGTCCACGGTCACGAAGAACTTGTCAAATTCAAAGCTCTCCACTCCCCACGTTACACCACGGTGAACACTGAGCCAGCTCCAGCTTGGTGAGATGTACTCTGGTTCCTCACCAGAGTCTTTTTCATCTGGCATCCAGCGTAAATTGTTGAGAATATCCTTCTCCCAAAGACCTGCGAGGTATCTTCCTGTAAGTTTATTGAACCACTCTGTAGCCAATCCTGCAACAGCTGGGAGGCCGTCGGTTCGTTTGGTGATATTCTTTTGGGAATACTGAACAATCAAATCTCGCCAGAGTTCATGATGCTCTATGAACTCTTTGATTTCTCCCTTGAGAGGGGCTGCGGGATTCGTAGATGAGCCTCGGTAGCTCTTCGTTCCAGTGATGAACTTGTGTCCTGTCTTGATGATTCGACGAGCAGGTACCAGTGGGTCATCTTCATGTTTCTCCAGAGCACCGCATTCGCACTCCATTGAAGATAAACAGTCGAAGATCATCTCACTCTTGGTATAATGGAGAATCCGAGTTGCCAAGAGCCTCTCCTGGAAACACCAAGCTCTTGTCATCAGAGGGTAATCATAAACCTCAGATACTGTGGTTCCGACGATAGGGTTCGAGGATCCTTTGGACCCATTGGGATCTGTGTTCCAACCAAAAACTGCATGTTTTGCCACCTTTCGTCCGTAGATCTCAAATGGCTTTCCTTCTGGAAATGTTCCAGAAACTGTGACGAAAGGCTCTCTTTGAAATAGACAACCACCAGACCCATCAGCGGATCCAGTGGCAGCTAAAACCAGTTCTGCGCCGTTGTAAATCGACGCCATTTTGGCTGCTTCAATTTCCCAATCTTGCTTATCATCTTGAACGATACAGAGTGAATCTATCCAAACATATCGAATGCCCAACTCTCTTGAAATAACCACAGCATCCTGGAATGTTTTGGCAAACCTATTGAACGGAATATTTTGCTTCCACTGGTCAAGGGTTGCCCGCGTCGAGATCAAGTGCTGAGTCTTACCCCAACAATGAGATAACGCAATATATGGTTCTGTAATCTGCTGTGTGGCGTCATCGTGAACAAAGATATGGATTCCATCGTTGGTATCAGGTCCAATATCGATGACTCGCTTTGGGAGCTGCGGGTTTGATGAGGCCTCCCCTTCTGTGCAAATTGTGTGGGTATCTTTGCAGGTTTTGATCCAACTTTTGACCCTGTCGAAAGAAGACTTGGAAGTTGGATCTGGCTCAATATGGCTCGCATGTCCACCAATCTCAGCGGGAAGACTCCAGTCAGGACGTTCAACGTTCATCGATGACCCAATAGTCGGCCATGGGCAGGGCGAGCCTATATCTATGAGCTGTCGTTTCGGAAGTTGCACCGCGTGTCTTACCTGGCATGGTGTATATCTCGAAGCTCTCGAGAAGGTCTCCATCAGTGCTTCCGCCGCCAGAAGAGAACATATCAAAGTCATCAGGGGGACTCCCACGGATAAGATTCATCCTTAGGACATTTCCCTTACAGAAGACAATGTCCAACCATAGCTCAGGATCATTGCAGTCCAAGGTTCCTTTCGTCAACTTCGTCAAGATCTCTTGAAGAAGGAAACAAGACGGGCAGCCTCTAGCTATTGTCCCAGGAACATCAGGGAGATAGACACTGATTTGCCACGAAGCATAATCAATACGACCTCGTCCTGCCCAAGCAGGAGCTTCATCTAGGTTACCAGCCGTAGCCGCTCTGTTTGCGTTGATGGAACCAGAATTTTCGTGCATAGCTATACCAGCCAGAGGAACAGCAGTGGCAGTTGAACCTCCGTAGAGATTCCAGCACGTTCGGCATAGTATCGGGTCTTTTCGGATATCATCTTCAGTGTCCCCGGTTGGGTATGGTGTTCGCTTAAGGTTGAGTGAGGCCATAGTAAGCTAACCCCGCAGTGAGGATTCTCGTACAGTAAATCGCGTATAATTGAGGAGCAAGATTTGGTCACAATGACAATTTTTAAATGCTTTGGTGATATGATCTGACTACGAAGAGACTGGACCTGAAACGAGTTTGAGAGTTATTTGTTGTCTGACCTGCCTGGGTCCCAAGGTCATGTGATGCACCAGATAGCCAATCTGACCGATGGAGGAGGGTCAGCAATATGAATGCATACAGCACTTTTATACATCGCAAAACCGCCCTAAATTAACAGAAGTAGCCCTATATACACTGTTCAGTTCAAGTTTCGGGTCTCAGATTCACTCAGAGTGAGTAGTACACATTACGTCTTATTAAATCGAAGAGAGTAAAGCTCTAGCTGTCAGGGATCTTTGTTTAAATTTGTAAAATAGTCTATAGAACAAGACAAGAAATTCGAACTGAGCAACTGAGACACAGAAAGTCTTGTAAGAGACAAAGCCAAAGAGGGTAGTGTAGAAGAGAATACAGAACAAGGACAAGAAAGCCAATCTCAATAACCGAAATCAAACATTGCAAGGAAAGTTGGTCATATCATCCCGACTATTACCATACCATAGGTAATAGTTCTCAATGATTTCATCCATAGAGCAAATTGGGATGTTGAAGACACCAGGAGCCTCGATACCACTGCCGGCAAGACTATCGAGAACCTCTCGGCTGGGCTCATCTCCAAGATCAAGCTTGAAGCCGTTCTTTCCACCATTAGCAGCCTTTGAGTTGAGAGATCTATAAAATCAGTAAGAAATAGTTTTTTTCAGGAGTATATGAAGGAAGTTTACCCAATAATGACGTTATCGAGCGAGATGTCAGTGAATTTCTTGTCCTTCAGAGACTGCCATCCAGGAGGAAGAGCAAAACCACCACAGTCAGAATCACCAGACTTGCTATCACAGTTGGTGTTACGATCACGGCCACCAAGAAGCCAATAGGACTTCCCATTGAAGCAGAAACGACCATCCTTCAGAGCACCATCATCAATCCAGTGCTGGTACATGGTCGTGAAAGTAGCTTCCTTATTCCAACCAGGGTCTTGATCACAAGCAACATCAGACTCTGCGATGAAAGGAATGATGACATCGGGAGAGTACTGCCATGCCATGGGGATGAGGAATGCGTTGATAGCGCGTTTGACTTGCTTAGCGTGATCGCCACGGTCGAGGAGCCAGTTATCACCGAACATGGAGGCGTCGGAGATCATGGCGCCGAGTTGATTGTTGCCGTCTTCGGAACCGCCGAAGAGCCACTTTTGGGTTGCGAGGACGCCGTCCTTCCAGCCTTCGGTGAGGCCTTGCATCTGGGCTGTTAAGCCGTTCTGGACACCGAGTTGGTCTTGACTACAATGATGTGTCAGTTGAGTATTGAAACGGGGTAGTGAGACACACGCTCTGCCGTTGAGAATATCCTTAGTGAGAGTCAAAGAATTTTTGACAAGATCATTGGTAGTATCCTTGAGCGTACCAGCATTAGTGCTATCGCTGAACTTGGGACCGATCACTGTTAAACATCAGTATGCTATCTGATCATATCCAAGGAATACATCAACCTACGCTTGTTCCAAGCAGGACCCATGACCATGCCCCAAGCCATCAAAGCGATATCAATGAGGATGGATGTAGCAAGCCCTCCCTCCTTTGGAGGAACCTTGCCAAACTCTGAAGCAATGGTGCCAATGTCGTTATCACGAACGGCATCACCAACAGCGTTCCAAATGTTGGAGTGCATCTTGCCATTGTTAGCCAAATTGAGTTACCAAGATCTTGAAAGGGACTCACAGCAAAGATGTTTTCGAACGAGTGAAGAATGAAGTAGCCAGCAGGAACACTGGTAGAGTGGCACTGGAGGTTAAGATCCTCACATCCGCTGCCTTCATCACTGAAAGTCTCGCAGAACATGTCTTGAGGACCGTGGAAGAAGTTTGAAACCTGCACATCTTAATCACATATTTCTTCCCACTTCAATGTAAACTCACATTGTTGGAAAAGTGCTTCTGCTCACGTCCACCAGTAATATTCATCTTCCAACCCTCAATAACAGCATTCCAGGCATCACCAGCATCAACATTCTTCCAGCGATCAGGTCCATACAGAGTATGATCCTTAACACCATTAGCCTCACAGTTCACGGAGCGCCAGTCGTTCGTATCCTCAGCAGGGATGGGAGCCTCGAAGGGAACTGTAGCGGTGGGCGGTGAGACATCCTCAGCTTGCTTCACCTCTGGAACAGGAGTAATTTCAGTAGCTGGTGCATCTTGACGCTTATAGGCATTGGGAGGAAGAACTGGGGGGATCACAGCGTGCTTAGGGTGAATTGCATGATTGTTTGCGGGATGGGCTGTGCCAGTGGAAGAGAGAGAAAGGAGTACCGAAGCGGTCAAAAGAAGAGGTTGCGTCCAGCGTGCCATCTTGGAGTTGGCCTTTTCGTAGCTTGCTGTTTATCTTTACTCAATATCTTCTTCATCATTAGATTCTTGAAGTATTATATATTCTTTAAATCACCAGTTTCTCAACCCATAATGTCAAAGGATCAGCACATCAAATTCAAAAGTAAGCCCTAAATCAGTTTCATGCAACCGTTGACTTTACTGCTGAATCCTTCTGAGCTTCCTCAGCCTCACTCGGTGTTGACATTCAGAATCATCTTGGTCCTGAATAATCCTTCTCGCTAATCTAGTGCCCGTCTCTTGGCGAGTTCACCAGTTAGACGCGCGGATGGAGTCACGTAGCGGTAGGGGTATGTTTTGACTTGGCGCAGGGGTCCAGACTTTGTTTATTAGTCCCTGCTTTAAAAGGAATTCCGTTTGAATTTGAGATAGAACTTGGGAGATCATTTGCATGGGAATCCCTGCCTGAGCAATGAGGGCAAGGCAGTCTTGAAGATCCTACTTTCAAGTCCTTGTGTGCTGGCCTGAGTCATACACTACACTTTCGACGGTATCATGCGCATCCTTCAATATGGATAGTGTGATCTTGTTTGAATCCTTTGGGTAGAAAAGCGCAATATCTCCTGGTTTGTGCTGTGGCCCATAACACTAGTAGCTCAGGAAGCCTACGCTCCAAATCAACTCAATATCAACTGTGGGTGGTTTCGCCGTCCAATGTTTGAAAACTGGATGGTCACAGGGCTAAATAAAGACCACTTTTAGGTTGAGCTTCTGGCATATTTAGTGTTTATGCATAACAAGAATCAGGATTAGTTGCAACCTTATATCACAGGTTCCCTGGCGTAGCTCTTCTCAGCCCCGAGATGAGAACAAGCAGCTTACATGCCGATCCTTCAGGAGAGTTATCCCATATGAGAAGACAAGTAATCACTATCTCCTGTTTCAGTGACCGAATAGAGCAAGCCTAATGCCTCTTTCAAGGTTTGAACCTCAATTTATTCAAGAATCACAGACTCGTTTGTGAAGGATCCCAATCCTCTAAAGCATGATTAACTGATCATAAATTCCTAAAAGGTCTTTAATGGAATTAATCTCGGATGGTTTGTTTCAGATTCTTGGAAGGATCTAAGGCTGATATAAACGTGACCCACGTGCTTTATCGAGTGGCCTTGGCTCGATGGACCCCACTGCTATTGTAGGGATATGATTTTGAAGAGGAATATGATCGAAAATACATTGCCCTTCTCTGGATGGCGGCTTACCTTTGTTATAGTTCAGGAGAGTTCTCACCCTAAAGGCAAGACGCCCATCCTAAACGACGAAAAGACTAAGGTAAGTTCAGTATAAACTCAGAGGCACTTTAGACTAGGCAGTTATTTCTAGTACTCCAATTTAGGGTCAGAAGCTTACTTGCTCTCCAGAGTCATATCAAGCACAAGTCATCTGTTCAAATAACCAAAATAGTTTTGCTGCATAAGTATAAGCTTGAAATAACAAATATCTATCAGTATTATGTTTTCCCCTAAACTATCCCGAACCAGGTGTAACCCAAAATATCCTCCGCATTTATTCGTTCTTCATACACGAATATCTCTCTCAAAAGGTTGTAAAGCATCTCGGCGTCCTGTGTTGATATTCTCGGTAATGATATTCTCGGTAATGATTTAGGGTTATCTCTACACCACTATTTCCTGGCAGGTAGGCGAACCATCCCACTCCCCCACCTTCTGAGAGGTAGGTGCCGTTAATCTTGGTTGCAGATGGTTTCCAACCCCGATTGGCGTAGTGTTTCGGGTATGGCCTTTGGTATTTTCATGTATCGCGGCTAGATGATCTATGTCTTAGGATCATAATTGATGATAGAGGAAATATCGTCGCTCAGCCAGTCGTGGCTTCTGGGATGCGATCTGTCTTCATCTCGGACAAAAAAGGCTTTGCTGGCGTTGACTCATTCTCATTCGATTGGGTTGGCTCGTCCCAAATGTCTCTGATCCATTGCTTCAGCGAGTGAATCTTGTCACATACGTCCCTTGTACGGCCTGTAGTTTTGTCTGAAGTCGGCCGCCCCTCTTCATCATAAAAGGGCTCTTCCCAAGATGTTGGTAGTTCTCCGAAGTACTTCACTCACTCTGTAATAAAGTATTCTGAGCAATCGACATGCCAGGGGAACAGTGAAATGCCTGAACGTATGTTCAGAATCGTGACACCCAATGCCCAAACGTCACTCGCTGGACTAGCTGGTTTCCCTACAGCTAGCTACCTCAGACACCAGAAATTCAGTCAGGGGTTCGATTGTCTTCAGTGACGAGATTTCGAATGCGTGATCAAACCCAATAAGGCTTAATTCGTTCAGAAGAATATCCTCGCCACTTGACATAAAATCGAGAAAGCCGGCATTGTAACGAGGAGCTTCCGGTCCTAGGATCTTACCAGACTCAGTCTTCTATTCTTCGATTTTAGGTTGCCCAAACAGGCGATAAATTCCATAGTCGTCGAGATGGTCCAGATTGCGAATTCGCAGAAGCAGGTTTCCTGGTCTGATATTTCCATGGCAGATGCCGCGGGCATGCAAGTCCCTAAGAATCTCTGTTGCTTGATAGACGAGTGCTTGAACAAATTGCGACTTCATCCTGCTGTTCATATAAATCGACAAGGAGTGCAGATTTGGACCACAAAAGGGAAGAACCAAGCAGAGATGACGGCCATTAGGACCATCAATGTGGAAGTGGCGTGTGTATGTAATGAACCATGGATCGCCTTCATCTTGATCGTGATGGGCCAGAATGTCGTGGCACCAGATTATGTTCTCCTCAATACTCGACGGTTGTTCGGCCATCAGGATCCTGAGAGCCACCCAACTCCAACTCGAAGAATCGCGCGCCAGTCATATCGTAGAAGTATCTCCAGCGCCAATCTTGTGGACTATGCGATAACGACCGTCATCGTAGAGATCGCCGAGATGAACAGGATGGTACCTCCCATTCCGTACATGGAATACCCAGACTCGATTTGTGGCGATTGGAAATCATCAGAGAAAACCGAAGCTGTCTCGAGATCGAGATCAGGATTCGACAAGGAACTCATTTTCATGCTGAGTGGTACCGAAGAAATCAGATATAAAGTTGTTGAATAAAGCGGACTGCTGGCGTAGAATCAGCTGAAGGGAGGAGACGAAGCTCTTTTATATACGTAGGTACTTCATAGGAGCTGCACCAGTGTGAGAAGTTTCGCCGACGGTTACATATACTTTGTTTATGGAACTTCCGTACGATTATTTCAAGCGCTTATCGAATGGAAAATCAGCATGTTTATTAATATTGAGTCTTTGTATATGGCCTGCCTAAAGCTTGAGTTAATTGAAATCTTTTAACGTGTTAACTTTATATATTTCAGGAAATATCACGGGCTTTAACTATCAACCAATTAAGACCCGTTGTAGACCCCGAAGTCCGACAATAATCAACCTTTCTGAACCGTCCAATTCCAAGAGTCAAAATGCTTTGATGTTGAAGATGAAGGGTTCACGTGACCATGTCATTGACAATTGCCCATCTCCGCATTGGGTGGGGAAAACTCTCAGCCCCACCACGATTTTTCCATCTGAAGCTTCTTTTGGAGGGGCAAAGATTGATAACTCATTCCCATCCATGTCACTTTGACTGGCACACAAATTCAGCCTTTAACAACCACTTCAACAATCTCTCGTCACACAAACCGACATCGTCAATATATTCTAGTCATCTCGAAAGACCATAACCATCATCATGGCCACCGCCACCATGACCGTGACGGCCGCGCCGATCAAGAAGAAGCCCGATATGGCTCCCGAGAGCGAGCGCTTCCTACGATGCTGTGCCGACGTCGCGAATGCCCTCATCGAAGACCACGAAGCCAGCAAGGCCGGTCGAGCTACACGCGATATCAACCTCAACTCCCTGCGAAATAAGCTCGCCAAGAAGCACAAGCTTCAGAACATCCCGCCTCTGACCGCTATCATCGCCTCCATTCCCGAACACTACAAGAAATATATCCTACCGAAGCTCATCGCGAAGCCCATTCGAACATCCTCCGGTATTGCTGTTGTCGCTGTCATGTGCAAGCCCCATCGATGCCCTCATATCGCTTATACGGGCAACATCTGCGTTTATTGCCCTGGAGGTCCTGATTCCGACTTCGAGTACAGCACACAGTCTTATACTGGCTACGAACCTACATCTATGCGAGCCATTCGTGCGCGATACGACCCTTTCGAGCAGGCCCGAGGACGTGTCGACCAGCTCAAGTCTCTTGGTCACTCTGTTGACAAGGTTGAGTACATCATTATGGGAGGAACCTTCATGTCTCTTTCTGAGTCATACCGTGAAGAATTTATCGCACAGCTTCACAACGCCCTCAGTGGATACCAAACGACCAATGTTGATGAGGCCGTGGAGGCTGGTGAGATGAGCAACATCAAATGCGTCGGAATCACAATTGAGACACGACCCGATTATTGTCTACAGCCTCACCTTTCTGACATGTTACGATACGGCTGCACACGACTTGAGGTTGGAGTGCAGTCACTATACGAGGACGTTGCGCGAGACTCCAACCGAGGACACACAGTTGCCGCGGTCGCCGAGACTTTCTGCCTTGCAAAGGATGCTGGTTACAAGGTGGTCAGCCACATGATGCCTGATTTGCCAAACGTAGGCATGGAGCGTGACATCGACCAGTTCAGGGAGTATTTTGAGAATCCTGCTTTCCGAACCGACGGTCTCAAGATTTATCCTACCCTGGTCATTCGAGGCACAGGTCTGTATGAACTGTGGAGGACAGGGCGATACCAGAACTACACTCCCAACGGCTTGATCGACCTTATCGCGAGAATTATGGCTCTTATTCCTCCTTGGACCCGTATCTACCGTGTTCAGCGTGATATTCCCATGCCTTTGGTCACATCTGGAGTTGAGAATGGTAACCTGCGTGAACTGGCATTGGCTCGAATGAAGGACTTTGGAACGACCTGCCGAGATGTGCGGACACGAGAGGTTGGAGTGAACGAGATCAAGAACAAGATCCGACCTAACCAGATTGAGCTGGTCCGACGAGATTATGTCGCCAACGGCGGTTGGGAGACTTTCCTGGCCTACGAGGACCCCAAGCAGGACATCCTCGTTGCTCTACTTCGATTGCGAAAGTGTACGGAGAAGTACACCTACCGAGAGGAGCTTACCGGTCAGCCTACCAGTATGGTGCGAGAGCTTCACGTTTACGGCACAGCTGTGCCAGTTCACGCTCGCGATCCCCGCAAGTTCCAGCATCAGGGTTTCGGTACACTTCTGATGGAGGAGGCTGAGAGGATTGCGATCGAGGAACACGGCAGCGACAAGATCAGTGTTATCTCTGGTGTTGGAGTGAGGAGCTACTACAAGAAGCTTGGCTTCTGGTTGGATGGTCCTTACATGAGCAAGTGGCTGGATGGTCGCGAGCAGCCTGAGTAAAGACGAGATCTAGGGTAATGAATAGCATGAAGGATGAGACTGGAAATACCTCACGGCAGGGGATATTGCATTTATAGACGGCGTCTTTGGGTGGGGAATGAAAAGTTACGACATTTTGATCATATTGTGTTTTTCTTGCCTCTTGATTGCACTACAAAATGAGTGAAGTGAAGTAGACCTGTTCATGAAATGTTTCTGTTCTCAATCAAACTTGGATTCAGCGTATTCTATTCCCACGTAAAATATATATCTCCTCACAGCTCCTCTCTCATATCTTCTATCCAGTTGTAGTCAGCCTGTAACAAGCCCTGCAATCTCAGGTCACCTGCGCTGTTCATGAGGATGCCTCAGATCTCGGGACCTGTTGGCCCAAGATCATCGTCACCTGCAGCACCCGATTGGTCCACGTCGCTTAGTCACCAGCTCATCAACTCCCAAAGCCGACGTCAACCTGCTTCCCTCACAGGCTCCCTCCTCCGTCTCATCTTTCTCACAACATGACTCCCTCAACGCCATGAACAATCGTCGAAATGACGTCCCGGGCTATGGAACCGGAATCCTCCCGGCGTTACCTCCCGACGTTGTGCTTCCAGACCGTGATCCTAGAAGCAATGCCGCAACTGCCGCTTCAGCAGCTGGTGTTCGTGCCTTGAGCACTCAACTCATCGCTTTCTACTTTCGTGCTCCTGCCAAGGCTTTCTTTAGAACGCGTGTGGATTATCTGGCTTATGCGAGGACTATTCATCAGGCGCAGACGGAGCTTATGATGAAAGCTGCTGCGAATGATCCCTCTGCTTCTCGACTCAATGTGTTTATGCGACAGAGTTGGTTGTTGCTGAGAAGTACGACACCTGGAGTTTTGACGTCGGCTATTAGACACCAAGGATGGGGAATTATACCGAATCAGATTTTACCGCCTCTTATTGCGAATGTTGGGGTCGGAGCCGTGCTGTACACAAGTTATCTCCAAATTCTAGGACGACTTCATGAAGAGAGCGGACAAGCGCGGAAGAGAGTGTATCCACCACCTCATCCAATGCATACCTTCACAGCTGGATTGCTTGCAGGCGGACTTCAGAGTGTTGTGGCTGCGCCCCTAGATGCCATCCAAGCACGGTACGACCATCGAGATTTAATGCCAAACGATGGCAGCGGGAAACCTCGGAGTATGTGGGCTTTTAGCGCAGAGAAGCTTCGCGAGATTGGACTCAGGGGTATTTTTGCAGGATGGGGCCTATCACTCGCGAAGGATAGTCTTGGAAGCGCTATATTCTTCAGTACATTCGAGTACGTCAAGGCTCAAGGCTACTATCGCTTCGTTACGTGGTACTATGGAGGCTTGGCTGAGGATATCGTCGACGTACTCGCCATGAAGCGTCCTACACACGAGCATCGACAAGAAGAAGGAATGAGGCTTATTCGACCTCATTATGCCCTTGAGCCCATGTTTCTTCTTCTCGGTGGTATCAGCGCTTCATTTACTCAACAGATTCTCCTGCACCCTTTGACACACTTCCAGGTCAAGCACTGGGATCACCTTGAAGACCTCGACGAAAAAGCCGCCAGGCTTCGTGCTTCCCGAGTTGCAAACCCCGAAAAGCCGCGTCGACGATGGAGGATGCTACGAGCCTACTACCACGCATACCAAGAATCACTTGCCGTATGTCGAGGGGAGGCAGCAGCCGAAGGACTGACTTTAACGAAATGGCTATATCGAGGATTCTGGTGGAACGCGATACGGCAGGTTCCCAGCACGAGTGCGGGATTGATCATCTTTGAGTTGATACGGCGCAAGTATGGACTTGGGCAAGAAGAAGTGAGAATTACAAAGGATGGGTATGACATTCTGCTTCACTAGAGGCTGGGTTGGTGTGATGGCGTTGGTGTATAGACTATTCTCCTCATTGTTTTGGGCCTGTATAGAAAGATTAGGAAGTGTATAGAAATGAAAGATACCTCTCTACGTTGTTCATAATGTCACCAGTTTCTTATTTGGGTCATGATCGTTCAACATCTAGTTCATCTGAAAGGCGCGCTATTTAGTCTACGGCAAGGTGAACATATCCCAACCAAATCTAATCCTCAACAAAACATAATACATTAGTAGTTATTGACACATCTATGGATACCCTTTTCAACTTCTTCTTCTTCTTCCTCCTACTAACAATCTTCAATGTCCTATCGTGATTCTTCTTGTTGCTGTCTGTATCGTTCTTCTTCGTCTTCCTCCGCCTCTCGACGGCAAGACTCAGTCCAGGAAAAAGATCTCAGTGCAGCAACTTGAGCTTCTTAGTTGAGACCTGTGGCTGAGAGCTTATATCACCACACAGAACTTAGAGCTCCTTAGTCCCGTTGACGATCTTGCTCCTTCTCAAGGCGGGAATAGTCGATGCCGAGTGAGAAGTGCTCAATCGACCCAGAGACAGGATACTTCTTGAACCAGCCATCATGCCGAAATGGGGATTCAAAGTCGTATCTTCTCCAGAAAAGCCTCGATTGGTGGTTGACCGCGGCGATCTGGAAAAGCAGCTGCATGGAGTACCTCTCGTCGCTACTGGGAAGGCAGAAAGTTGTTCCCTGAATCCCAAGAGGAACGAGCGTTGCCCATCTAAGTAAGCGGTTGTACATAAAGCCCAAACGCTTACGATCCTCAATTCCGTGGTCAAGAATTGTTCCCACGAACCGCTGCGGCTGAACCAAGCCTAAGAATCGCCCAATTTCGACATCACCTGGGCGTTGTAAGAAGCCTTGAAGAATATGCGCTGGATTCTCATCTCCTGGGATCTGAATCTGGTCGGTACTCCATCCAACCTCGTGAATTCGCCTTCGCAGTGTAAACTCGTGGAGCCAGAATGCTCGCTGGACTTAGTAAAGAATTCTGGATTGCCATCAAGGTTTGTAGGTTTCTTACCAGTGAATGACCACTTGTAGTATTCGACGGCCGAGCATGTTAGCAAGAAAGGGAACCACATCTTCTGAGCTGTCCGCGTTTTAAAGGCGAAACATTCTGTCCAAGTAGAGTTCTGCTTGATTGACTGAATTGAATACAAAGGCAAGTTGGTTGACATGGTCCGCCAACTCAAGAAACTCATCAGTTGCTCAGGATATAATTCATGAGTTTCTTGTAAGAGAACTGTTGTTCCGCTCCCTGTCTCGGACTCGATACGCTCCACAACGTCATTGATGTATTTAGAGCGTGGACTTTCTCCCAAAAGCTCTTGATGAAGTTAAGGGGAGTTGTCCAGGAGAATCCAACGAACTGAGACATCTTGTATGCTGAGAAGATGACTCGAAAGCGGTGGTCACTGAAGTGTTCGCTGAAACCGTATATATAATCGATAAAAAGGTTGGAGAAATAGACCAAGATAATCAGCATCAGTACCAAAAACAGCGATATCAGTTTGTAAGTACTTGTGGGAACGTCAGATGGACTAAAGATGGTGAGGATGCTGGCTGATGGTCGACTGTATGCTGTGCAGGTATATATATCTCAGTAGCCTGAGAGTTTCATGACAGTGTTCAAGAGTTCCGCAAGTTTGGGACGAGATATAACTAATGGTAGGCGTAAGGAAGTACGAGTGTCCAAGTCCCGACACGGCGAACTGCAGACAGACTTCGTCGAGCTTGTCAGTCTCGTGAACATGAAGGCATGTCCTGTACACTGAAGGGTATGTCTGTCCCCATGGTTCATGAACCTCTGACGACCTCGACCTGAGTTTCATGGGTATTCTTGCCCAAGGACAAGCCATACTGGTTGATAAGCTCAGGTGTGCTCTTTTGAGACAGCTTCGACTTGGTTGTTGAGCAGAGTTGCCGGTTTAATATATGTATATTCGTTTTCCTGGAATCGGGTCAATCTCCAACATCGTGCTGTCCATGATGAATGCGTATATAGAGTAGAGCTGAAGTTTGCCTGCATAGCTGCGAGTCGTCGAATACTTTGAGGGCACCAGCTGTGAGCTCTATCAGCCCTGTAAGGGCCCACGTTGGGCGTGAGAGGTAGGTCCATCACGTCGACTGACGAGAACGCGGAAAATTGGGTTTAGTTTTGGACCAATACTGGCAGGTACTTAGTATATTTGTGTTCGTTGGAACACATTGAAGTGGCTGAGAAGTTAAGTGAACAGGTTTAAGTTTATGGAAGATTTCGTAAGAGATATATGATCTTGAGAACAGAGAACCACGTGAATGAGATATTAAATCATCTAGGTTGGGTGGACATTAGGTTCAAACGCCATGTAAAGCTTCCGTACTCAAGTGAAATGCTCTTATCTGCGCTGCATTAAAGGGGCGCAATGGTGATACGGTCTACGGCCATCCGCTATCGACAACGGTAGCTTGTAAGTTACACAAGATACAAGCTGAATCGTTGGTTCTGACTTACATCATATGACTTAGCCATGCCGTTCAAAGACAAACAAATGATGCAGGTAGGCAGACAAATAAAAGGGTGACCAATAGCTTCATGATACTCCCATGTGGTACAAAGAGTGAAAGTAAGAAGCATCCTCAATTTCACGTCTTCAACAGATCATATCACGAGGAGAACAAAGACAAGAACATTGTGAATCAATTCCTACAATTCCACCTAATATGCTTCCCCTATCTCCGCTACCTGTGTACATACCGCTAACATCCCCCCCACCGACCTGTCCCCCTGCCCCCAAGAGCCGTTGCAAGATCCTCAAAACTCCATGACGCAAAACCAAAATAACTACATCCAGATGTACGTATCGACGTATTTTCCTCATACGAGGATTTGGGGTTCGGGCCCTAGCCCTCCCGTTGCGGATATTAGCCGCGTGATCCGGGGCCGAAGTCCGGTTCACGATCGGGGAGGTGCTTCTTCTCCTTCCGGCCCTTGATCACGAACTCAGACATAATCTGGATGTGATCTGCGGGGAAGTGCCAGTAAGGGAAGGCGGGAATTCGCTTCAGGTATTCGGGGTCAGGGGGTCCAAGAAGGTCTACTACCTCCAGTGTATTCGTAGAGTACCAGATGTAATCAATGACATCGGCAAATCCAGGCGTATAGTTGGTGAATGGCATTTCGTCGGCAGTGTTTTTGATGTGGGCGTAGGCGTCTCGGAGGCTGAAGGGGTGTTCAATACCGTCTCGCGTGAAGCTACCATACTGGAAGCTGCTCAATTCTAAGTGGTCAGGTGGTACGCGTCCCATAGACATCAGCTCATATACTGAAGAGTCTTCTGTGGAGTTGAAATCACCGCAGACCAGCAGAGGAATTTCGGTATTGGTGCGATACTCTTGGCTGGGACCTGGCTCGGCTTGGGGCACAGGTACCTCATCGTCTCCCATCGGTAGCACAATCATCTTTTTGTCCTTAACAGCTGGCCACCTCGCGTACTTCTCTGCAAGCTTCGTAACATGTTCCATGAGAATACCAGTTTGGATAACCTTGACATCGGCCAAGGCAGAGTCCCACGTGAGATGGGCGTTGACCAGGATAACTCGAGCTCCAGTGAGACGAGACTCAAAGAAGCAAATAACAGCAATATTGTCCTTGGGCATCACACGGTTGAAAACGTCGTGCTGGTTCTTCATGTCGGGTCGGTTGATGGCAATCGTGGCGAATTCGATAAGCTGCTTATCAAGAAGAATGAACTTGCTCTGCTTGTAAAAGACGGCACAACCGTCAACAGACTGTGCATCCTTCTCTGACATGGTCTTGGCTCGTGATTTGGGCCAATGGACACCCTTGTAATCCATCTGAGCAAGTTCCGGGCTGAGATCCTCCTTGAAAGCATCTGTTGATACCTCCTGGAGAGCAAGGAAATCCGCATCCCTGATTCGGAGTTCTTCCAGGATACATCCTTTACGATACTCCCAGTCGAGGGCACGGGTGGGCGTATAACCGTAAGTCTGGGGTGTCGCATACTTGTCGCAAAGAATGTTCCACGAGAAAACCTTGATCCTCTCCAGACTGGGTGACACGTCCTCCTGTATAACGATGGGCCTCCGGGGTGTGGGAGGAATGGGCACTGTAACTGTTAGCACATATCGTCGTGAGGTGCGCCATCGACTTACTAGGAGTATTTTCCTTCAGCGTATGTATCAGACTCTTTGTACCCTCCTCCATGATTTTATGTTTCACATCCGCGTCCAATGGGTTGCCCTCGATGCCGAGCATCTCCAGAAGGTGCAGTGATCCAAGTTCGTTCGGTAATGTTTGGATGTTATTATTGAAAAGTAACAGGTTCTTGAGATAGGTGCACATTCCGATCTCGGGGGGGATTTCGATTATCTGGTTGAAGGAGGCGTCAAGGTGGCGCAATGCTCGTAGTTCTCCAATCGCGTTCGGTAGTCGTGTCAGTTTGTTTGAGGCAATGAAGAGCTCGTTCAAGAACTTGTACTTGAAAAGCTCCGGAGCCAAGTTTCGCAACCCCTGCCCACTCATATCCAGATTGTGCCAGTCCTGCCGTGTTGCCTCCTTCTCAATAGCCAAGGGTCGTCTCCTATCAACGCCATCGTCTTCGTCGTCCGGGTGGGCACGTAGGCTAGCTGATGGTGGGGGACCAATTCCTCTATTTTCCGACGCTCTGAGCCTAGCATAGTAGTGCGGTTGTTGTTGATCGGTCATGGCAGAATGCGCTCGTTCAGCGTCTTTTTGCATTCGCAATTGCTCCTGCCACATCTCGTTCGGGGGTGGCTGTCCTCGGTTTCCTGCAGAATGGCCATTCTGAAGCGCATTCGGGTTGAAGGGACTCGAGTTAGAGAGTACGCCTGGGGTAAAGGTTGAGTGATGGCCTAAGCCATTGGCGTTGGGCATTCCATGGTCGTGTTGAAGTCCTTGGTGGTGTTGTGTTTGAGAAGGGTGTTGATGTTGGGTATGCTGATAGTTGTATAGCAAGTTCGGGATGCCTCGCCCGGCGCCGTTGAGCCGAGCATGTTGACCCTGCCCGGAGTGTTGAGGATACATTCCGGTAGGTATTTGTGATGTGATTATGATGGTTATAGTCTCAGGGGTGGAGGTCTAGGAAGTTGCGCCGGCGAGCAGCACGGCGGTAGATATCGCTGATCGGCAGTCTTGATAAAAGGAAGTGAATATAGCAAATCGCTGGAGAAGCTCATCGGCCGTCGTATATAGCGTTGACTTTTGACTTTGATAGGGCTCGCGTAACAGCGGGGAATGGTTGGTTGGCGACGGAGCTCGAAACTTCACCCAAGGTTCCAAAAGAGAGAAAGCAAAGATAGCTCGCGTTTACGCATCAGCCTACAGCTGTCACCGAAACAATTGTCGCTGCTTTTTGGCTCGGATGGAGAACGTCGGTTCGTCGGCAGGTCAATAGCTCATCGAGAGGTGTCGTTGCGACAGTCCCAGGAGATCTGTGGCTTGATAGTGATGAAAGGTTAAATTTTTTGAGTCACGATCGATGTTATCGAAGCGACAACGTGTTTCTTGTAGAAGCAGAAGTGCAGAGTGTATGTGAGTCAAGAAATACTGCAAAGGTAATGGTTAGTTAAAGCTTTGAAAGAAGGGCATCATGGGAGGGGGATCCAAGCTTTAGCGACACGTTGCGCTGTCATTGCTAGCTTCTGCGGGGCCAACGCACCTGTAAAGAGCGATCGCAACAATTTAGATATTCACTGAAAAAAATCAACTGATACTTGAACAGAAGAAAAGTGGCCGATGGCAAAGGGAGCGCATGGATATGACTGTGATGCTGGCTGTGATGCTGCGATGAACGGATTGCAGCCCAGAAGCGGGCGTTTAATCACGTGCACCTGCTCCGCATTCTGATGGCTCGTGCGAGGAGAGTCAGAATCGATAATCACGTGCAGCCTCCCTATAATTGCGCGACGCACCTTGAACGACGATTCAGCCTTGCAAGGTCCGCGCCGCATCAGGTCGACGATAGTTGCATGTTCCTGTGCCATTGTGAGACAAGATATGTTCGCGAAATATGCTTGCGTTGCTCATGTCCAACGCAAGTTTGCATCCTTTTTGGCAGAATCCCCTCTGAACAATCGTATGTTTGCAGCATCATGTGCACATATGGAGTTCAAGGGGAATGAGACCTACCACAGATTGAGCTCAACCTCTATGATCACGATACAATTACTAGCGTGTTTTTGAGCCTCAACGTAGGGCTGTCAATTGGCTCGAAGTGCCGCAGTGCATGTTCTCAAGAGACCAGAAGATACATATGCACCTGTACATTTATGGACAGCTGGTGCTCGAACCACATGAGACAACATGTGTTATCTGTATGTTCCAGGAACAGCATCAACTCGCTGCGGACACTAGTAAACGCAACTGTAGCCAAGAGGACACAGCCAGCAAGTAAAGTGACGCCATTGATCAGGTCTCATCTCGCAAAACGCCATCGTTCCGACAGCCCTGTTGTTTGGCGTCCCACGGATTCAATGGTTCCGTCCACTAACACGGACCGCATGCAGCCTCGGAGAGAGTCAAGATGGGCTGGATGGATAGGAAGCTAGGGGAGGCAAGAAAGTTTCCATTTGGACCTTGACCCTAAGCGACGAAAATGTTTAGGTAATTTAGCCTAAGCCTAGGGGACTCTTTACTGTGTTTATTTTGGCATCCTCTTCTAAAATCCCTTAAGTTTTCTTGCTCCTCGAGGGGATGCACCAACATCGGGAGAGGGATCAATCATGGGCTCAAATCAACCAACTAAATTCTGGCTCTTATATCATGTTACCAAGACTTGGGTCAAAGAGGCAAACACTTGAGCTCAAACCGGTATGAGCATCCAATGTTATGCCATTCGGCCGAGAATAGGACCGTTGGACAATATTCATCTTCGGGTAGCGCTCTTGTAACAGAAATGTCTCGTTTGCACCTTGAACCACCTATCCGTACCGTACCGGGACGGGAGAAGATGGCAAGCTTGACTCCATGGCTAACTCGGCAATCATTCATGCGAGCAACCCATGCCATTGGTACGTTTACACTCACTGAAACGTGAACATGGGAGACTATGTTTGCGCTGTCAGATTCAGATGCGAGTTGAAATTGGGAGTTGAATCCTCCCGACATGGTACATGGATGATACTGCAGGACCTAGCAAATGGAATGCATGAGAATCGAGAAAGTTTAGGTGAGCTGCGGCCTGCAGAAATCACAAGTTAGAGCCACTGTTCCCTGTCTAACCAACCACAAGAAACCTCGGACCGCCAAGGTCAGGCTGGATAGGAAGCTGCTAATTCGATAAGCGTCAATAAAACATCAGGCAAAAGCTCTAATGTGCGGGGGATGGCCAACCGAAGCGCGCCGCTCCACACCCCAGACAGTTGGGAACTGGGGAAATGCTGCCTTTTGGCCCGACCAAGCGTGAAAGCGTGAAGCATGAAGGATGGGGATGGCCGTATATAGAAAGTCACCGGTGCCGCCATTGCAGGCAAAGTTTGCTGTTTATTATTTGTTTGCTTCATTGCTTGTCTGACCTGAAACTGCTGTGCTGCACATGCACAGTACAGTACATGCAGTTTGCTCTCTTTCCTCGATCTCGAAACAGATCAATCCACTCGTGCTCAATCTCGACGCAACTATCCGAATATTGCTGTTTGGTGAGAGTTTATCAACCATACCGACTCTGGGAACTGTACGCGTCCCTGCGGCGCTACCCGTCACCTTTTGATAAGGACAAACGGCTATCACATCACATCGCAGGGACTGTTTGTTGCCAGCCAGCGAACGCCATCATAAAAAAGCTGGTTGCACCAGCGGATCCAAGGTCGCGCCAGCACAGACGCCTTATCCACCAGACTTCAGCATAAAAGCCATCGACGACATAGAGATAATGACGTTGGCTTCTGCTTGGGCAGTCAGGCACAATCACGAAACCAGCTTATGAAGGGTCCACGCACGACCAACAACGTTTGACATCACGGTTGCAAACCGTTTCGGCACTCGATATTCGCATCCACATCCACATCCACATTTGCTTCCCACCCATCACGTTTGCGCGAATTACGGATAGTATCTTCAGCGTAACGCTGGCCGATGAAGAAACCCTGCTCTTCGGTTTAGGCGACACCTCTGATCAGACAAGCGTCAACAAAAGGGCCAAGCAACCAAGGGCCTTCTGCTACTGTTGCTTTTACTGCCCCTGCATGGTCCGGGACGCAATCCGGCAACCACCCGGGCTTGATAACCCAGTTCCGCGGGCCAGAGAAGGGTTCTAGAAGGGTCAAAAGTGCTCCCGACCGGGGGCCAGGAGATTTGCTGTAGGTACCGTTTGGCTTACCATCGCGGGTCGTTGGACTTGTGTGTGGTTCGGTCCAGTTCGTCAGTTGAGCAGCAAGTGTGTTTGCTAGCGGCGGTGGAACTGGAACACAATTATTTTACCTAGTGGCACCCCTGTTAGACCACTCACCACCCCTTACCCTTCCCCATTCACCAAAGTTATCCACCGGAAAGCTTGCGCCAAAGAGTATAGTATAGCGGCATAGCCAGCAATGTCGGAATGGAGCGGATTTTACTACGCTTCTGCCAACCCCTTACCCACCTTTGCTCGCCGTGCAAAGGCTGCTGAAAAGGAGCGGCAGCGCCCTGAAACTCCTCCTCGATCCAATTCGGATTCACACGACATTGCCCCAAACTCCAGCCGCGCAAGACGTCCTTTTCGCCATACGAGGACGTCTAGTGGGAGTCAGGGTAGTCGTTCTTCGCACGACTCGTCGCTTGTGCATTCCACAACCAGCCCCAATACCAAAAACGGCCCCGCCCTGGCAGAGGACGACTCTCATTACTCGCACTCAAAACTGTTATCATCTGACTCGCGCCAACAATCTTCGAAGCCAGTAACGACTACGACCACAACCAAGACTGCCTCGATTTCCAATAAACATCTCCCTAGCAAGAGTCTCACCGGCGGAGGTGCATCGCCGTTACACTCGCCTGTTGTCTTCAATCGGCCTGTGTACGTCGACAAGACTCGACAGCGCGATCCTCGTCGTCAATCATCCGCAGCGACCCCAACAGCAAGCTCAGTTGATCTGAAAAATGTCACCATGTACTCCCAGTTGGATGCAGGCAACAAACTCATGTCAGGGACGACGAAGCAGGTAAACCTCGACTTTCCTCGAACAGACTCGGTCTCCTCTACAAGTGGCAACACAACTGTCTCGACACAAACCATGACCTCGACAGACCACTCCAACTCTGACCCCGCGACAAAGCCTTTCATCGTTAAAAATGGCCGCACCTACTACAACGACCCTACGTCGGCGTACCCTCTTCCTACCGACCTTGCTGAGCTCCATCGCCAGAGCCTGCGGACGCTCTTGATGATCCAGGTATATGGCGCACCCGTCTACACGCCATTCATCCGAAACAATCCCCCGCAGCGGGTGTTGGAGGTCGGTTGTGGTACAGGATTTTGGAGCATGATGTGCCACCGATACTACAAGGAGCGAGGTCACAATGGGATCCAGTTCACAGGCATTGACATCGCGCCCCTGGCCCCTGGCAGTCCTGGATCCCCTGTCGAGCTGTGCAAGCCAGACAAGGACATGAAATGGAGATTTGTTCAGCACGATCTTCGACATCAACCGTGGCCCTTTGCCGACGAAGAGTTTGATCTGATCATGGTCAAAGATACGTGCCTGATGGTTCCTAGTCATGTTTACCAACTTTTTGTGGAGGAGTATCTTCGCATGCTCAAGCCTGGAGGAGTGATGGAGATCTGGGATAGTGACCCAACTTTCCGCATGCTGCGACCTCATGTTCCAAGCGCAATGCCCGGATCAGAAGAAGCAGAAGAACATGAGGCTGCCCTTGATCTAGGTGCCTATCTCATGACTTCTAAAACACCCCTTTCCGCACCACTGAACTCTTTCTTGGTCGAGTACAATACTTGGCTGTCAAGGACTCTGGAAGGACGACAGCTTTCACCTGTGCCATGTTCTCTCATTGGGGCCTTCCTCCACGCCGAAGCAGAGGTGCTCATGGATATCAAGACAAAACGTCTAGCCATCCCCTTAAGTGAAGTCCGATGGGAGCGCGAAGGTGTCGGCGGTGTTGTTACCAAGGACGGCAAGTCGTACGTGGAGATGAAGGCCAAGTCAACACCGCACCAGAAGGTCGAAAAGAAGACCTTGACACCAGGACAATCTGCGCTTCGCAAGACGGCGCTTTTGACAGTTGCACAACAAGTGTCGGCACTGGAACCTATCATCAGAGAAGCGAGCGGCAAAAGCCAGGATGAGTGGGATGCGTGGGTAGCTAAGATGATGGCGGATCTGATGAGCGAGAGCGGGACAAGTTGGGGAGAATGTTTGGAATTGGGAGTGTGGTCGTCAAGAAAGCGACCACGCAAGGAGTAAGCTCTGGGAGTCACTGTGGTCATTGTACCGCAAAAGCAAAGATGATCTTCCCACGTGGATTATGACGAATGGCTCAACATCTATGTCTCATGATAGATGCAAGACTGGAATGCTTTCCCTGACACAATAACTACACACACCC